>NC_086336.1:792775-1166663 GCF_032445375.1 Bacillus rossius redtenbacheri | reverse complement strand
GACATTAGGTGTGCCACTTTTGCATGCTGGCCAGGTTGGGGAGTGTCCAGACCTCCCCTTCTTAGACCGTGACCATGACCTAAGGAGAGACTTTTTTTTTTTTTTTTACGTTTTAAGGACTTTCATTACGTTGGAGATACTGCAGACGTATTTAACGCTACCTTGGAGAGGGTTTTAATTTTATTTTGATGAAATGAAATGAGAAAAAGCCTAATTGTTTTTTATATGGTTGCCCAAATGACAGTAAACAAACAAAAGTGAATTTAATAATGCATTGAACTTTCTTTTAAACTATAACTCGGTAATATTGGTTGTATTCACACAAAATGACAAATTTTACCAAAGTTCTTTTCAAAGCAAGGTACATAGGTTTTTTTTAAATTGTCAAATTAATTTTTATATAGCAGCTGATGTTGAGAAAATAGTTTATTTTTGTGGGTCTAAGTTTAAACAGTAGAGTAAAATTGTCTTCAAAATTATTATTTCCACTTGACTTTCTAACCTTTCCATTCATTCCAATGTACGAAACAGATACAAGTTAAATGTTATTAGGGCCAATTACTCAACCATCGATTAAGATTTTCAACAGAGCTTAACAACTTGTAGTTTAGTAAGGAATTGCTTTTAAAGAACATGTACTAGAGTTTAAGATGAATAATCATTGTTTAGTTTTAAACAAAATATTTTCTTCATTTAACTTTAAACCATTGTATAGCACACACCAAAAATGCTGCACAACATGACGCCGTCCCCGCTACCTCATTATTTTTACGTGATTTTGGTTTGGGTTCGAGATCTCAGGGAGGGTTCGGCCTTGTGGCTAAAGGTAGGGGTTAATGCAGTAGGGCCCCCCGAGCTGTTATGGCCACTCGGGACGCCTGAAGAAGAACACAAAGTTTCTGGAGGATATGTGATGAATTTATTATGGCACAACCCTATACATAGTGCTGCCCGTTCTGGCCGTAACGATATTCCCAGATCGACTAGTCACAGGCGCAGCCCACTTCCTCAGTGGCGGCTCACGATTTTAACGCGCTTGAAGGACGTACTTTTACACACGATGCAGCGGTTACAAAATAAATTCTAACATGACAAACTATACCTTGACGAACAAAACAATTCACTGATACACGATACTTATTATACTGGGATAGTGGCACGTAGGCCCGTGTCTCCGGCTACTCTACGTGATTTCTAGATGTGTCCCAGGGACTGATTCGTTAGTACGTTTGGTGGCACGATACCGTGCGGCGGTTACAACTAAACTCTAACATGAGAAAATTATACGGTGCACACACCTTTGCGAGACGTTGATGAGGCATAGCGGTCTAAGCGACATAGAGGAGCGTTGGTGATTGGCGTCAAACAGTATCAATTGCATTATTTATTTTATGGATGTAAAGCGTTTTGACTTATGATTGCAGCACAATAGGTCAAAGAGGCCAATCCGGCTCGTTTCCCATGCCCGTCAAATTTGCACGCGCGAATCATAGCTTGGGCTTGGTGCAGATCATGACCATCAGAAGTCTGCGGCCCGGGCAACGACAGACGTGTTCCGTTAGAGTTCCCCTCGCGAATAGTGCCTGCCTCTCAGCCGACCTCAGAATTGACCCCCAGTAAGCATATGCACAGCTAAAATCTTCTCCAGTCATTTCCAGAGGTATCCCATCGCTGTACTCCATGTGTACGGGCAAAAACATGTATACTTAGGAGTGATGTCGTACCGACCATGGCCGTTAAGCCCGTGCTCCGCACCGCCAGTACCGTATCCCGTTTTCGGAGCTCGTCATATGCCCAGCCGGATTGAGTAAAGCGAGCGCCCCGGGCGTGACCTCAATTAACAGAATTAAACATCAGGACACAAAACCCCGGGCACAATTCCCAAATGAGGCACTACGACGATATTAATTAATCACAAGCATTGAGCAAGTAAGTCGTAGAACTCCGTGCATGCGCGGCACGCGCGGAACAGAAAACAATACTCGTTACTAGCTACAGCGGCTACTGGCCTTGATTAATTGCCTATGATAGTGGTCTAGCCAAACTAAGGGAATTCAAACCCAAAGAGTGCACATTAAGACAATTTGTAGTTAAATTTACAGTCGCCAACATGGTGCCACTTTTTAAATTAATGACGCCAGCCGATAGTGCGCCTCTTAGTCGCACAGGCCGCGATGCCTCTCCGACGCCTCTCAAAGCCGTGTGCCACGAACACGCCCGCGCGTGCAACATGGTGCAACGAGTGTGAGTGCACCGAACGACCCGCAGCTAGCACCACTACTGGCCACCTCGGCGGAAGCACTCCGCCGGGTGTGGCAATGTGCTTCCGCCGGACTATAATAGCATCAAGGGCACATGTTTTCTCTCACAGACATAAACTATGTAATGTATATTTCATCAAATGTTTTTATTTGTTAATTCCATTGTTCAACGTGCGAATAGGTCCTAAACTTGGCCGCGTCTGTTTCCCGCGCGCTGCGCTTCTGGCGCGCAATTGGCAGGCCTGCTGTAGCGCTGTGCTACACGAGTGAGTCAGTACCCACCGGGAGCTCGAAGAGGCTGGTCGTCTTCGCGCAACGTTGAGAGGCCACCTTCGCGCCAATTCCGCAACCGCATCTAGATCGTGAGTACAACACCACTGGCCGTGCATCACCGCGCATCACCGCGCATCACCGCGCAGGTCTTAGCAGCAACGTCTGCCACGTACTGTTCGCTCAAAACTCCCCCCTCTCCATAGTAAGCGGGGTCATCGCCGAACAGCCGTACACGCGCAGAGCTCTCTAACCCCGAACAGTCGCGGCCAGGGGATGGATAGCACCATGTAGAGGTTGATGTGTAATAAAAACCACACTTCACGTAGCAGAGTGCATCATTTGTAGTATAAGGCGTCTTGGGTGGCCTAAACAGCCCAAGGATCACCTCTACGGACACGTCCCTGCCTCCCGCCACTTGGCCGAACCCAAACCCCGAGACCCATCCCGCAAGACTTGATAGCTTTGACGGGGAGGCAGCCGGAACGGTGTCATTAATAAATCAATTAAAACAACTCTTAAGCCTTAGACAACTATTTACCAGGTGCATAGTTTTAATCAAGTACCTGGAGTATGTTTTTTATTCATCATATAACAATTTAAATTATTATAAGTTTTGATGCCGACTCACAAAGAAGAGAAAGTTTCTCTTCTTTGCGAGGCGGCCATGTTCGGCAGTCCCAACCACTCCGCGCCGGGAAAAGACGTGTGTCCGTGGGCAACATTCAAGTTAGTTTCATTGATTATTATTATTCTGCACTACACCTTCAAATTTAAATCCTTTTATTAATTCACCGCTGCCCATGTCGACTTGGCGCGTATTTTGCGGAACCGGGCCTATCCCGACCGTCTTCTTTATGATACCGCGCTGCGTATCGTATCATGGAACTTACGGTACTGGCCGACTCCAGCAAGAGTATTTTTAATTAAATACGCCGTGCATATGCCTGCCGGCTGCACTCACGTAACTGTTTCTCCTAACTAAGAAGCCCACTCATCGAGCCCCCCCCCCCCTGCATCAATTAACTTTCGGCGCTGGCCGTCTCCAGCGAGCATCGACCCACGTTCCGCGAGACTACCGTGGTAACCATTTCTGTGTCGCGTAGTTTTTTTTTTAATTGTGTAACCGCTAGACGTCGCCAAGTGTTGGTGAGAGTTTTTGTAGCGGGAATGAACCGCGGAGCGGACGTGTAGAGCGTACCATGTACCCACGCGGACCCCCGGTGAAGCTCTGAAAATAAATGCAAGTCTCACCAACTCGTGTACAATCATTTCCATAGTCTTCCGTCCTTCACACGCCCGATAGGCCTTCACAGCCAAGGGAAAACCATTCAGGTTAGATTCAAGCCGTGTACCTGGCGGTTCACGCGGTGGCAGAGTACCCACGACCCAACATCAATGGCCTAGCAGCCTGCTAGCCTGGCGCCCCTCCGGACAACAAGAGCATCGCGACGCCCGTAGCGCCCGTCAGGTAAACCCCCCCCCCCCCCCCGGGCCTTTCACAGAGGTCGGGTGATGGCAGGAGACATTGTAAAAACATAATTGTGGTGGAGAGTGGCCCTCTCAATGTGTAGGGCACATGTAGGAACCAATATAAATAGTTGTGTAAATAGTATGTTAGTGCATGATTGTCATGTCACTGGCCCAAACTGTTTGTAAATACCAGTGTAATTCGTAGTGCGACTGTACTTTCTAAACTGGCTGAGCTTTCGTCTGTGTAACATAACATTCTTCTACGCAGGTACAAACTTTTATTTAAATGTGTGTCAAAGTCCATGCTATACCAGGCATTTCACCAATCATTTTCCCAAATGTGGCACACCGTGTCCCAACACTAGACCCAAGCCAGTCGGACTCCAAGACATATTGTTCAAGTTGTTATACACCATAAAAATAAATCCAGTGGCGCAAATCCAGGTGTTTTATATCCTAAAATAGGCACCCTTCATCCCCTGCCTTGACGGCCAACATTCTAGACCTGAGATCAATCCGAGCCCAACCAGCATGAACGACCACCAGGGGCCAGATGGAGAAGGAAAACCATGACAAATTATGCCCAACTTGTTTGGTACAGTTTGAAACTAATGTTAAAACTCACCGAATATTGCACCCAGGGACAGAATGGACATAATTGGATAATACATGGTACCATGCAGTCTCGAGCAGAGACAAATTCATCTTGGAGAGCACAATGACAGGAGATGGCACACCAGGGCAGCACAGGATCACATCGCCGTGTGATAAGCCTGGGTCTGATTACAAGGTGTGGGCATATCGTCTGTCAGTGCAATGCATTTGGAACTGCACTTTACCCTTTACTCGTTGGGCCATTATGCTACAAAACTTCTACTTCACAACGAGCATGTTACAGAGCAGGACCACCAAATCCCCAATGAGTTATCTCGTCACTCAGATATCGGCAATGTTTTCCTCGATGACCAGGGATGGGAGGAGTTTCTTCCCCCAGCACCCAAGCCACAATCCATTTCCACATCCAGAGACCTTATACGTATTGTGTGGTCCTCTTGCACCAACAACCAAGGACAAGACCACCACACTGGTGGAACTGATCGCACAGGTGAGCGATGAGCAGCACCACGACCCATACATGCAAATGCACCTGAACAAATGTGGGGCGCAAGTAGTCCCGAATCAATGCAGTATGGAGGAGTGGGGGCCTACAAACTAAGGGCCCCTACAGGAACAGTAAATGACAGGCATATGTAACCCTTGCAGTGAGGACAGTCATCCTCCATTTCATTCATAACACTGACGTCGTCCGACCGAAGGCCACCCTAAAGCCCGACCTGCAACCGCCAGTATTCACCCCCGCTAACGGAACGCGCCCCTAGCCATGGCCCACCCGAGTCAGGCGAGCCACCAGCAACCAAGGTAGAACCCGGCCCCCCCAAAATAAACAGACCGTCATTAAAACCAACCACGTTAAAAAACAAACATAGATTATTAAACAGTGTTACGTATTTATTTGAAGTTGGTCAACGAAAGTGCGACGTAGGAGTGCCCAGGCACTCACGTGTGTAACTACAGCAATACGCGTGTGAGTGTTCCCCTGGCGGCCTTCTGCCTGAATCAATCAATCAGACCTTATTACATAATTATTCAAACCTTGTGTTGCGTCATTAACCCCACCAGAGCAATCCGACAAGAGACGAACAGTCGCTGGTGTGACGTAAAAATTCAAACATAATAATTCTTAAATATAATAACTTTCAATTCGTAGAAGGGACGAATGACCTTGATTCAGCCTTTATAATTAATATAAGAATTTAACATCATTAAATTCTCTTATTAACTTATCAGATCAGATAACGTAATGAGGTCAACCTTGGCGCGAGGGCCACCGAGCCTCGGCCGGACGCCATGACATGACGCCAGTACAACGCGACTCGTGGACCGGGGCGGACGCACGTCCCACGGAGAGACCACATCTTTGTCCACACCGAGTTCACTTCTGGTAAATATAGTCATTCTTCAAACCCCTTTTTAATAATCTCTCCGTGTGTACCCGGTCCAGTTTTTCGGTCCAGGACCTAATCCGGCCGCATAAATATCAAACCCCCCCCTGCACCACACTTGGTCAGCGGGGTAGGTGCATTATCCGGTACAGGCCGACTCCCGAGGACAGAACTTTGGTTAAACTCAGTCGCTCTGGCACTGACACTCCCCGTAAGGGAACTTTTGAGCGAATTTAGCTGCGGTCCGCGCTCCACTGCCGTGGACGCGAGCACCGACTCGATACGCAGATTTACGGGATTGGCCGCCTCCAATCACCCTCAACCCTCGTTGAGCAGCCAGGCTCAGAAACGCCTAGGGACACGATAATACGGAATAATTAGTGACTTTGTAACATTTCTTTGTAACCTTGTGCAACGCACCCTCGTGTAACATTTTCTTTTGTAAACTTGTGCGACGCATCTCTCCACGTAACATTCGTAAACTTGTATAACGCAACCTCGTGTAACATACCTTTTGTAAACTTGTGCTACGGTAATTCAGTAACTCTCGGACTCAGTTGCGTGTAATTGTGTAATTTGCATCTTGTGACGTCACCTGTTGTACGACGTGGCGTGTAACCAACAACGTTACACCAGAGCCACCGCCGACTGAATAAATGACGCACGTCATTTATTACCTCACTTCAGCGTACGCTTCTTTAAACCTGCTATTCCCAACCACCGCCGAGTAGGGAACTCCTCAAACCCACGCAACACCGCCGACGGTTCTAGTGGGCCACGCAGGGCAATCGACCAGTGGCGTAGCGTGGGTGGGGCGGAGGGGGTGGCCCGCCCCGGGCGGCAGCCCGCGGGGGCGGGTCGTCGGTGAAGCGGGTTGAGATCTGATCTATGAATCATTCATTACATGTGTCAGACACACTTTAATGTTCCATTTTTATCTAACATTTTGCGCACCAACTATTTTTTAATATTTATTTAAAAGAAAAACTGCGAAATCACTGACAGAGCTCTTATAATGTTTGTTGTTTACATACGAACGGCAACATCGCATCACGCCGCGCGAGCTGAGTTGAGCGGCACTCCTTATTATGTTCATTACTCATACAAAATATTTTGTTTCACGCGTCGGCCCGTGTCGATGCCTCTCTTTCGCACTCATTGAATTTAGTACTACGCATTGTACTGTAAAGTTTGACCTTAACCCAGGGCAAACCAAACAACTTCCGCAAACCGGGACACAGTAAAACTCATATATTGCCCCGTACCGCGAGCGCAGGTAAACCCAAAAAAATATTAAAACCCAAACTAATAGCAGGCTTAAAAAATACTAATAAGGTTGCGAACAGTGAGAGGAGGCAGCAAGTTAAAAAGACGCAAAATTTATATGACAACATTTAATAAATATATATATCATAAAATCGTTTCATCACAAATCGGCGCATCCATCATAAAATACATACCCTATTACTACTTATAAAAATAGCTATATAATAATACTAAAAAAATACTTTAACAATTCCCCCCAAAAATTATAATTTGATCATATACTTCGGAGCACCGAAAATTAAATATAATTACCAAAAAGGCATTTAAAATATATAAGAACATATTAATACAAATACAAATACAAATATAGATACGCACCGGGCGTATCACCGCTGTAAATACCAATTAACATAGGCGAAATCTAGCAAAAAATGGACACACCTTAACATGCAAATAAATATACCAAAAATTTAGCAAATTACAAATTATGGGTTTACAAGCCCTTCTCAGTTAAGTCATTTTCTAACGGTCGACGCCTTTTTTCTTCTAGGTCTGGCAGGGATTGGGTGAAACACGCTGAACGTAAAATCCCTGTTTCAGTTTTATTAGTCCGTTAATATAAATCCCAACAATCCACAAATTATAGTTTCGCACCAGGGGTCAAAGGGGTGAACGGGGCGGTGGCACGGCTGGCACTTACTTGCTTTTTGACGTCGTGATGTCCGGTCACCAAATACACTCGTTTGCTCACGAGTGTTTTTAATGGCAAACCCTTGCCATTATACGTTACCGTAGCTGCAGGTAATTGTACGGATATGACGAATCCTTCGCCATACCGTCTTGGAGTTTATTTCGGCGCACATAATTCATCCTTGGAAAATCCTCGCGATATTCACACACGCCTCACCAACCACTCGCGTTCATCGTACCAAAGCGTTCTAAATTATATAAATGAACCCCGTTCATATTCAAAAAGGAACACTCGTATACAGTTACTTCGATGTGGAACCATCACCATGGCCAACCCGCGTTTTACTTTACGTGCGCACCCGCCTGGGCCTACCAGGCGACTCCGCTCGCCCGTCTCACCTGACGTCACACAATCAGCTGTTCTGCTCGCGCGCCGTCTAGCACAGCGATTACCAACATATTCGGTAGTGTCCTCGAACTTTTCAGACCAATTTAATAACTTGCACCGAGCAGCCAGCGCTGCCCGTGCATACGGCCTCCCTCCCCTTCACCCCCCTCCATGCCTTCGCAGTGACTGTCTTTCCCTCCCTTTTTTTCCCCTCTTCCCTTTCCCCTTGGCGGCGGGCGACACTAGCGCCACTTGTTCGTTTGGTATAAAGAAGGCGGCTAGGCTTTCCTCGAGGTGGTCGTCGTCGGGACGCGGCTCGAGCAGCTTGGTCTGTTTCCCCCTGAAGGTATGGTTGGCATAGACTGAGACGTCAGTTCGCTTTGGGACGCGGTGGCCGTGCCCTACTCATGTAATTTACCTTTGCCTTTTTTTTTTTCTTGTTTCTGTTGTTCAAATTCACCGTTTCGGCTGCCACCTGGCAAAATTATGTCTAGACTAAAGTTCGGTTAAATTTTCCGTTTTTCCCTCGCCAACCATGACACTTGCTCATTTTACTGGTTACGTCTTGTTTTTACCTGGCCTTAGTGCACCTTGTGCTTCACGCGGCGGGTTGTGCGTGTTTTGCCTCGTAAATTTTTAGTTAAATTGCTGGCTGCTGTTCGAAGTTTTCTTTCTCGGCGTCTTTCCGCCCTCCCGGCGACGACAGCTTGTAACCTTAATTTTTTGTGTGCGCACATAAATTTTGTGGTGGAATCAATTGAGCTTTATGAAAATTATTAAATAAATTTGGAGGTTTCATTCTTCGACCTAGCTGTTCCCTGAGCGGGACGTGATTTGACGCTCGACGCCATTCGATTTAACTGTATATCTTTGCTTGTTGTGTGATTTGTCTCATGTATTGGCCCGCTCGTGAATTGAACTGTAAATCTTTCCCGCTGCGGCGATACCGCATAGTTCATTATTATGTAATTGTTATTATATTATATATGTGTACTCGTAAATGGCGGTTGTAAGGTGCCAGTCCTTTGCATTGTTATTTGTTTAGGGGCAAATTCTACTTCGCTTGTATGAACGTTCAAAGTATTAGTTACTTACTCACTTCTGCGTGTTGCGATTTCTTTTGTAACGATATTTGTCTACAGTTGTTCCCAAACCATGTTTGTACAATAATTGTTTATTATTATAAATTTGTAAATAAAACTTAGATGCTCTTACTCCGGCTCTTTACACTCTTGTTAGCCTTGCTACTTAACAGGAACACCTCTCTGGAGGCGATTCCTCTACCAGAAGGGGCTTTGACTGACGCTCCTAGTGGGCCTGGCTTTTTCCGCTCGCTTGGGGGTTGTGCTCATGTTGGGGCTTGTCTCTAACGTGGGTGCAAACTTAAAATCTTAAACTTAAAAATAATAAGACTAAACAAGAATTACAAATTTCTTTTTTAAAACAACATATAACAAACTTAAATCCAAAATAACTCGTATTACCAGGGCATCCGAAAGATTAATAAAATACGTTAACCATTTCTGCCAACATAAACATTATCAAAGGTAGCAGCTGTAGCACACATGCTACAGTACTGAACTTTGTTTGTTTTAGTGCATCGTGAAATACCGTTACGCAATCACGCTTTACTCGTATGTTTGTTTCGCGAGAGTTTCGGATACGGAACGAAAGTCATTTTGATTGTGTTTCGATCTTTTAAATACTGTTACGATCGCGCTTGGCTGCAGTGCTTGGCGTCGCCGCGCTCGTTCGGTCTGTCTGCGCCCCCTTCCACCCGCATCCACTCCCTGGTATCTCGTGTCATACTATCTCGCAACATCCTGACCGTCGCAGCGCGCATTTGCCTCAGATCGAGTTACTTAAAAGAGGCCGCACTGCGGCATAAAAGGACTCAAGACATGTTTATCAGCGCATTTGGTGGGAACCCGATGCTGTTGCGTTTATCGGCATTCTTTGAGCAGCCGCCGCGTCCTTCGCCAGGACTCACGACGCGTTTCTGGACATTTCGACGGCGAAGGTCGCGCGATATCTCGGAGACATACCCGATTGTTCTGGATGGGAACCCAAGGGCTATATAAGGAGGTAGGCCCGAGGACGTCAGTCAGTCTGAGTCGGAGACTGAGTGAGTTCTCCCGCGGCGGAGATCCGGGCGATAGTGCCGCGGGTGCGGCAGAGTGGCGAAGTCCTTGGACGAAGGTTCCAGGGCAGGGAGTGAGTGAGTTCAGTGGAGTCGGGAGTTTCCGGGCGATAGAGTTGCGGGCGCGGCGGAGTCCCGAGTGGAAGTTGCGAGCGAGTCGTCGTGTGGGATCTCGGCGAAGGGTGTGACGGCGGCGGCGGAGTGCGGCGACGGGAGTCCCGCGGCGGAGACCCACGAGGGGTGCTGCGGCGAGAGTTGCGCCAGAGTTGCGGCCCAGCGAGGTGTGTTGAACGAGTGACTGCGGAATTGACATTTATTTAAGTTTAATTAATTATTTGCTAATTTAGAAGATTATTTGTAAGTGACAAGTAGTGGTAATAAGTAAAACTGTGTGTGTGAAATAAAATCTTTTAATTGGGCTATCCTTTACGAACCCGCAGGGAAATCGTAACAATACTGTTGAATCTTCTAAAACTAAACATTTAGAACTTTACCCAATCTTTGAACTAGTTTTTGAAAATGAAAAGAGTCAAAGAAAGCAGTGCGGGATTCTGCAAAAATAAGGCTAAGAAAGAAGCAGATGCGAAGAAGTCTCAAGGTGCATTACTGAAAAATTTTAGTTCCATTTCTGGTTCGAAAGCCACGTTAACGTCTTCGGTGGCATCCTGCAGCAGCGGAAGTGATTCCAGTGTAAGTAGGTATATGATTCCTCCATCTAGAATCATGCATGGCCTAGAATTACTCCAGTTATTTATAATTATTATTTATTTATTGTTTACAAAAGTTACAATATTTCTTACATTAGTCTCGCAAAACCTATTCACCTAGGTTTGTCTGCGAGTACGGAGTCACACTCGTTCATTAAATCTTATTTTATAATACACTTAAAATTGCTCTAATAGCTGTTTAAACATTGATAATTGTTTAAAAAGTATGGAGTATATTAACATAAATTACATTGAGTTAAGGTACATCTTTTTAAGTTTACGACTGAATTTTTTCCTGCTACTTGAATTTAAAACTTCAATAGGGGATGTTTTGTAAATCAGGTAGTAGTCTAGGAATATTTTTTTTTTTGTTTTTGGATAACTTGATTATTTATGGTACCTGTCATACAAAGAAAACATAATTTTTCATTTAGCTCAAAAATGGCGCCAACGATTTTTCTCAGATTTCTCGTCATTTTATCTTTTAATAACATCTATAACATGGCTTACTCAGTCAGTTTTTACCGGGAAACTCTAAAAATGGTAGCTGCCATACAAAATCAATTTTGTTTGTAAATTTTCCTATAAGCCTGGCAAACCGCGCCGTCACCAAAACCACTTTTGTTTTGTGATAGATAAAATACTTATTTGAAATTCGAACGTGTCCTCCGGCCAATATTCATGGGAATACATAACTTATTTTACAGGTACAAGAAGAAGACGTACCTGCCGTCGCAGTTGGAAGTAGTTCTGGTCCCACCACAGAGCAGGGTCAAGACGAAGTCGACTCATCAAAAGTACCTCAAGCATCTAGTCATAAGCCTGCAGAAAAAGTGAATGTTGCCAAAGAAGACATAATTGAAATCGTGCCTTCTGCTCCTGCCAAAATCAAAGATGTGAATCTCGACGATGTAGGTTGCTGGCCTTCTCCTATGACCGACGAAGTAAGAACGCTTCTAGTACGTCGCGGATCTGACTCAGTACAGCACATCGATTCCAAATTTGCCGATGTTGTTCGCTCAGGGATTTCAATGAAAGGCGGTACCCGAAAACTATCCAAAGAGTGGTTCTACAAACCATTATCTAACGGCGAAAAGGTTCTCCGAACATGGATGGTGTACTCGCCTTTGAAGCAATCCTTGTATTGTTTTTCTTGCAAGCTGTTTGGCAATTCAGGCTCTAACTTCGCATCTGAAGAAGGATTCAACAAATGGTGGAAGCTAAATCCAAGAATAGGAGACCATGAAAATAGCCTGGGCCATGAACAGAGCTTCTTGAAATGGAAGGAGTTGGATGTTCGCCTGAACTGTAAAGCAACCATCGATCAGAAACAACAAGAAGTTTTCGAAAGTGAGGAGAAGAAGTGGAGGGATGTACTGTACAGGTTGCTGAATATTATCCAGTTCTTAGCCAAACAGAATCTGGCCTTCAGAGGACATCGAGAAGACATTCGAGGAGATGATAGTGGCAATCGCGGGAACTTTCTGGAGTTAGTGCACCTCCTAGCTAAATACGACCCTCTTCTATAGCCCAGGAAATGAAAGGAAAAAATGCATAAATGTCGGGAAAAATTAGAGACAAGCTGAACTTTTGGCAGGTGTTAGGACCCAAAAAGAGGTGTATTTTCCCAAAAGTCCCCACCCCTCCCCTTTGTGCTTCCCCCCCTACCCACCCTTAAACATCCGATTTGCAAGCATTTGGATTACCCTTCATATCTCCGTTGTTATTTATAGCAGTCAAATTTTCTATATATCGTTTTATTCCTTATATTATTATCTACAATAAAGTTATGTATAGTTTTGTTCTAAGATTAGCAGTTAACTTGATATTAGCTGAGGAATGTCAATTTTTACAATTTTATGTTAAGTTTGTTAAGAATATTTAAGTTTAAAATTTTAATTTGGGACATTTTCACGAAACTCTTAAGATGAAAAGTGTAGAATGATTCTTTAGCTTTCCAACGGTATTAATTTTTCATATTTTGGATGAAGATAACATGAAGTAGAGGGCCGTAAGTAAACCAAGAACTTACCTCTCGCAACCCGGACTTAAAAGGAATCTGCCGCACCCTATTCAATCTCGCTCAGCTGGCCTTAAACGTTACTTGTAATTCTTCCTAATTATTCTAAATAAATTATATATACAATTTTAGTTCAGAATACAGAAACAAAGTTGGTTTAATTTTTATATTATTTTTGCCAGTTTTGGTTCGGGGGGGCTTCAACCCTAACCCACATAGGATCGTTCAATTACCCACCACTTATGGACCCGCCGTGTTCCGGACTGGCAACAACCGGCAGCTGTGAACTAAAATACATGACTGCTTATCCACAGTATGTGATAAAGAGCAATCAGTATAATCCACAGCATCACGGACCACCCACCCACCCACTTCAAGCTGTTGTAACATTTACTGAATTATTCACTTCTTTATGTGCATTTTTCACTTCCAAACTTTGCTATTATTTACACATAATGCTATTTAATTTGTATAGAAAAATTCTACTTACAACAAAAGTACTTCAATGTATTTTACAAACAGATCTATTCATAACGTTTTTGACTCAACGCCTACATACATAATTATATATCATCAATTGCATCTTCATCTTCATCTTCATCTATGGCTGTTGCATTGTTACACGAAAGACCATTGCAGTGTTCACACATAGCTGAGCAATGTAAACCTGTCTTTCGACATCCACAATAGTTCCCACATGCAGATTTACATGAACATTACACTATGTGCAACAGATCGTTTGGTGCAAAAGGTTTAGATGTGGTAATTGGCTTACGTACGTTTCTCTCGCCTCCAGCTTCTCTTACACACTTATCCAAATTAATAAATGGAAGAGCCATGACATATGTTGAGTCACTTTTTCCCCTTCTGCTGTTAATGTGGTTCATGAAACCATTCCATCCTGGTTGGGCATTCATTCCAGAAAGCCAAATAGAGTTTAGAGGAAACATGGTTGCTACTGTGAAGTCTGAATTTTTCAGCTCAGCTTTTATTTCGTTGTAGTCTTTCACAGTAATGCTACTAAGTCCGTTGTGGGCTTTTTTCTTTGGGTAAGATCGTATCCTAATGCATTCTGGATTAAATGTTCCAGAAGATTTCCTTGCAACCTTTACTTGAGTTTCAAAACTAGAATCTGGGGTAATAGTTTGGACCCCGCCCATTGCATGAAACGTGTTGACGCCATCCAGTGTTCGAACATTGACATGAGCATTATCAAAATCATGCTGTATGAAAGCATCTTCATTGACATTTAGTGATCCTGAATTTATGAAAGTATTAATGTACACGGAAGCTTCGTAATTGGAAGCACAAATACCGATAGAATATAGCATGTTGATAAGATGCTTAGATCCATATAAACGATGTAGTTTCAGAGCTAAGCCAATGTGAAGTGGTAACAAAAATGATCTGGGTCTTACAGCTGATATAATAGCATGGTTTATGACTACACATTTTCTGTCTACCATTTCAAACTCTGAAACGTTTTTCTTTTTCGTAACTCTTTGTGTGAAAGCTGCTAATGTATTTGGTATTAAATGTTCTCCTCCACATGTAATGTCATTGGTACCTGGATATGTTTCATGATCATATGCCTTCTTTTGAATATCTTCTTTAATGATGTCAGCTGCAGCCAATACTATCCTAAGTTTTTCCGTTTCTAGGTTCCTATCTCTTTCTTTGTACCAGGTCTCAATAATTTTATGGACAGTATCAGACAAACACACAATGTTCTTTCTACCTGAAACATTAGATACCATAATGCGGCGTTCTTTAAAGTGTTCTAGAAGAAGATTTTTCAGGTGTTTGTCGGAATATGTATATTTTCCCCCTGAAATGCATGCCATTATATCTTGCAACTCTTGAATTGAATATTGGCATTCATCGCTTTGTTCAATGTAACTGCACAACATTAAAACATATTCTTTATCCGTCATCGGTCTGCCTACAAATCCTTCACTTGGGTTTGTCTTTTAAAAAGTGTCATGACAGTTTTCATGGTGTCGTGCTTCTGGGGCTACAAGGTCACTTACATTTAAAATGCGTGCTTTAACTTGATCTCCCCATAAATCGCTCCGATCTTCACATCTCTGTAACAAACTATCTTTAATTTCAAATGTTGCTACCATACGAACTTTTTTCCTACGATACAAAGCAATCTTAGAATCGACAATTGCCTCTTCCCCACAAAAAAATGCAATCTTTTTTGTAGTCAAAATTATTTCCTACACTTCGAAAAACAGGCGATAATGTTGAAGGAATACATACAGCAGGACTTAGTGATGATGTAGTATCAGCTTTAATACGTGATGGTCTGGTATAGTTTTGCCTACACGATTTGTGTACTCGAACACTTGAGTTTTCTTTCAAGTTCTTGTGGAGCCCATCCTTTCGTAGAATGCTTGCTTCTGTTATTGTCTTCAACCCTTTTGTAACAACAACAGTATCTCCTTCCGTATCTTTACCGCATAGAATACGAAGTATACTTAAATGTTCCATTTCAATTTTGGTTAGTGTGAATTCTTGTTATAACATGGTAGGTAGATTCAATCCTGAAACATACGTATCACTTAGAAAGTTGTTGATTTGCAATTGTCGAATAGTAAAAAGTTACCATAGACTGACAAATGCGCATTTTAATAGTATACTTATTTACTTAAAATGTAAGTTTGGTATTCTGAAGAACCATAAAAAACATTACGATAAATAGTTACGATGTTGAATTGAATCAGTTTATAATTACATTTTTAAAAAGATTTTACTACAAATCTCACACAAATATGTAAAAATATTTAAGTTATATGATCTATTAATTTCCTGAACTTCAAAAAACAGTGTATTGACACACACATCAACAGGCCTAACGGTGTTTGATATTTGTGTTGCAATAGAAATCACATTTACGTGACAAATTTAAAAAGTAAGAAAACTTCAATAAAGCCGACATATAGTCTTCTGTGTAAAAATATTTTATAAGATGTCCTGGTGGATCTTAAGACGTGAAGCATCTACAATCGATGCTAATATGCGAATGAAGCAGGGCCGGAGTGCTAGGGTGGAGGATAGCACAAGGCTCCGAAGAAGGGGAAAAAAATCGACAGCCGAACATGCAGTGGTACAAATGAAAAAAAAAAGGTGTGGTCCTATCCGGGAACCAAACCCAAATCGTCTTGGTAGGAGAACAGCACTATAACCACTGAATAGCAACAGCCCACGGGAAGAAGTGGTTTTTTATTACAATAATACTTAGCTTTTGTTATTGAAAACATTCTTACCTTCTTAGATTTGCGAGAAGCTTTTGCAAAATTTATTCAGTTATCAAAAATTAACACCGTACTTTCTAGTACTTCACGTTATTATGTGACGTAGAGTAAGCGGAAGTTTTAGAAAATCACGCACATACACGCTAGAACGTTACCGCACACTTCAAATCCACTCCAAGAACTAGTCTCTGGAAGACGGATTACTCAAGGCAGTAAACATGTCTTACGAAATTTATGGTCGTTGGTGGTTAGGGACATTTCTATGACTCAACACGCCAGCTCCCTCGCTCTTGATAGTAAGCCTGTTGTTTAGCCTCCTGAGGCCACCCACTGCAGCACGCACCAAGGGTAGATCAAAATGCAGCGCCTTCCTCGCATAACCTAGTGTTATACACATGTTATCGTCATCCAAAATATGAAAAATTAATACCGTTGGAAAGCTAAAGAATCATTCTACACTTTTTATCTGAAGTGTTTCGTGAAAATGTCCCAAAATAAAATTTTAAACTTAAATATTCTTAACAAACTTAACATAAAATTGTAAAAATTGACATTCCTCAGCTAATATCTTGTTAACTGCTAATCTTAGAACAAAACTATACATAACTTTATTGTAGATAATAACATAAGGAATAAAACTGTATAAAGAAAATTTGACTGCGATAAATAACAACGGAGATATGAAGGGTAATCCAAATGCTTGCAAATCGGATGTTTAAGGGTGGGTAGGGGGGGAAGCACAAAGGGGAGGGGTGGGGACTTTTGGGAAAATATACATCTAGTTAGGTCCTAACACTTGCGAAAATATCAGCTTGTCTCTAATTTTTCCCGACATAAAACCTTCTTTTCCTGGGCTATCTAATGGAACACCTGACAAAGATAAAGCTGGGAGCAAGAGTCTCAGTTTCGTATCTATCTCCAGAAACCCAGAATGAATTTATAAACTTACTGGGACAGCAAGTTCGATCCACCATCATCCGTCGTATTCAAGAAGCTAAATTTTTATTGCGTAATCTTCGACAGTACACCAGACATCTCTCACAATGACCAAATGAGCCAAGTTCTGCGATACGTACATATCGAAGGAGAAAAAGTCGCAGTGGTAGAATCTTTCATTGACTTCTTCGAACCAAAAGGAAAAAATGCAGAAGATCTCAGCAACGATATAATCGCGAAGATAACATCAGACGGACTGGACATACAGAATCTGAGAGGACAGGCTTATGACAATGCTGCCACAATGTCAGGGATCCACAATGGAGTTCAAGCCCGGATTAAAGCACTGAATCCGAAAGCTATATTCGTTGCATGCACAAACCACTCACTAAACTTGGCTGGGGTACACGCTGCTTCTGAATCAGTGGATTCCGTGACGTTTTTTGGAACTCTGGAGAAGCTGTTTGCCTTCTTTTCCGCATCAACTGTTCGATGGAACGCTTTGGTTGCCGTCACAGGTCAAGCAGTAAAACGAGTCACTGAAACGCGCTGGAGCGCTAGAAATGTAGCTGTCAAGATGCTTAAAAATAAGTTTGAGGTAGTTCTTGAGATACTGGAACAATTAACAGATTCATCTCAAACTTCCGAAACAAGATCGGGAGCCAGTCTTCTCCTGACAGCCATGCAGTCATTTAACTTCCTAACTTTTCTTGGCTTTTGGGCTGCAGTGCTACCTGAAGTAGATGACGCACAGATTTACCTGCAGCAACGAGGACTAAGTGTGGATAAGTGTGCTCAGAAACTCTGCGCTTTGAAAACCCTCTTAGTGGAAAGTAGAGACCGTTTCGTGCAAGAAGCAATTGACTTTGCTAAGACTCTCTGCGAAAAACTCGGAATCGAACTCAAAACGAGAAGAATTCGCAGGAAAAAAACGCATGCATGGCGATGAATCTTCTGAAGATGCAGCTTTGTCTCACGAACAGGAAATCCGTCGCGAGATTATCGCATCATTCGACAAGATCATTCAAGAAATGACGACTCGATTCCAGCATATTCAAGAAATATCGGACAAGTTCGGATTTTTGATGCCAGCGAAACTTTTGGACAGCAAGTTCGAGTGTGATCTTTCCCATGTATTAGAAGACATCGACAAGGACGAGTTTCAGATGGAGCGGAAGCGTCTTCAGCAGTTTGTTGTTGTTGCCTGTTCTGAATCAGAGGAAGATATAAGTGGTAAAGGACCACTGGAGCTCCTCCAGTTCATTCAAAAACTGAATCTCGGAATTTCGGTTCCAAATATAGTCATCTTGATTCGTATATATTTGACTTTGGCGATTAGTGTTGCAATTTGTGAGAGAAGTTTTTCGAAGTTGAAGCTAATAAAAAATTACCTCAGATCTACTATGAGCTCCGCTAGACTATCAAACTTGGCTATATTGTCGATTGAACAAGAATTGGCTGCTAATATTGATTTTGACAAAGTTATTTCTGACTTCGCTGCTCATAAGGCCCGTAGAATCCGCTTGTAAAACTGCTCATCCTATTTTAACTTCAATAAAAGGTACCTCATTGCATGTGAAATTTAATTTTAATTAAGCACCTATAGAATGGGGGCGGCAAAATGGGTCTCCTGCCCCAGGCGCCGAGATGGCACGCTACGCCACTGCAATCGACCCTACGACCCAACTACCGACTAGCACCAGAACTAGTCTGGCGCCCACCCGGACTCATTACATTTGCAACAGCAACTCCCGCTAGGAACCGCACCGGGACTCGAGCCCGAGACCCCGGACGACGGCAACACAGAACAGATGCTACGTGAGGAGCAGCGAATGTTTCATTGGCCAAGCATGGCTGTGGACATGCGACGAAATGTCCGATCCTGTCTTCACTGTCAACAGTGCCACGACGGGGAGAAACAGCAACTTCACCACCATCCTGATATACCACTTCTATTTGCTCGCCATGGATATAATGGGGCCATCCATATCCAAGTACATCCCGAGGCCGGCGCTTCATCGTGGTGGTCACAGATGCAATCTCCCGCTGGGTGGAGGTTTTCGCAGTGGCTAAATTGAAGACAGGCATAGTAATAGCTCTGTTGGAGAGCGAGGTTTTCCTGTCGTAAAGATACTATGGGGTGTTGTTGACTAACAATGGGGTACAATCGAAAGCATCACGCAAGAGGTGGGGGTTGGAGCACCCACACCATGCCCACCTACCATTTGCATGCGATACCTAGTGAACATAAAAATCAAGATATAAAAACACAGTTGCTCATCAAGTTAGACTAGGACCAATTGGGAATAGCTTCTCTCTACCCCCGTGTACAGTCTTCGTTGCTGGACGAATGTCATCATGGTACATTCCCATGCCAAACAAGTGCAAGGGGCATAAACTCGCTTTGCCCGGGAAAGTGCAGGTAGGGGGGTTGTGAATCTAGTTCCCATAGAAGAGTAAAGGGAGGAGGCACGACGATATCAGGCACAGTTCCTAGATCAGTGCACACCTCAGATGCCCTGAACCCTGGCTCCATTAGTTCTGGGTCAGTTAGCATACTTACGACACCATCACTTTTTGGCGAGTGGCCTTAAAAATTGTGCGCCAGGATGGAACATAAGTAGTCTGAGCCAAGGAAAGTAGTAGACCAGATTAGGTCCACCACTTACATAATACCCCATCCCAACGGGCAGATGGTGAAGATACACCGGGACAACTTCCGCCTGGCTGACCCCCATCCCCCTTCTACCAAAAACCAGCCAGACCCCAATCCAGCTTACTATCCTTCAACCATCACAACAGGGAACTTACACAACCCAGCTCCCCCAGATCACATACAGGCAGGGGCGAATGAGCACACTCACTGGAATAGTGCTCCTAATGTGCGCATACCTGTTGCAGAATATCAGATGTGGAGAACCACTCTGGAACAAAATTGCCATGCAAGGCGAACTTGGCCGAGCTCTAGCAGATTATGGATTGATTGTTTTCCGAGGACAGCTCTCCAGAACCAAGCGAGTACCCAGGTGGTGAATCGGGAGATTCGAGTGCTACCAACGCAAACAGGGGTCTAGTCATTGACGAGCCCTCAGAGGATCCAAGCTGCCATCACCGAACCACTATTACAACCATCCAATGTCCCTTCTGAGCATGGAAGCGACTGCACCTGAGTCCAGTGCTGCATAGGCGACAAACAACCTCGAGATCAGTACCCATCCGTGCAATTGTCAATAGTGTGCTGACGTCCCTCGGCTTCTGGTCCCTATTTCCCCGTTTACTAGAAATTCCTGTTGTGCCCGTACTGCTCTCGTCGGAGAGGTGTGGGTCCAGGCCAACGTGGCCGGGACCGGGGAATACGGGACCTGGAGGGAGGGATAGGAGGTGAGGAAGAATGATAGGCAGTTTTCTTAAAGGACCACTCGATGTTAACAGTTCCACGAGCCCCTTTATTGCAATCCTGAGAGCTTGCCGCGGCCTGGCGGATCCGTCGCGGGGTGTGCACCCCTCCCACGAAGACCCGGTCTCCCGAAGACCGTCTCGTGTAACCCACTCGTCTCGATACGAACTAGAAATCCTCCCACGTAACAAAGTTCCTGATTGCTAATTGCTCCACAAAGGCGCGTGACACGTGCGCGGTTCTTTACGGACAGACTCGTAACGACGGTGGCAGTTCGGCGGTGCGTAACTATGCTTACGCGTCCTACAAGGACCGACTTGTGACGTAACTCGTACGCTCAATCGTGTGAGCGGCACAACGAGGGCAGCTCAGCTGTCGCAAAACCTGTACAGTGGCGCTGTCGCCGGACCGCGAGCTCGGTAGGCGCGCCTCGCGATCAGCGCGGAGCGGCGTGCACGTCCGCCGCTGAACGAGTCCTGAGTACTACTGCCCTTCCCCGCTCGCTCGCGGGCCGTCGCGCGCGGGCTGCGGGGGAGGGGAGGAGAAATTGGCCGGCGTGGGAGAGCGCCACCCCTCGCGACGCGGACGAGGGCCAGGCCGCGATTACATATTGACACTGCGAGACATTTGCGAAAATTACAAGATTATTTACACAATAGTTAATACATTATTTATACACTTATTAAAAAGTCACGTTCATTCGGAAAAAATATATACAACACAGAATAATTTACACACTAACAATGGCCCACTGGCATGCTAGGGCGCATGCGGGTGCGTCCCTGGCTGATGCACTACACTGATAGTTCACTGGGGAAAATCAGACTCCCTCAGTCCCGCGTCGGTGGCCAGGTACGGCCTCTGTATCTGGGAGGGTACGACGACTGTCGTCAGTGCTATGTTTCCATATGCCGATGACTGATACTAAACTATTTTGAAAACTTTTGCATCTTTTGAATTTAAAATTAAAATATGGGATTTATTCTGCTTGCGTTTTGGGTTTGGAACAGAGTTATTTTGTGTTAAATTCTTATAGTATGGGTTTTTGTTGATTTTGTTCATATATTTATGGAACGACCACGATTCGATCGCGTGATTTCATCACTAACAAGACTCTTTATTCTATGAAGAACAGATTCTTTGAAGTTATGAAATGTACAATTATCTGGTGTTTATTAACACATTGTTTGAATCTGTCTGCTGTCTGCTGTCTGCTGTAATGTAATTTCGTGTGTGTTTTTTAAATGAAAATAACGGAAGTAAATATTTTTATTAGCTCTTTTAGTATTATTAAACAGAGTGCTTTTGCACGTTACTTGAAACATTTGAGGTTAATTTGCGCTGTTTTACAAACAGTATATAATATAAAATAAATACTAAACAAATCATCCAAAACATAGAAGAGGGTCATTGGGATCGTGTGATGATAGGTGAGTGATAGGATTGACGAATTGTTGCATGATTTTTGAGTAAGAGCTGTGTGTTAAATTTATATCGGTTCATTTCGGGTAATTGTAGAGTTAAGAAGCTCTTCTAAAATAATTTAGTAATATCCTCGATTGACAGCTTTTCATAGGATAAAATTTTGCAATTTATATTTTAGGGCACATTGTTTTATTCACTTCGAAAACAGCGTTGTCAAATTCGTAATGGATTCTGAGGAACATATTTGGGCAGGATTTGGTCAGGGCCTTGAAGTAGAGGGAAATTGTGGCCTAAAATCTATTATGAATGAGAAAAATACAGATTGTAAATTTATTAAAATCGCTGTAAAAATTATACTGCAGCAGAAAAATTTAATTTGCCTAGACTTCAAGGCTGTTTATCATCAACAGGTTTCATAAAAGATAATGCTATCAAGATACTTTGAACAGGATTTTTGGCGCAGTAAATTAAAACATGAAGCATCATGTACAACAGGATCTTCGTGAGGATAATGCCATCAGTATCAATGGCACAGGATCTATGTACTACTTTTAACAAAAAAAAAAAAAGGGTAAATCTGTATTGTACGGATTAGCGCCAAAAAAAATCGTACAAATATGAAATAACTTTCATTATATGCTCTTTTACGTCCGCTTTTCAAAACCGCCTGCGGAGATTAAAAATTCCAATTACTTTTGGAGATATCGCCGTTCTTATTTTGCAATACAAGCCCTATGTAATCATTCAACAGACGCCATTTTATATTTTGCCGTGTGTGCGTGAATGCCTAAATAACAGAAATTTTCCATTAGGTAAGGTTAGTTACATGATAAATACTTAAAAATAAACGGAAATTAAAAATAATATTAATTAATTTTACTTGTATAGTTTTAAGTATTTATAATGTAACTGACCTGACCTAACAAAACGGGACAAAGGTAGATTAGGTCAGGTCAGCTACAGTATAAATACTTTGAAACTGAACGGACATTAAAAATAATAAAATTAATTTTAATGGTTGTTTACTTTTAAAGTGTTTATAATGTAGCTGACCTGACCTAACAAACCGGGAAAAAGGATGAACAGTAGGAACTCACTTAATTTTCTTTTTACGTGATGTAGTCGTTCAACTACGTCGCGAAAAAAAAAAAATCATACTTGTAAACAAGCAACAATGGTGGAACGCGGGAAGCCTACGATTCACTCATCCTTCTGGACATACCCGAATACTCACGTTGGCAAGCCTTCTTTCAACAGACGAGAGGCAAACGCCCGATCGTGCATCTTCGGTTTTTTTTTTTGTTTATTGTAAATAAATATGCAACTCATGAAAACTAATGGTCAATTAGGTTATGTTAGCTACATTATAAATACTTCAAAACATTGTGGATGGTTGATTTGGTTAGGATAGCTACATTAAAAATACTGTGAAATCATGTAAACGGTTTCCTAGCGCTGGATAGCTACATATTAAAAAGTTATTTGCTAAGCAACCATAAAATGATTTTAAATTTTTTTTTATGTAGCTATACTTACCTAATATAACCAACCATCCACAGTGTTTTAAAGTATTTTTAATTACTTCTTGCTAATTTTAAGAAAAGAAGGCTTGCCAACGTGAGTATTCGGGTATGTCCAGAAGGATGTGTGAATCGTAGGCTTCCCGCTGAACTCCGCATCAGTGCACATCACGAAAATTAAAAAATTCCATATCTCCTAAAGTATTTGGAATTTCTTATCTCCGCCGGGTTTAATGAAAAGAGGAAGTTAAAGAGCACAGAATAAAGGTATTTCGGATTTTTAAAATTTTTTTAAAAAAAAAAATCACCAAAAAATGAATATTAAAAAATTCTATATCTCCAAAAGTAATTGGAATTTTTAATCTCCGCAGGCGGTTCTGAAAAGAGGACGTAAGATAGCATATAATGAAAGTTATTTCATATTTGTACGATTTTTTTTGGCGCTAATCCGTACAATACAGATTTACCAAAAAAAGTAACTGTGATACTCACATGTGTACATCTTACTGTGAGCAGAAAATGGCAATGTTTGCAATCGTCTAGAACCTACAAGTAAACATGAATTCCGCGAGGTACCCGACGTAACTAGTTATTTGCTGATCATGCCATTGTACATTCTGCCTCACATTATGTGACTTTCAGAAACATCAACTATGCTTACGTAACAAAATACTTTGGTACAAAACAGATGAGTCCACTACGAATTACGATAAATTTCTGCTCTCAGCAAATCAATGCTTTCAGTTGGGAAACAACATACAAAATCATACATAAACAACTAATTCAATTTGATGATTCTTGTCTCTATTACACTCTGTGGGTCAAAATACTTATTAAAATTACAAACCATGCAAATTTGCAATAATACTAAATTTAAAAATTAAAAATTAATTCAAATGCAAGTACTGTAAAATAAATTTCCTTTATAGTTGCAATTAGGTAAACAATCATAAAACAATGTATGCATCCATTTTCATAATTAATTAACCACCACACTTGACACAACTAGAACATGATCACCCACACAGTTAACATGGTGCTAATGAAGGACTTTCATACACCACCTGAACCATAAAGTATTTACAGTTAATTGAAATCTCACAATCTTGAACTTTGTCCACAAACAACCATTACAATGGTTAGTAAACTAAAATATGACATATTTGCAAAAAACAATTTTACACAAGCAGAATGTGGTATACTACAAAATATGCTAGTGAAAATGAAGGTGAACAAATTGGACAAATAATTGCCAGGCAATGACTGAACAACTGCTCTTTCCAATATTGTGGTCATAAAATTCACTGAATGTAAGTAAACCCTACGAGATGCCTGGAGAGAGATTACTTAGACCAAAGTAGTTACTTAAAAATAACTGAACACTAATTCAAAACCAACATACTTTTATTTTTTAGTTAAAATTTCCAAATCAGTATTTTTAAATTGATTGTCTTTACAGATTACAGTTAAAACTACAGTTATAATACACAACAACTATCCTTCAGCAATGACTCACATAATTAACTATTGAACGATCATACAAGAGATAGAGAGCTTAACCATACTCTATCCTAATCCCTTCCGAGTTATTTTAAGGACAACAAAAATTATAATTATAATTACAACTTAGATAAGAGAGGTTTGTACTCACGTTTGTATGGACGACGAACATTTCCCGATTCAACACTTTAAAACTGATCGTAGGGTCTCCCCTGCCCTGGTAACCCGAACAAACTTTACATTATCAGTCTCGAACTAACCAATTCCGCCTCCTTCCGAGTGAGCCTGTGCCCGTATACTCCACCGAATCACAACCATGTCGGGCAGCACCCAGACCAGTGAGCCTGACATGTTCACATCCTGAACTGTTTCCTCCGAGGGACAGAGTCTTCCAGTTCATTACCAGCTCCGCGCTTGAAGCCCTCTTCACCCCCAACATTACCAACAACTAACCAGGACAGCTGAGCAGGGCCACACCGCGCAGCCGTGTGCATCAGCACGCCCCAGTAACTGCCAGTTACCCGGTCATGCCCCTTGCGTGGCGAGTGAGCAGACCAGCCAGCCCAGAGTCCCATCTGTTTGACTTCACGGAGCTACCTCCAAACTACCGGACCACAACCTTAATTTCCTCATTTGTCGAAAAATACTTCATTTGTCCTAGTTACTTGCTTACTGAACATACATGTAGATTCCGCATAAAAACATTTAAGACATAAAGTATTCATTAAAAGAAAAATGTGTGTTGTAAACAAGTTAGTACCTATATATCAAAATAATTTTGATATAGAAAAAATAATGCCCGAAAGTTCCTTCTGTATTTTGTACAAGGTGTTACCTCGGGACATTGAGAGAGAGAACCTCAGCAAAATCAGTGATGCCAGTCATTCACAACAGCAACATTATCACTCGCATTGCAACAACACATTCAGGTTTATTGAATTGCAATAATAGTTCTATATAAACTTAAGCACACACTAACTCTTATGATTTATTTTTATTATATACCTACCTTCATTTTCTTTATTAAGAAAATTGCTTTTATCTACCAACTGAATGTGACCAAATATATACAAATAATCAAATGCTACAAAAAAAAATTTATTAGTTAAAGCTCAACCTATTTTAGATTCTCCAGGTGAACATGTTGAGTTACAATTCAGACAGTAATAAAATATATCTCCAAAATGTGATATTGGTTTGTGATTATTTGAACTCTCACAATTGAATTGTGTACTTTTTATAAAATATTCTCTATTAATTGTTGGGAGTTGTCCTTAGCATTATGCTAAGTACAAAATAAACATTACAGACACACAAACGTTACCTAGTCAATATTGTAATGTTATACAATTTTAAATAAGAAAAGAGACAAGATTACTGTGATATGTATTAATGTTACACAATTTTAAGTAAGTAAATAAGAAAAAATTACAGTGGTAAAAGTTTCAAGTGTTAATGCATCATAGGCATGTGAAAAATTACAAAATTTAATATAGTTTTAATTTACAGTCTCACATTACAAGAAATCCAATTAGAGTGTCTTTAAAATTAAAATGGTAATAGGTAATACGAATTGTCAAAACAAATAGTTATCTCAGAAATGTAAGTCTGCGTGCAGGAGCGAACAGTAAGCTGTTTGTCGCTGTAGCTGCATCGGGAGGCGGGAAGTGCTGGCTGAATAAGAAATGCCTGGATTTCCGTGAGCACAGTGCAGTGTTGTGAATAGGACCACGACTGTGATTACTCAATTGCACAAGTACTGTCGTCGTCCTTTCTTTATTCTAGAGTACAATATGGTAGCAACCCAATAAGGAAATATTACCACCATTTCTGTGAAGCTATATAATAAATAATCAATATCTATGTTTAACTTAAATCACAGAAAGCAGACAGTATTATCAGTTAAAAAATAATAGGAAAGAAATATTCCAAAGATGAATGTGTGATTAATTGATTTATGAAAATGTAAAATGATTATTCAACCACAATACGCATTTATATATAATAAGTAACTTTACAGGACACTCAATATTAATTTCAGTATCAATTGATCAATAATAATTTTTTATCCTGAATTATTATGTTAACCACTTTACAAATTTAAACAATTACAATTAGTTAGAAGAGGAAGTTTTACGGTAGAATCACGGTAGTTAACGCATGAGACATCTTAGTAAAATGTCCAAATATCAAAACTACTGGTTGAAGTTAGGACTAAAACACATTTATTTTACATTTACTGTGCCTTTAAAATATCTGAAAAATAATGAGGCTAATATTATGAGGAAATATGTATGGTTCAAACACCTTAACTGTCAAAGTAAATTATTAGCAAAATCTATAATTAAATTTAAAAAAAAAAACAGACTTTAATATTATTTTTAAATTTCCTTGAACTTGATGAACATGAAGAGTTCCTGTATTCATGGACCTCAAACAGTTTGGTGCAAGACTTTTCACAGCACAGTGACATCATGAATAGCAGTTTGCTGTGTCACTGGGATCCAATCTGTAGGAAACTATGACACTTCTTAACTGGAAAATATGGTCACAGTTTGTGTCGACAAACATTTATTGTGGTATTTTGAAACTACAAATATTCATTTATGCCTGTGTTTGAGAATGTCCATGGAGAAACTTTGCTGTATATAAACTAAAATTCTTCATAAAATGTTTGTTCATCTCTTACTCATCACTTAAAATTAAATTTAAACTTCAGCATCCTAATGATGGGTAAGGTGTAAACCACTGTGTTAAAATATTCCATAGCATGTATTTTTAAAAAAAAAAAAAAAAAAAAAAACTTACTGATATGTACATCTGAATTGCTTTAGTAAAATATTTATAGTTATAATTATTTCATTGATTAACAATAGCAAGACAGGTAGTGGAATAATATAACACAGTGGCAATCTGTTCTCACGTGGATCGTTGTATTACGCCTCTCTTGCCGCAGTTTTCCACCACTGTGCCGGACATCAAGAACTTACGAATCACAATCAGAGCAGTCAGCTTTAACGAACGTTTCTATTCTTCTTCAAAAGAAAAGTAGTTTGTTTGTCGGTTTACTTAAAAATTTCAGTTTAGAAACAATTAAGAAGTTGCTGTTCCAGATAAAAAATTTTTCATTAAAAGCTTTACTTAAAGTCTTATTTTATACTTTTTTTCCACCCCTTAACACTGTCTAACTATTTTTGTATTTTGTGTGCTCCTGCTTGAATTTATATGTACTGTTTTGTTTGGTAAATTAATTATTTGCGTTGATTTGTGAGATTTTGTGAGTAACCTGTAAAAAAAAAATGGGTGCGTGTACGCGCGTGAGAAGTTATACTTCTTTGGCATCATTAAAAAATAGTTTTTAATTGCACACAATTAATTAATTACAATAAAATAATAAAAGGGCTGGAAAAAGATAGTCAACACAGTCAATAAAGTTCAGTTTAAATTAAAAAAATTAAATAAATAAAATTTATAGAATAATAAATATATATGACATAATTTGTACTAAATATTATAAGATTATAAATTTTAAATATTTATTATTGATTATTTAATATTATAAAAGAAAATAAATAAATTTATTAATAAATTAAAAAAAAAATTATTTAAGTTAATTCATTTTTTAAATATTTTTTATTTTCTTAATTTAATATTCACTTTACATTTTTATCAAAAAGTTCTCATTAAATTTGTTCATTTATTTTTATAAATATTTATTATTTATTCAATTTAATAATAAATATTAAAAATTAATATTTTAATTGGGTGTTAGATTTTAATTTTTATCACAATTTTTTTATTATACATTTTATTAAATTTATTTCTTTATTTTGTAAATATTAAATAACCAATAATAAATATTTAACATTATTAATTTAATAATATTTAGTATTAATTATATTAAATAATATTTAAATTTATATCAATAAATAATACATACGGATAGTTAACCTCAATTATATTGAAGCACTTGAAAAAGTAAATAAACACAATTTTTTTTACTAATATTTACGAATAGTAAATAATATTAATCAAAATATTCAATTTAAATCATTACTGAATATAATTTATTAGCATATATATAATTCGCTCTTGTATGAAACTAAAACACCTGTTGTGAATGTAGAAACTAGAAACATGTGGATAAATATTATAAATATGAAAACAGTGATCAGAGGCGACGAGCGTGCCAACATGCGCGACTAATAGAGGTTCTATTTCTATTTATTTGGTAGCTTTTTTTTGAGATTTAATGAGTGGTTTAGCGGGCAGCTTCAACCTGTTAATTTTGTGTTACAGTGATGTGCGCGCACATCTTAAAATTTCACTCTCATCATTTTTTAATACCGCACATAAAGAAGTATAACTTCAAAAAAAGTAAAAAACAAAATATCTACCGCCGAGATTTGAACCACGGCCCTTCAGCTTATTGACCGCGCAGTATACGTAACCACTGCTCTGACAGAAGGTTACGAGGAAAATGTGTATTATGTTTGTTTTAAAACCAAATTATGTGGTTTTTTTTTAACCTTGGAATATACTCTTTACTATGACTATTTTAGTTTACCAAAATAAATTCCATGGTAATTTCACTATCATAGAGTTTCATTTGGCACACCAATACGTTTGGTATGTCCCCTAATGTGGGTTTATATTCATACACGTAGGCCCGCCATCTTCCCTTGAAAATGTCGTTACAGTGATGCGTGCGCATCTTCAACCTGTTAATTTTGTGTTACAGTGATACAAATCTTAAAATTTCACTCTCATAATTTTTTCATAATCCACCTTAAGAAGTATAACTTCAATAAAATTTAAATTACTTTTGGGTTTTAAATTCTCAGACATATTACAACATTTAATAAAAGAATATATTCAGTAAAAGTTGTACAATTTGTCTAGTTTTTTTGTATGTTGTTTGGATGTTCGGGATTTAGAATATGAACTCATGAATAAAGAGGATAAAAATACCTGTTACTCGTTACTGTCTAAGCCAAATGTCATGGGGACTCGCCCATCTAGTTGCTCATTTATATCATCATAAAAGCACGGATCATTGTTTATAAAATTGCTAACAGCTCACCTGTAAGCTGATCGTTACCAAAATGACTGGATGTTGAGTCAAAAGTTCTCCGATGTGATACTATACTGCCTTTAAAGTTTGGCCCTCCAAGAAGTTTGGCACTAACTATACTGTGGATTCTGAATAACTTTTTTAGTGACTAAGTGACCATTAATGTAAGTTATTACATTGGATTTCATTCCTCTTATATTTACCTATGACATCTGGTTACTAGTGACATCTTTGTGCGCAATGGCATTATTATTCCTATGTATTCATTCTCAAAACTGTTCAATTGAGTAATTTAATAACTCTATAAACATATGAACTTAGACATTTTATTCACATTGCTTTACCTATGTTTATACTTATATTTCTCAAATACCTCGTCTTAAAGTAACATTACAATTTGTCATTATTTTACCTATTATTAAAACACTTATGCAATGTCTAATACCTATTATACATACACGTATTATACAGCATATGATTGAATTGTCACTTCTCACTTGAAATGAAATATGAGTCACGCAGGGAAATGTCCTGCACTCATGAACTCATCCCACAAGAGCCCAAACGAGCAATGAGTAGCTAAGTGCCGGTGGAGCTGGTATTGGAGCGAGTGACGAGCGACACGTCCCGGCAGCCATCTTGCTCGTCTCCCTCCCAGCGATGGCAGCACCTGTCGTGACCTGGTTGCTCTTGTTGTACACCTCGTGGTTGGCGCTCTGCCCTGGTTGGAGGACTGTCGCGGCTGCTCTTGCAACACAGTCCTCTGCGTTGCACTTACTGTTGTGATGGACTCTTGCAGGTGTTGATGATTGTTGCACCCCTTTCCGCCCTCGAGTGCCACACTCCTGATCGTTGCCCTTTTCGTCACCCTCTGAGCATTACGTCGTCGTTACTGGTTATAAAAAGATTCAAACTCAAAACTTTTAAATAATTATTACATCATAATAAATACATACAGTTCATTTTGACATTTATGTGCTAGCACAAGTATTACGTGTGAAAGAGTATCAACAATGTTTTGTGCAAGCGACTTAGGTGTGCACCGAGTATGGCCGCCTGGTGGAGGGCTACCCGCCTGCTATTGCCCCCTGGTGGCGGGCAACCCGCCTGGTTAAACCTTCGCTGCGCAGGCTCTCATAGTTGGCTGCCTGTGCCACGTGGCCAAGTGGCGACCACTGTATAGGACATATTGAAGACATTGGGGATGCCAGCAAGTCAGCAGCAGATGGGAAGTTACAGACCAGTGTGAGAGAACTACGACGGAGCAGGCTTCATGTCGTACTGAATAGCTGTCGCGTAATGTTGCTCTGCCCAACGAAGGAGCAGTGAAACTTCAGCTGGACTTAGCCATTGACGAGTGGTGAGAACCGTATGTTATTTTGCGAGAAGGACTTGGCCCGTCTTCAGCGAGGAAGAGCGCAGATCCGAGGAGTATGCAGGTGTCGATGAACGTGAGCAGTTGTACCAGCTGAGTCTACTAGGGACTTGTGTAGTGCGAGTAGACTTTGTGAACTTGTTTTAAAATAAGCCTTCCATACAGTGACAAAGCTGTAAGCAAATTTTCAACTGAAAATTTTAAAGCAGTCGTGTTCGGCTAATGTAAGGCTATATTTAACCAGATTGACATAGCACGAGTCACGAACAAAGCGAGGTGCTAGCTGAACATGCACTTACCTGCCCTACCACGAGTCTGCACAGCCACAAGAACTACGTCGCCGGCACCCGAGGCAGGCGTCCGTGTGTGCTGCAGCGACGAGAGAGAGCACGGCGAGTGGTCCACCGGCCAAGCGGCCTGTCTGCGCACACGCACGAGTGTGACACCGCAACTGAAGGCGAGTGACAGGTTATTCAAACACTTTATTGCGAGCGAGTTTCAACTAGCTAAAGACACGTACGTATAAACTATTGAATGTTTTCACTGCGTTCAAGTTATATGTATACATTATTTGAAATCATAATTGTAAAAGACATTTGTATTATTTTTATCAAGTTGTGAAAAGTTGATTCATAAATTTTTAAAACATTTGGAAGGAACTTTCGTATGATTTGTAAATATTAATTGCACTGTCATTATCTTTTTGTATGTAAATTTTACGAAGCCTATCCATTAAAGTAAAATTAAATCATAATTGTAGTTCAGATGAACGTAATGTAATATTGTAAGGCCTTGTTTAATTTTGCAGAAAAAAATTGTACAAATAATTATAATTTGCATTATCTTATTTAACCACCTATGTAATTAAGTGCTGTTTGTATTCGCAGAAACTTTATCATACTATTATGACTGTACTACAAGAACCAGTGTATGAACCAGAGAACATGGTCAATGTTTATGTTTGTAGGAAATTTAATTTAAAAATAAAACTATATGTACGCAAAGCACTTCTCTCGCTCGTTATTTATAACTACCTCATAGGGTAAAGCACTGGGCAAGACAAGTTTCATTTGCTTCTTCATGGAATTTCTATGATGAGAAATGTTCTTGAAACACTTATAACGCCAATTTCTTCCAATAGCTGCCGGGTAACAACTAGAGAACTGATCTGAAGAACATAGCTACATGCAGTGAGGAGTTTAAGGCCAGTCTACAATTGCAATGTCCTAAATTGTGTCCGTTGGACACTGATAGCTAGTTGTTTCACGCATCCCTCCGATTTCGTGGGTGGTGTGGGTGATGGTCCGAATCCCCCTGGTTCGAAGTCATTGGTAAACTTTTACTTTTTGTCCCAATCTGTGTCCTTTGGTAGCATAGTGGAACATCTTGAGAGTTGCTGTTTCAAAAAGGTAAACAGAAAATAATGGACAATGCGGTAGGAACAGGAAACAAAGAAAACCAAGATAAAATATTGACTGGTTCTGTCTGTTTGCTACCGGCATTTTTCAAAGGCCAAAAACACACATTCATTTTTGGCAGTGTGATTAGAACTCATTTATTAGCATTTAATTTTGCCTTACCAAATAACGAAATATTGTTGAACTCCCACAACATTCACAACTTAAATGAATAAAAAAAAATCTGCGTACTCATTAGTTACAATGCATAAAAATAAAAATCAATCAAAAAAAAACATTTATTTTGGCACCATTTATTTACTGCGCTCTGGAAACTGCTATGTAAATTAGTATAATCAGACATCACAGTTATAGACGGAAATTTTCTGCACGGCAATTGGAGGTAATTCACTACTTCTGGATACCTAGCAGCAATTTGCTTTTTAGATTTAATTTAATATACTGTTTCTTGTACATAGTGTATTGGAGTTATAATCATTGATGTTATTTTATAAAAATGACAGAACTTTATTTAGTTAAGTTTTAAGTTCCTTTGTAAATATTTAAAATTTTTATAATTTTTCCTTACATACATTTTTGAAATTTGATAAAGTAATAATATGACTAAGACTAATAGACAAAAAATGTGTGTATTTTATATCGTAAACAAAAACCGCGAGAGCACTAAAACAAAATGAATGCTAGGGAGTTCAGACCAGGATTAAAATTAATAAAGAGTGGAAAAAAAATATATAAATGTATTTGTGCCACATTTGCAGCAAGGGGAGGTAATATAGTTTAAAGGAATATGTATTAGTCCGCAGTAGGTACCACATATGTAGTTATGATTTAAATTACTTTCTGGTGTTGTGATTTGCGTATTTTTCTACGGCACAGGCATGTGTTATGAATTTTTAAACTTAAATACAAACATAAAAATCTAATTACAGTTTTAATCATTAGTTATTACATGACAAATATAACGGTACAGGGATTATTCGTTATACATTTTATTAGCTACAACTTCGTGCCAAATTTATTACTATATCGATTCTGAGCAACAAATTTTTTTGAAAACTTGTTTGAAAGTTTACGTAAATGTCAGTTATAGACTTATGGTGGTTTAGACTAGACTTACAAATTTGAAGACAGTTGTAGGATGTTGGATCATATATTAGTAATTTATTACATTTAACACATGATTAGACATTTTAACATGCCACTTATTGGTCATAACCTATTATTTTGTAAATGTGTTGTAAATAGACTTACCTAAATTTATGAAGAAAAAAAACAGTCAAGAGTGGCAAAATATTAGACTCAAATAACTGACAAAAAAATAGAAACTAACAAACAAAAAATTCTTTACTCATATATAGGTTATGAAAAAAATAAAGAAGAAACAAGTTCAACAGCGATAGATTAATAAGAGGTGAAATGTAGACAACCCAGCATATATCCCACAGAATAAAAGTAAGCTATCTGTAATTAAATCGTTTTCACTCAATAACATTTTCAATGCATCTTAAATTAACATAACCAAGTGATAAATAATGCAAATACGTTAACTAATCTAATGAATGACTTTACTTTCTTTAGGCTCGCAAGATTAGTGAAAGCCAGGAAGAAGCTGGGCTTGCTACAGAAGGGTTGCCTGCTGGTGATTCTGGAAACCCAGCATGGCTTCTGAAGTGGCGGCGTGTACATCACATTACACTGACAATCAAGGGTAGGATCTTTATTTATTTGTCATATGACAGGGGAATATAGAATTCATGTATACATGCTCATGTGAATAAAAATTGACTGTATGAGTGATGTTTCTTAAAAGCGTGTAACTCTTCTTGGAACGACTATCTCCCCCTGTAGCGGTTTATGAGCCTCCACTGCCAACGGCAGACCCGGGACTCAGTGTGTTAAATTGTCGGGTGCTGGTAGACATATGTCACTTCATGGTGCATTGCCGTCTTCTGGAGAGACAGGTAAAATTTGTTTTACGTGAACTTGAGTAATTTTGATTTTTTCCCCCCAATTAAAAATATCAATCAGTTTAGCGACTTTTGAATGTTTTGCCGGCTGGAAGGTTGAAAAATCTTTTGCAGACTTACTGACTTCATTAGATAGTCATGAGGATAAATTCATGTATCAATATTAATTAAAATTAATGAAGATGGCAAAAAAATTAAAACGTATTTGTGCCACATTGGCAGCAAGGGGTCGTAATATGGCCAATGTGGTTACAATTAAGGAATATATCTAATGAACTGTGGAACTACTATTTACATTATTGTATTATGTTTTTAATCTAAAACTGGCAAAACACGATAGTGGAAAATAATTGCACACCATAAAAAAAGAAATTGAATTTTTTCCCAACACACAGAAAACAAACAATTATATTTAACTCAAAAACATTATGGCACCACTTTTAACATATAGTTTTACACATATTTATGAAAAGTCAAAGTGAAGTACATAAAATATGTTTTTCTTTTAATTTCACATCATGGGGAGCCGGCGTGAAGTAACATGTTCTCGTAATGATTTAGTTATGAATAAAACAATACAGAAATAATTGTTATACGTATTTGACCATAGAGCCTAAGTTTTGAACTGAGCGAATATGCAAAAAGTCTATTGGCAAAAAAATCTACAAAAATCAAACTCAGTGACTCATTGATGTATACAAATACTAACCCACTTTATCAAGGGCTGGAAACTTTATATTTGGCTCTCGGCCTGTAATTTGAAAAAGTGGAAATATTTAATTTTCAACCCCTTGGAAAAAAGTGAAAATCCGCGTGCACCTTTAAAATCGGTGCAGCACTTCTTTCGAAAGTCCGTTGTTGGAGAAAAATTTTCAGACAAGTAGTAAAACAATAAGTTAATATTTAACAATTAAAAAAAGTAATAATGTAGATTATCACACACTACAGTTGGACGTACCAGCACGCCTGTCGATTTTGGCTATACTACCTGTCCTATGAGTGAGTGAAAATACCTTGATTTAAATATCCCATTTATACAAAAATGATGTAGAGAGTTTGGGGGCGAAGACTCAAGGAGCGAAAGAGAGTTTCACACTATCCCGATGTGCAGAGTATCAGGAGCGCAAGTGAGCAGCAGTGTAGCCGTGTTGCTCCACGTGTACCTATGCAAAATATAATTATATTGTTTTGTTTGGAAGCAACTGATCTGGCCATGACCCCTGGTGTATCTGTACTTATAATGCGATTTCATGATTTTTTTATCATACATTTTCTAACATAATACTATCCTAACTCTTAAGTCAATATTTCATAGAGTTTAAAAAAAGTTCTTTGTACAAGCACATTATTTATCGGGCAATAATAAATGTTTTATTTGGCTATTAATCAAGAAATTGCCAAAATTAAGATAACTTCTGTTAAGTAAACACAAATATGTATTCAAAATTAAAAATTAAATATATTTTTATCATCACACCATAGCAAGTTTAATATTATATATTACCTCACTTATTCTTAGCCAAAGGGTTATTACACGAATATAAACACGAAAAAACCAGTGTTCCATATATATGGAAATTCTTACCTTTTGCATGAGTGGTATGTTTTACCAAATGTTACATAATCGCCTCCACGCTGCGGCTGGCAATGGATACACCACCACAGAACTACTTTGCCTTGAAAAACGCACACGTTTTACATCTTTCACACCTGCGGGATTACCTTTTGTCACTAAGAGTCGGGCATAGCTGTCATGATTCATTGCCAGCCATTTGTGTTCTATTGATGATTGGCTGCATGCCATATTAGCTGATACCATGCTTGGAGAGCAGTTGTATGGAATTAGAAAGCATACACCAACAGCTTCAGTACCAGTGCAAGGCAGTAGGTATAGATCAACAACCAATGTGAATATCATCTTGTGTATTGAGTGAAAGAGGGGAAGTGTAAAAAAAAAACATTAAAGTGGGATGTTACCCAAAATAATTATTGTTGTTATCATTATTATTTGTTTTTACAGATGTCCAATTTCATCTTCAGGCACATATGTGCTTAAAAGTGTTAAAAGTTAAGGCCTACTTACAGATTTTTAATTTAAGTGTACGCACTGCAAGCAAGAACAGCAATTCAAGTCGAACCTGTGGAATGTCTTCTAGTGGGGAGACAAAGTAAAAGTAAACAGGATGTCAACCCAGAAGTCAACGACAAGAGTGTTGGCTTTGGCTATGGGCCATTGCATGAACTGTTATCACTTACTGATATACAACCTATGAACCCAGGGTGATTTTCTTACCACGGAAACAAAATCAGAGAACACTGGAAATGGAAGATGCTGCACTGGAAGAGTTTGTGGCGAAAGAGGATGGACGAATCTGTGTGGTTGGAAATGAGGAATATGCTTGGAGTGCTTGAACCATAGGAATTTGGGATGGAGGTTGGAGCCAAAGATGCTGTTGTTAGCTAAGTCTGGATGTGCTATAATAATTGGGGTCTACACTAAGAAATTGTTTTTTCTCGGTGTGAGAAACAAATATTGTACCGCATGCATTCAAAGCGAATGGATGGAAGAAGAACTCGCACCTCACTGTGTTTCCGGAGCTGGAGCGACTCTTACTTCAATGGAGGCAGACGTTATATTGGCAGGACTATAGTTCTGTGAAGACAGGTACAAACTTTAATTTAAGAACTTTGTTGGTGATGAGGATTCCAGTGTGTGTGCAGCCATAATTGCAAATGTTTCATAGGGAAGATATGTTGAAGAGATTGAATGTGTTAACCATGTCATGAAGAATCTCAAAAAAATTCTTTACGCCATGGCCAAGGGCATCCATATGCAGCATCTCCACCAGTTCAAAATCAAAGCCCTTTGTCACTATGCAAGAGGTTGTATCAGCAACTGTGGGGGTAATGCTATGCAGCTTCAATCAGCACTTCTACTTGTGCCTAACCATGTGTTTGGAGACCACAAGTTATGCAATTTAGAAGTGTGTGACAGAGCTGGTAAATCAGCGAATCCCTGCCGTTATGATTCATTGCCTCGTCAATTGTTTGTGGGAATAAAATTTGACTGAGTGAGAGTAAAGTCACAAGCCTTTCTAAAGGATCTCACAACCAACCAAGCACATCATTAGTTGCGAGGGTGGCAGGCGGATAGCAGGTTAACCATTCACAGAAAGGGTCTCACAACTGTAGGGCTACTGCTGCTGGTTTGTCTTTCCATCTTTGCTCCAAATGGCATGACTGTGAAAAGATGGAAACAGCAGGGAAGCTGTAGGCGAAGGCTGCACAGGGAGATGAGAGTTATGGTCGTCACGCAACCAAGCCTCCTGCTCTGGTTGTGAACCTGCAGTTCTGGCTGAGTCTGATGAGAAGCATGGCACATGAGATCAAGGAAGCAGTCAGTTGTGAATGAAGGAGAGGAGAAAACTAATCACTGTGTTCTTTTTTGGACCTGTGAGTAAAATGAGGGAAAACACTTTGTTTAAAGTGACAGTGGAAGCGAGTGTTTAACAGTCGTTTATTGGAGAAGGCTGCCACATACATGGTTTTGCAAACGAGCCCATAGCTATTGCTTTGTACTAAGGAAAAACAGGCCTTACTGTTCACCATTGTAGTCTCTTCGTTGACCTTGAGCATTTATTTCTTGCAACTTCTCCCGATGGTTTAGTTGATGATTGTTGGTGGAGGTGAATGTTCACACTCTGCAAGGGAACTTAATAGCCCAGTAAATGAAGGCCAAAAATCGCCTGTTGTTTTTGTCAGATGTTAGACCCTTATAAGACACGTATTTCCTCAAATGTCCCTGCCTCTCCCCCTTGTGCTTTCCCCCCACCATTCTCAGAAGTTCTAAAATGTTGACCTTTACAGAATTGCTTGTGAATACGTAAATAATGGTGTAAAGTAGTAAATATCTAGCATATTTTGTTCTCAAAAATCTGGTATTTAATTTTGTTTCTGACAATATTTTCTTTAATGTTGATAGTTAAGGTGTTATAAAATCACAAACATAAAAAAAAGTTTTTAATGTCAAAATGCGCAGTTCTCGTTGTGGATGTTTTTAAATATTAGAAATACAAAAAATATTTCCAAGTGCAGTGTTTGCTGAAACATTTTATTTATTTGGTTTTATAAAAGTAGCAAATTTTTTTACTTTATTTTACTTTTGACAGAAACAAGTGTCCTTGTTTGTTCCATGGCCGGCTCTGTGAATATCAGGTCACATAATACTTTGAATGTTGTAGTTTTTTTCAAATTTCAAATCTGTGATTTATGTGCAGTATAGTAATGTGTAAATTTTTATGATTAAATTTTTTTTTTAATTTTTGCAGTGGTTGGTTTCTTAGTATTATATAGATACTTCGTCATTTAATATAATAACACATCTTTCACTACTGGAATCTTTCCAGAATATCTCAAAACTACACAAGAAAAGTAGTAAAACCAAAATAGAAATTTATGATAGCAATGATGCCTAATTTCACAGAAATATTTGAACGCTATGAAAATTATAAGTATGATAAATATAAAATACTCTGAAATTTATAACATGGTTTTATATTTGCTAGAATCACTGAAACCGCTATTTCTGATTTTCTAGGAAAGATACCTATACAAGGCAGCTGATAATGATTTACTTGGAATTTTTGAAGAGCATCTGTAGCAATTGACATGATTAATCATAATATATTATATTGTTGAATAAATTAATTAAAATGGGAATGATATAAAATGTGCACAAATTATTAGTCATATCTTAATGACAGGAAAGTATATTGTATCCATTCAGCAAAGCCTGAATGATTGTGTTTACACTGTCAATTCTGAAAGCCAAACAATAAATATGTTCCCCAAGGACACATTTAATGTCCAATGCTGTTTATAATATATGTGAATAACTAGGAAGAAGCAATATGAAATAAGTATCTCGTTAGCTTTGCGGATGATGCCAACATAATTTTTAAAAAGCAAATGTTTTCAAACCTAAGAAAATTTTGTTTTAAATGGTTTAAATAGCCTAAATTTTAAATCAAAGAATATAAGTCAGTTTATGCAATCAAGCCTTAATTATGAATTGTTAACAGAACAACATCAGACAGAATTCATAGAAATTACTGGTGACAGCAAACTTTTTGGAAGCCTCACATTAACAACAAAAATGTGTAGTAAAAAAGTTTTGAATATTTTTCATTTCAAACCCTAGTTTTTCAACGTCCTGGAGTAATAATTTGTCTTATTAAATACAATTTCAGCCAATAGTAATTGATTTGATAATATATCTATTAAAGGAGTTATGTTACATATTTTTTATATATTTCAATAATTATTTCCACCACTTGAAGTAATGGGTGGTCATGTCAAAATTTATTTTAGACAATAGCTTCAAATAATATTTAGTAGCTTTAGAAGAAAAAAGAACCCTTTTTTTCAACCCCTTGTAGAAATGATTAAAAATTGTTTAAGAGAAAAGTTTTAGATAATATTTAGAAGATTTAAAATAAAGTGCAACAAAGTTGGTAGTGTATCTAATAAGGGAGTCAAAAAAGTTTCTGTTCTTTAACCACTGTTTTTTTTCCACCCCTTACAGTAATGGTTGGTCATATAAAGAAATATTTAAGACAAAAGTTTTAGATAATATTTTTATCGAAAATTATTTCAGACAAAAAATTAGATAATGTCTAAAGTTTACAAAAAATTTGAACCAAATTGACCACGTGCATACTAAGGGAGTTATAAATTTTTTTTCCTCTAACCCTGAAAGATTGGTTGTATTAAAATTTTTGGTATAACTTTAACGAGATAAAATACTTCATATGGATGCAGGGTTATAGTGATTGTCCTATTTTATAAAATTAAACCCTTCCCCATTCTTACCCCTTTGATTAATCGAGATTGCCTAATATTTTATTTAATATATTAGTTTTGAAATTATTTGTGCAAAATTGACAAAAAAATATGTAAAACTTTTCCGGAAGCCACACAATGGTAACGGCTGAATTAGGTAGTATTTCTCCGAAATTTACATAACTAGAGAAAATAATGTATTACTATTATTTTCGTGATTTAAAGGCTAGCAAAATTATGTCAATACATTTGTATGCAAACAGCATTTTTTATTCACTCTGCTAGTAGTTATGGCATAATTTTTTTAAGTTATAAACAAATCCAACTTGAACAGAAAAAAATGAACAGTTAGGATTTTAATGAACTTACCACGTACAGTCAGTACAGAAAACTGTTTAAATCTAGATTTGTCATGTTCTTTGTATTTTTAACTTTATATCCATCTTAATTAACAAAACAACTTGACAAAATTTACTATAAGTTTTGACTGCCTTCATTATCAAACCAGAGCAAACCACAAAATACACTTGCAGAGAAACAAACCAAGTGTTTCTGCAGTGAAGTTGAACTTTATAATTTTATAACTTTATAATTTCATTATAATATCATAAAACAAATTCAAAACTGAAACAAATTTAATAAATGTAAGAACACTTCTAGACAAATGGAAGATTGTAGGGCCTTGTCTGAAATCGCCTGAAGCATGGGGTGGTGGGGGGGGGGGGATTTCAACTCCCCTCGCACCGTGGAATTAAAAAGCCCCTCACTGAGGTTGATAAACAAACGTCAAACCTATGCTATATAGAAAACTTTCTGTACATTAAAAATTTGTTTGTTTATTGCGTGCATACAGGTATAGGCCAAAATATGGGGAGGACACAACATACAAGCAACCTATTCAGAGACGACTGTTGTCAGTTAGAACCCATGCGCGGCCTGAGGTGGTCAGTGTGCACTGCTACTGATGGCTCCACGTCGCCACAGCCTCCCCCCTCCCCCCGCTGGGAATACTGCGGGCTTCCTGAGGCCGCCGCGTGGAGTGACGGGAATGCACGCCGCATTTCTGAGTGTTTCGGGCGTCGGGTCACGTCCAGGACTGCCGGCGGTTATATATGTGTGTGTACACGTATTTCGTAGGCATGTACATCTGGGCTTCGAGCAGAAAATGATTTATGAGACCGTCGTAATCGTCTAGAACCTTCGACGACACATGTATTTAGCGAGGTATCCAATGTAATGAGGAATTCACTAACCATCCCGAGGTACATTCTGCCTTGCATCATGCCACTGTCCCAGAAACACCAGCCATACGTGCATCAGAAAATACAATAGTATAAAACCAACCAGTCATCCACGAAAAACCACACATTTATGCTACCAGCTAATTCATGTTTTTACTTAGCAATCAATACCCTAAGAAATATGCGAACAACGAATGCAATTCAAATTAGAACTTATCCGAAGTTTGCAAAGGTTTGCAACTACATGGGTCAGAATACTGCGCTGCGATGTGCTGCGACGTGGCCCGCCCCCCGCGACCGAGGCGGAGGGATATTCTGCCCAAATGTCAGTCCGGTCCTGACATTTCGAGGGCCGTCCACTCGATGCCCAGAACCACTCGTGTCCACGGCAGGGCGGTCGAGTCACCGTCGCTAGATGAATTATTTCTTGAATATTCCCTGGTCGTGTGTGTGGTTTCACTTATATACCTGGCTGGGGTTTAGCTGGTTAGACAAGGAGTTAAGAACATTACTTGGTTTGTGTTGAAGGCGACTGTGTGTAATCTTGGCAGTGTGCTTATAGTGTGTGGGATATAGCGACATTCAATCAAGGTATTTACTGTGTGCAGAGAATCTGTTGTTTATGTGGACGACATGTTTTCCATCTAAGACCTGCTGGATATAGTTTTTATAGGACCTTTATGCCTTGTCTTGCGAGTGATCTGTCACATCCGATAGTTTCTCAACATTTTGTGTACACCCAGGCGAATTTAAGATAGTAAATTTTTTTTTGCGTAAGGTATTTTTAAAATGTAATATTTAATTTTTTTCAGCAGCAGTGCCAAAATATTTTTTTTATGTCATGCTAAGTAATCAAATGGATAATTATGGACTTATGCAATTGGACACTACTTCGACTAAATGACGATAGTATAATAATTTATGTATATCAACATTAATGTTGTTTGACATGTTTTGTGTTATAGTGTTATACTATCACTAACACTAACAGGGCGTCCACAAGATACCCCAGCTCCACTGTCTAACAAAACTGGAACTTAATGCCATTGACTATTAACGTGATTTCTGGACAAAATGATTCGTGTTTTATAGTGATCATAAACCTGTTGTTCCATTAACATTTCTCGTTCATTTTCATACAGGAATATTATACTCATACTTTTATCATTCACTCCAGGAATAGTGTCGATCCTATTTTTATTATTTACATATTTTCTATTCACACCATTAAATCTAAATTGATACTCTAGACAATGCAGGCTAAGGTGAACATATAAATATTACATCTCCTGGATATCGAACATTTTTAAAGTAAAATGGCAAAATGGTAGGGATCTGGTAGCCGCTTTCTCTTTATATTATTACTCTAGAAACATGAAGCTAGCGATAAAGGAGCCTTCGAATAATTGGTGTCTATTCTCTTTGTTTCGAATTCTTTTTGGGTCATTATAGTGCACACCATCGAAAGGGTGTCCAGTTTGTGCACGAATGTTTTTTGCAGATCTGGGGGGTAAGCAGCATCGCTTTTCTTTTGCCATTTTGGAAAAAAAATCTCTTATTCACATGCTTGTCAAACGAATGTGAGAAATTGAGCGAAAGTACCAAAAATAAATTCAGACACAAATGTCATAGGCTCAGCTAAGACATGTTAAGTGGTCTGGCATTACCTCCGCTTAAGCCAGTCTGAAATGAAGAAGTTTGCAGGCAGTCCATCGTATTTTTTTTACCTTCGTCTAGGATAGTGCTGTGTTCTAATGGAAGATGCCACAGTTCGCATGTCACACTTGTGTGTCCTGGTACCATCCATAGCATCTACACTGCAGCCACTCTCCTAAGTTCCTCCAAGGTGCTAGGGAGGCAGGTGTCAAGCTGCAGTAGATGAAAGATGCAGGGTGGAAAATCTACTTCTAGCTCATTCTCTGCCCAGTCGATGACCAAATGAACCATCATTGCACTATAGCTAGGTGGAATTGTCCCTCTGCCCGCCGAAACCTGACAGCCATCTCCATGTATCTAAGCGGTGTGGTCGGACGATATTAAAATTGACTGTAGATTTCACTCTCTCTGTATGTCGACTAGCTATGCTTGATATGTGACAGCATCGTGACTTTCTCCAAGATGGGTGACCCACGGCACCACGACCTGAGAAGTGCTGAATTTAGATGGGAGGAGAAAGGTGGCAGGCATTGGTAATCGCGCATATAAAATTTATGTAAAACTTTCAGTGAAGGACAGCGGTGTCCTGCAATAATTGTTTTTGCTCACTCCTGGTCACACCACCATACCAAGTACATGTCCGGCTATGATGCCTGCCAGGGAAGCATAGGGCTACAAACCATCTTTCCAACGAAGCCAGTGAAAGTGTTTAGTGAGCCAGGAATTGATTCTCTAATTTTTCTCTCTAGATGACACCAATTGTGAAGTGGTTGAAACATCATGGTAATAATGTTGTCATATCATGTGGTATGTTGGATTGTTTAAGGATGATGGTGTCTTGCACATAGAAACCTTGAGTGTTAGCGCGAATGATGGGCCAGGAGACACTGAAACATTTCCCCTAATCACATCAGTATTTTAAGGCTTTTGTCATGTCATGCAGACAATAAGACACGAGACTGCGTGACGGGGAATTTTTTTTAGAGGTTGTTTGTTCGATTTTAAGGTATGTGATGCTTCTGGCCAATTTTTCATTTTGTTTACTTAAATCTAAAACATACATGGGGGCCTTTTGTTTGAAGCCCAGACGATCTTAAGTGGGAGCTAGCTTTCTTACATTATAGGCTAACTGAAAGTCTTCACATATCTGATAGGCAATAAGTTAAAGACCATTCATAAAATCTGTATTGATATTGGTGTAATGATAATCTTCAGAGCTCAAAAATACTTAAATGTTTTAAATGATGCAGTTCTCGAAACGATATTTGTCTGCACCAGTAACATTTTGTTTCCTGTTTGAAAGCCTTGATTATTTTGAGCTTCGGGTAGGATAGGGTATGTTTCTGAACTCCACGAACAAGACAGATCTATGCTACGACTCTTCTCCACATGCTAAAATAGCGACATGTAGTGTTCAGTATTAACGCTGACGTGAAGCATCAACCAGTTAAACGAGGTCAAGGTCAATGTTGCCGATTGTGCTTAGTTATTGTGTCGAGAATGGTGTTAGCCAAAGTGTTCGCCAAAAGTATCAAGAGTTCTTGCTTGGCATTCAAGTACTGGCGAACAGCTAGACTGTGTGTGGTGGTTTGTGCAGTGTGTTGGTGAGGTGGCAGCTGCTGAGGGAGAGACTACTTGCACCATGTAATGCCAGTGTGTGCTCACGCTGGTGAACAGCTGGACTGTGTGTGGTGGTTTGTGCAGAGTGTTGGTGAGGTGGCAGCTGCTGAGGGAGAGACTACTTGCACCATGTAATGCCAGTGTCTGCTCACGCTGGTGAACAGCTGGACAGTGTGTGGTGGTTTGTGCAGAGTGTTGGTGAGGTGACTGCTGCTGAGGGAGAGACTACTTGCACCATGTAATGCCAGTGTGTGCTCACGCTGGTGAACAGCTGGACTGTGTGTGGTGGTTTGTGCAGAGCGTTGGTGAGGTGGCAGCTGCTGAGGGAGAGACTACTTGCACCATGTAATGCCAGTGTGTGATCACGCTGGTGAACAGCTGGAGAGTGTGTGGTGGTTTGTGCAGAGTGTTGGTGAGGTCACTGCTGCTGAGGGAGAGACTACTTGCACCATGTAATGCCAGTGTGTGCTCACGCTGGTGAACAGCTGGACAGTGTGTGGTGGTCTGTGCAGAGTGTTGGCGAGGTGGCAGCTGCTGAGGGAGAGACTACTTGCACCATGTAATGCCAGTGTGTGCTCACGCTGGTGAACAGCTGAACAGTGTGTGGTGGTTTGTGCAGAGTGTTGGTGAGGTGACTGCTGCTGAGGGAGAGACTACTTGCACCATGTAATGCCAGTGTGTGCTCACGCTGGTGAACAGCTGGACAGTGTGTGGTGGTCTGTGCAGAGTGTTGGTGAGGTGGCAGCTGCTGAGGGAGAGACTACTTGCACCATGTAATGCCAGTGTGTGCTCACGCTGGTGAACAGCTGGACAGTGTGTGGTGGTTTGTGCAGAGTGTTGGTGAGGTGGCAGCTGCTGAGGGAGAGACTACTTGCACCATGTAATGCCAGTGTGTGCTCACGCTGGTGAACAGCTGGACAGTGTGTGGTGGTTTGTGCAGAGTGTTGGTGAGGTGGCAGCTGCTGAGGGAGAGACTACTTGCACCATGTAATGCCAGTGTGTGCTCACGCTGGTGAACAGCTGGACAGTGTGTGGTGGTTTGTGCAGAGTGTTGGTGTGGTGGCAGCTGCTGAGGGAGAGACTACTTGCACCATGTAATGCCAGTGTGTGCTCACGCTGGTGAACAGCTGGACAGTGTGTGGTGGTTTGTGCAGAGCGTTGGTGAGGTGGCAGCTGCTGAGGGAGAGACTACTTGCACCATGTAATGCCAGTGTGTGATCACGCTGGTGAACAGCTGGACAGTGTGTGGTGGTTTGTGCAGAGTGTTGGTGAGGTCACTGCTGCTGAGGGAGAGACTACTTGCACCATGTAATGCCAGTGTGTGCTCACGCTGGTGAACAGCTGGACAGTGTGTGGTGGTCTGTGCAGAGTGTTGGCGAGGTGGCAGCTGCTGAGGGAGAGACTACTTGCACCATGTAATGCCAGTGTGTGCTCACGCTGGTGAACAGCTGAACAGTGTGTGGTGGTTTGTGCAGAGTGTTGGTGAGGTGACTGCTGCTGAGGGAGAGACTACTTGCACCATGTAATGCCAGTGTGTGCTCACGCTGGTGAACAGCTGGACAGTGTGTGGTGGTCTGTGCAGAGTGTTGGTGAGGTGGCAGCTGCTGAGGGAGAGACTACTTGCACCATGTAATGCCAGTGTGTGCTCACGCTGGTGAACAGCTGGACAGTGTGTGGTGGTTTGTGCAGAGTGTTGGTGAGGTGGCAGCTGCTGAGGGAGAGACTACTTGCACCATGTAATGCCAGTGTGTGCTCATGCTGGTGAACAGCTGGACTGTGTGTGGTGGTTTGTGCAGAGTGTTGGTGAGGTGACTGCTGCTGAGGGAGAGACTACTTGCACCATGTAATGCCAGTGTGTGCTCACGCTGGTGAACAGCTGGACTGTGTGTGGTGGTTTGTGCAGAGTGTTGGTGAGGTGGCAGCTGCTGAGGGAGAGACTACTTGCACCATGTAATGCCAGTGTGTGCTCACGCTGGTGAACAGCTGGACTGTGTGTGGTGGTTTGTGCAGAGTGTTGGTGAGGTGGCAGCTGCTGAGGGAGAGACTACTTGCACCATGTAATGCCAGTGTCTGCTCACGCTGGTGAACAGCTGGACAGTGTGTGGTGGTTTGTGCAGTGTGTTGGTGAGGTGACTGCTGCTGAGGGAGAGACTACTTGCACCATGTAATGCCAGTGTGTGCTCACGCTGGTGAACAGCTGGACTGTGTGTGGTGGTTTGTGCAGAGTGTTGGTGAGGTCACTGCTGCTGAGGGAGAGACTACTTGCACCATGTAATGCCAGTGTGTGCTCACGCTGGTGAACAGCTGGACAGTGTGTGGTGGTCTGTGCAGAGTGTTGGTGAGGTGGCAGCTGCTGAGGGAGAGACTACTTGCACCATGTAATGCCAGTGTGTGCTCACGCTGGTGAACAGCTGGACAGTGTGTGGTGGTTTGTGCAGAGTGTTGGTGAGGTGGCAGCTGCTGAGGGAGAGACTACTTGCACCATGTAATGCCAGTGTGTGCTCACGCTGGTGAACAGCTGGACTGTGTGTGGTGGTTTGTGCAGAGTGTTGGTGAGGTGGCAGCTGCTGAGGGAGAGACTACTTGCACCATGTAATGCCAGTGTGTGCTCACGCTGGTGAACAGCTGGACTGTGTGTGGTGGTTTGTGCAGAGTGTTGGTGAGGTGGCAGCTGCTGAGGGAGAGACTACTTGCACCATGTAATGCCAGTGTGTGCTCACGCTGGTGAACAGCTGGACTGTGTGTGGTGGTTTGTGCAGAGTGTTGGTGAGGTGGCAGCTGCTGAGGGAGAGACTACTTGCACCATGTAATGCCAGTGTCTGCTCACGCTGGTGAACAGCTGGACAGTGTGTGGTGGTTTGTGCAGTGTGTTGGTGAGGTGACTGCTGCTGAGGGAGAGACTACTTGCACCATGTAATGCCAGTGTGTGCTCACGCTGGTGAACAGCTGGACTGTGTGTGGTGGTTTGTGCAGAGTGTTGGTGAGGTGGCAGCTGCTGAGGGAGAGACTACTTGCACCATGTAATGCCAGTGTGTGCTCACGCTGGTGAACAGCTGGACAGTGTGTGGTGGTTTGTGCAGAGTGTTGGTGAGGTGACTGCTGCTGAGGGAGAGACTACTTGCACCATGTAATGCCAGTGTGTGCTCACGCTGGTGAACAGCTGGACAGTGTGTGGTGGTCTGTGCAGAGTGTTGGTGAGGTGGCAGCTGCTGAGGGAGAGACTACTTGCACCATGTAATGCCAGTGTGTGCTCACGCTGGTGAACAGCTGGACAGTGTGTGGTGGTTTGTGCAGAGTGTTGGTGAGGTGACTGCTGCTGAGGGAGAGACTACTTGCACCATGTAATGCCAGTGTGTGCTCACGCTGGTGAACAGCTGGACTGTGTGTGGTGGTTTGTGGAGAGTGTTGGTGAGGTGACTGCTGCTGAGGGAGAGACTACTTGCACCATGTAATGCCAGTGTGTGCTCACGCTGGTGAACAGCTGGACTGTGTGTGGTGGTTTGTGCAGAGTGTTGGTGAGGTGGCAGCTGCTGAGGGAGAGACTACTTGCACCATGTAATGCCATTGTGTGCTCATTCTGGTGAACAGCTGGACAGTGTGTGGTGGTTTGTGCAGAGTGTTGGTGAGGTGGCAGCTGCTGAGGGAGAGACTACTTGCACCATGTAATGCCAGTGTGTGCTCACGCTGGTGAACAGCTGGACTGTGTGTGGTGGTTTGTGGAGAGTGTTGGTGAGGTGGCAGCTGCTGAGGGAGAGACTACTTGCACCATGTAATGCCAGTGTGTGCTCACGCTGGTGAACAGCTGGACTGTGTGTGGTGGTTTGTGGAGAGTGTTGGTGAGGTGACTGCTGCTGAGGGAGAGACTACTTGCACCATGTAATGCCAGTGTGTGCTCACGCTGGTGAACAGCTGGACTGTGTGTGGTGGTTTGTGCAGAGTGTTGGTGAGGTGGCAGCTGCTGAGGGAGAGACTACTTGCACCATGTAATGCCATTGTGTGCTCATTCTGGTGAACAGCTGGACAGTGTGTGGTGGTTTGTGCAGAGTGTTGGTGAGGTGGCAGCTGCTGAGGGAGAGACTACTTGCACCATGTAATGCCAGTGTGTGCTCACGCTGGTGAACAGCTGGACTGTGTGTGGTGGTTTGTGGAGAGTGTTGGTGAGGTGGCAGCTGCTGAGGGAGAGACTACTTGCACCATGTAATGCCAGTGTGTGCTCACGCTGGTGAACAGCTGGACTGTGTGTGGTGGTTTGTGGAGAGTGTTGGTGAGGTGGCAGCTGCTGAGGGAGAGACTACTTGCACCATGTAATGCCAGTGTGTGCTCACGCTGGTGAACAGCTGGACTGTGTGTGGTGGTTTGTGGAGAGTGTTGGTGTGGTGACTGCTGCTGAGGGAGAGACTACTTGCACCATGTAATGCCAGTGTGTGCTCACGCTGGTGAACAGCTGGACTGTGTGTGGTGGTTTGTGCAGAGTGTTGGTGAGGTGGCAGCTGCTGAAGGAGAGACTACTTGCACCATGTAATGCCAGTGTGTGCTCACGCTGGTGAACAGCTGGACAGTGTGTGGTGGTTTGTGCAGAGTGTTGGTGAGGTGGCAGCTGCTGAGGGAGAGACTACTTGCACCATGTAATGCCAGTGTGTGCTCACGCTGGTGAACAGCTGGACAGTGTGTGGTGGTTTGTGCAGAGTGTTGGTGAGGTGGCAGCTGCTGAGGGAGAGACTACTTGCACCATGTAATGCCAGTGTGTGCTCACGCTGGTGAACAGCTGGACAGTGTGTGGTGGTTTGTGCAGAGTGTTGGTGAGGTGACTGCTGCTGAGGGAGAGACTACTTGCACCATGTAATGCCAGTGTGTGATCACGCTGGTGAACAGCTGGACAGTGTGTGGTGGTTTGTGCAGAGTGTTGGTGAGGTGACTGCTGCTGAGGGAGAGACTACTTGCACCATGTAATGCCAGTGTGTGCTCACGCTGGTGAACAGCTGGACAGTGTGTGGTGGTTTGTGCAGAGTGTTGGTGAGGTGACTGCTGCTGAGGGAGAGACTACTTGCACCATGTAATGCCAGTGTGTGCTCACGCTGGTGAACAGCTGGACAGTGTGTGGTGGTTTGTGCAGAGTGTTGGTGAGGTGACTGCTGCTGAGGGAGAGACTACTTGCACCATGTAATGCCAGTGTGTGCTCACGCTGGTGAACAGCTGGACAGTGTGTGGTGGTTTGTGCAGAGTGTTGGTGAGGTGGCAGCTGCTGAGGGAGAGACTACTTGCACCATGTAATGCCAGTGTGTGCTCACGCTGGTGAACAGCTGGACTGTGTGTGGTGGTTTGTGCAGAGTGTTGGTGAGGTCACTGCTGCTGAGGGAGAGACTACTTGCACCATGTAATGCCAGTGTGTGCTCACGCTGGTGAACAGCTGGACAGTGTGTGGTGGTTTGTGCAGAGTGTTGGTGAGGTGACTGCTGCTGAGGGAGAGACTACTTGCACCATGTAATGCCAGTGTGTGCTCACGCTGGTGAACAGCTGGACTGTGTGTGGTGGTTTGTGCAGAGTGTTGGTGAGGTCACTGCTGCTGAGGGAGAGACTACTTGCACCATGTAATGCCAGTGTGTGCTCACGCTGGTGAACAGCTGGACAGTGTGTGGTGGTTTGTGCAGAGTGTTGGTGAGGTGACTGCTGCTGAGGGAGAGACTACTTGCACCATGTAATGCCAGTGTGTGCTCACGCTGGTGAACAGCTGGACAGTGTGTGGTGGTTTGTGCAGAGTGTTGGTGAGGTGGCAGCTGCTGAGGGAGAGACTACTTGCACCATGTAATGCCAGTGTGTGCTCACGCTGGTGAACAGCTGGACTGTGTGTGGTGGTTTGTGCAGAGTGTTGGTGAGGTCACTGCTGCTGAGGGAGAGACTACTTGCACCATGTAATGCCAGTGTGTGCTCACGCTGGTGAACAGCTGGACAGTGTGTGGTGGTTTGTGCAGAGTGTTGGTGAGGTGACTGCTGCTGAGGGAGAGACTACTTGCACCATGTAATGCCAGTGTGTGCTCACGCTGGTGAACAGCTGGACTGTGTGTGGTGGTTTGTGCAGAGTGTTGGTGAGGTCACTGCTGCTGAGGGAGAGACTACTTGCACCATGTAATGCCAGTGTGTGCTCACGCTGGTGAACAGCTGGACAGTGTGTGGTGGTTTGTGCAGAGTGTTGGTGAGGTGACTGCTGCTGAGGGAGAGACTACTTGCACCATGTAATGCCAGTGTGTGCTCACGCTGGTGAACAGCTGGACAGTGTGTGGTGGTTTGTGCAGAGTGTTGGTGAGGTCACTGCTGCTGAGGGAGAGACTACTTGCACCATGTAATGCCAGTGTGTGCTCACGCTGGTGAACAGCTGGACAGTGTGTGGTGGTTTGTGCAGAGTGTTGGTGAGGTGACTGCTGCTGAGGGAGAGACTACTTGCACCATGTAATGCCAGTGTGTGCTCACGCTGGTGAACAGCTGGACTGTGTGTGGTGGTTTGTGCAGAGTGTTGGTGAGGTCACTGCTGCTGAGGGAGAGACTACTTGCACCATGTAATGCCAGTGTGTGCTCACGCTGGTGAACAGCTGGACAGTGTGTGGTGGTTTGTGCAGAGTGTTGGTGAGGTGACTGCTGCTGAGGGAGAGACTACTTGCACCATGTAATGCCAGTGTGTGCTCACGCTGGTGAACAGCTGGACTGTGTGTGGTGGTTTGTGCAGAGTGTTGGTGAGGTGACTGCTGCTGAGGGAGGGTAGGCTGCCTGCACTATGCGACCCTCCCGAGGTGACATAGAGTTGGAGCACTTCAGGCCAGAATACCTCGCAGGTAAGAAGGCTGCAGTCACATAATGTTCGACTCCATCTGCCACATCTGTCTCTGTTACTAGTGAGATGCCCTAGAAGCATGTTTACTGTAGGTGATGTCATAACTTAGAATTCACAATTTAGAAATGCATAACTTATAAACATACAAGATTGAATTTTCTAAACTATGCCTGTTATTGTTTTTTTTAATTTTTCGTTTGTTTTAGTTCTAAGGTATGTGTATCCTACTTGGTAAGTTCTAAACTATGTGTTTATAAGCTGACAGTTCTCAGTTGTGTGTTTTTTTCTGTCACGATTGTTCAAAGTTTTACCTTTTTGAATTACGTTGTATCTAACTTATGACATTTCCTGTTTGTAATTCTTAGTTTTGACAGTTGAAAGTTATGATTTCCTAAGTTACGAAGTTTCTAAGTTGTGTAGTTCAGTGTTGTAATATTTTAAATGCATGGTGACAGAGTTGGGAATAAAATCAGAAATCGTATAAATGATGTATTCATTTTCTTTTATTTATTTAGTGATATAAGAAAATAGGGCGCCAGTGATATTTTACCTTCTAAGAACATCAATTGTGTGAGAATGAATATTTAATGAATAACTCCAGCTAACTAATGTCTTAAAATATACTTCAGTGTGGTAAATAAAAATAAAACAAATATTACGTTCCATAGTAACCAATAATACACTAATTCCTTAACAGGATTTCTATTCAGAGTAATATATAAACAATAACTATTAGTGGTTAAAATATTAGTTGGAAACTTTATAAGAACTGTTTGTAATAAACATGGGATTATAGGGTTTAGATATATGTGTGTGTATATATATATATACACACACACACATATACATAGGGACATAAATAATTCAGTTTGTTCATTCATACTTAGACGTAAATTGTACGTGATATGTACAATTTAATATAATATAACAACCACATCAAGTCTACCAATAAGAATTGTACTGGTTTAGCTTACTTATATTCAAGAAGTTATATTAGGCAAATTTTTTGATATACAAAAGTTATATTGCAAAATAAACAGTATTCAAAGAATCCAGGAACTGTGTAGTTTTGGATAAGTTAGCAGCGTTACTTTTATTTGATCACAACAGATGTCTGAAGGTATATCAAGAAGTTATGTAAGGTAGTGCGAATTATAATGCTCAGTAGAACACGAAAACTAATTCAGGGGACTTCTGGGAGAAACAGGACAGTGAATTTAATAATCAGTTTATGTGGCAAATGTTAATAGTCTAATAGTCTCTGGAGCACATAGAATTCAAGAATAATAACATTATTAGTTGTCTTGTGGATAATATGTACGTAAATACTACGTATTGATGAAGCAAGTCCTTTAAATCATTGTCCTTGTAAACGAACAGGCATTATTTTTATGAAGTTATCAAGTTTAATGAAGTACCACACTAACTGTGAATTTTTAGACTCAACAAACACTAAGTTCTCTGAACGGTGAATACTATCCGAACCAGCTAAGCAACATAGTTTCATACCTTTAAGATATTACGATATATTGACGTGACAACGTCTAATAAATCGATGAACGCCTGCTGCACGCACAAAAAAGTGTCCCGTTACGCACATTGTTCCGTTACGCGGTGTCCCGTAACGCTCATTGTTACGTTACGATGTGTCCCGTTACGCTCATTGTTACGTTACGATGTGTCCCGTTACGCTCATTGTTCCGTTACGCTGTGTCCCGTTACACTCATTGTACGCTTGCGCCGCACCGACAGAAGTGAAAACTTAAAACTTTGTTTATAAATGTGTAATATGAAATAATTTCTACGTCAAATGTACGTAAGAAAATTAATCTGATTACTAGTATAATTTCAAGTATTTATTTATTTTTTTATTATTAAAAAAACGTAGCATCTGTTGGCGAGTGCAGTAATAATATGTTATGTTAGATATTTGATTACAGTTTATTTATATGAAAACTTGTTCATAATTATATTGAAACGAAAAGTTAATATAATTTTCATTGCTTATTTCAACAGCAATTTCGGCAATGAAGGTTAATTATTCTTGCACTTTAAAAATCTTTTTACTAGTATAATTTCAAGTATTTATTATTTTATTATTAAAATAAAAATGATTCAATTTTATTCATAAAAGTATGCAATCATTTCATCAATGTTTTGTTATGACGTCACGTTAAACTATCGTCCGTAAACCGACTTTACAGACAACCAATTTTTTTTTTTTTTTTTTTTTTTTAGATTTTATGATTTGTTTTACTGAAGCAAAAAAAAAATTGTTTTAAATAATATCTCTTCAAAGAAAATTCACCAATCGAAAACCAAGAATTTTGATTGTTACTCGTAATTACTATCTGACAGCATATAAGTGGGCATAGTGTAACAAAAACCCTAGACCCGTCTTTCTGTCAGGTATTTTGAAAGCGTTGACATGACATGACAAAATAGAAATAATTATGTTATAAACAGTGGAGACTGGTTTGTGTGGCGATTTCGTAGCATAAAATATTAAAAATTAAAGTAGTGTGTTTCTAAGTTACGATAGCTCAAAGCCATGATTTTCAAAGTTGTGTGAATCCTAAATGGTAAATTCAATTTTTGTGTTTTTGGCGAATGTTTTTTAATGCCATACCTACCTCCAGTATTATCATCTTATACAAATACTGGTAGAAATACCAGGTACTGATCTGGCTTTACACATCATTGCACATAAGGACAAGTATGTGGTACATACACTTGAAATATGGGAAATTCTTATCTCTAATGCCCACACAGCACACCTTACATAGCAGATGTATATGTAGCAACAGGAATATAGTGCCAGAAGTCTGTAGGTGTCACAGTTTCGGAGAAGTGGTGATGAGTGATTCAGTGAGTGGTATGTCGCTTCTAATAAATTTCATTCCCTATTTAACATCCTTAGGGAATAAATTTTAAAAGAACATTATTAGTGCTCTTTTTTACTGGCTGCTATGTGAGATATGCGTTAATTTCTTTGAGAGAAAAAATATTTAAAATTACTTGGCCTTTTAAAATAATTAGAATACATATGATTTAAAGAGGCCAAATAAGATTTAATCAATTTTTATGAAATAATTTTAAACCGCATCACGCAGTTGCAACCAGCATTGCCTTTGAACCAAAAACAAATTCAGTTATTTATTCCATTTTGTTGTCCTTATACATCTGCATAAAAATGTTTCAAATTCAACTTTGCCAGTTAATCATGCAAAAAGTATGCACTATATAAAATTGTCATTTAGTTAAAGTTCTGCCACTCAAACAGTCTGCAAGTGTAACTTTGTTAAACGCAAAAATAAAATAATGTGAAGGATGCAGGTGAAAAAAAACAACAAAATATTTCACAAATTATTCGTATTCGTTTATAAGAAACTAGAATGCAGGAAATTAAATTTTTTAAATTTAAAAATTGTTCGATGTCATATTTACTAGCGTGAAAATAGCTGTGAAGGCTTGCATTTGTTAAAACCATGAAAATTAATAATTTTTTGGTTGTGCTAGCATGCACAAACTCACAAAAAATAATTAATTTCAATATTTTTTACAAAGGCGATTACAATATTGCACACTAATTAAGATTGAAATAAAATAATACGTACTGTTGTTTTGAATACAATTATTACAAACAATTTTGATAGTTAAAAACTTTCAAACTAACAACATTTTGCTTAGCTTCTGCATACACGCGACCTACATTCATCGTGTCGCGCCTGAACTTCCTGAGCAACTTAACTTCTTAAGACTTTTGTATTACAGTTATCCAAGTTAATGCAGAAATCAAACACGAGCAAAATATTTAGTTTGACAACAGTTACGAGAAATGATAGGAAACATCAACTATCAGTCTGTCACTGGACAGAGGAATGTGGTAAGACCAGGAAAGTGATGGCGACAAAGACGAGCATGGCGCGAGCATCCTTACTGCCAGTGATCAGCTTCAGATCGAACAGACGGGAGTCAGCCAGAGATATTTACTAGGTGGGAACGGGGAACCAAATAACAATTCAGAAATAAGTGAACCAATATTTATAATAAATTGTTCACATGTTTTGCCCACCACGACACACAATAACAGCAGACTAAATACGTACAGCACTGGTGATGTATTAGACACAGAGTAAGGAAGTGAGGAGGTCTCCAGTGGGAAGCGACATGTGCCGGAAGGAGGGATATGGCACAAAGGTTGAGGACACAATCCAAAGTCTACGCAGCGACGAGTCGAGGTGGAAGGCGGTCGGCACACCCAGGCCTGCACAGCTGAGAAACAAAGGCGTGGCTCGACGTTCTGCAGTCATTGTGACAGTAATCCCAAAACACACGAAGAGAGACTTCTTATGAGAAAAAGATGTTATTTGCGTATGTTATCCAACACTATTTATCCAAGTGTATGGGAATTAAAGGGGGAAAAACCTATTATTTTACATGTGGAGGCTTACTGGAAGCTGGAATCTCGGAATATTACATACATTTTTGGGGAGGGATGTATAATTATCGACCTTTTAAAATTTCCACTTAGAAGAAAACGAAATATTCATAGAAAAAAAGGTAAATTTAACTCAATATATTTTTGAGCTTTTCTGTTATCATCACAAGGAAAAAAAAAAAAAAAATATATATATATATATATATATATACCATCAATTCAGTGAACATTTAAAACTGCAATTACTAGAATTATGTATAGTACTATAATTTATACATATTTTTATTTAAGAAAAATTAAACCTCATAAACTGGTATATTTTTAATGCACACTGCATCGGACAGTAGCACTCGGACTTAGCAGAAAACACAGAAATTAAGTATGGTTCTCTTTAGGGAACTCTTGTAGCATTTTTTGAAATTAACAAGCAGACTCTAACACACTTTTGTTGCAACCTCAAAAAAGAAAGGTAGTGGCTCAAGGTCCATATAATTTTAAGAAATATCACTAATAATATCATATAACTTTTTTGAATTCTTCTTTCTCAAGTGTGCATTTGGCTAGCATTTCTGCTTTTGAACTTCAGAATGTCTGACACTATCCTGTTCACTTCTGATCCACTGCACTCAGTTTTATAAAATAATTAAAAAATAACTCAACGATGCTGGCATCTAGTATGGCCTACAACAGCAGACAACACCAGAAGCAACTGGCAGATGACTTTTGAATCCAAGATTGCCGTCAAAAATTTCGAGAAATACACCATCGTAACCCAACCTACTCTCAAGTAATTTGATAACTCACTTAATAGGTCTTGAAATAAGTCTCGGATCCAAGATGGCCACCTATGGCTTAGACATACCCCCATGACGTCTCAAATATCTCAATAATCCAAGATCGCAGCAACATCTTAACAAACATTTTAAGTGGCTCAATGTCTTAAGACAAACTTCCTAAGATACCGGTCCCCTTATCGGGTCGTCAGACCCGATATTAGATAGATATTGTTGTTCCTAGTCGCTGGGTGTACAGTCACATTGGTAATTTACCATATAATAGGTAGAAATTATGTTTAGTATGGCTAGTGTTAGCTGAACTGATCTGAAATGGCACGTAAATTTAAGTAATTAACTTGTGTGCTGTGTTCTCGTAGAAGCTCTAGTACCTATATTTCAGATATGCAATAATTATATGCGCCACACGAAATACTAATACCTATTATTTCAACTGAGAAATTAATACTTAATACTTTTAAGCATTAGTTTGTATCACCATGAATGCTAGTACTATAGGCCTGATTGCGTGCATGGCGTGTGGTCTCGAGGGAGAGGTCTAGTCACGTGGTGGATGTGACTGGTCAGGCTTGAAGACCTGATGTACATGGAGGCGCGAGGCAAACTGACTGTTCATTCCATCGAGAGTCGGAATAAGGACTTAAATTGAAGATAATGTACTGAAAGAAAATTAGTAAAGTACTTTGTTACGCATATTCTAACAAATAATGTGACTTAGAATAGTTCCAAGTTCCAAGTTACGAAAATTAATCATTTGGATACGTCAAGGTGGCCGTTCAGGTGAATGACAGAGCACAAGGCATGCGAGGAAAAAAAAAATAGTAAAATGTAATTATTGAATATAATTCGAAAGTAAACCGTTGTCGAAATGGTACATGAACGAACAGTTTAGGAAGTATACAAATTTATTTAAAATTAGATTATTATAAAGTAACTTGGCTTCTGGGTTGTAGCAACGTCCTTGGCAAATAAATCACCGACGTTTCGGTCGACATTGCAGTCGCCATCATCAGGGAGCAATCCGTAGGTAACTTCTCCCTGATGATGGCGACTGCAATGTCGACCGAAACGTCGGTGAATTATTCGCCAAGGACGCGGCTACAACCCAGAAGCTAAGCTACTTCAGACAATGGCCGTGAAAGCTTGCGAACATTATTAGATTATTATAAATAAAGATATAGTTAACTATTTAGAGAACTGTAATGACTATATGGCATGTGGCCGCCAGAGCACGCGATGACGTAGGCAGGTGCTGGAGTGACCTTGAAGAGGGTTACCACGGCAACTGTCAGCCGGGCATCGATTGGCGTGGCCTTGCAGCGCCTCGCTGCCCCAGAGGTTAGTCAGAGCCAGAGTGCCTGACCTCTTCAGCCGACCGTGTTGCTCCGCACGCACAGCCACAAGCGACTACGAGCATGGCTGTGTATTTGTGGCGCACCAGGAAACATTTCAGCTAGTAGCTATATGAGCCTGCCGCCTTCCCACCCGCCAGCAAGTCACTACAACAATGCGGAGAGACTGGAAGTCATATTATACTAGTCGACGTACCCAGCATAGTCCAGCCTGTCATATAAATACAGCGGAGTGACAGGCTGTCATACTATACTATTTGTAGTACCCAGCATTGTCCAGCTTGTCATATAAATACAGCAGAGTGACTGGCAGTCATACATTCATAGTTGAAGTACCCAGCATTGTCCAGCTTGTCATATAAATACAGCGGAGTGACAGGCTGTCATACTATACTATTTGTAGTACCCAGCATTGTCCAGCTTGTCATATAAATACAGCAGAGTGACTGGCAGTCATACATTCATAGTTGAAGTACCCAGCATTGTCCAGCTTGTCATATAAATACAGCAGAGAGACTGGCAGTCATACATTCATAGTTGAAGTACCCAGCATTGTCCAGCTTGTCATATAAATACAGCAGAGAGACTGGCAGTCATACATTCATAGTTGAAGTACCCAGCATGGTCCAGCCTGTCATATAAATACAGCAGAGTGACTGGCAGTCATACATTCATAGTTGAAGTACCCAGCATTGTCCAGCTTGTCATATAAATACAGCAGAGAGACTGGCAGTCATACATTCATAGTTGAAGTACCCAGCATTGTCCAGCTTGTCATATAAATACAGCAGAGAGACTGGCAGTCATACATTCATAGTTGAAGTACCCAGCATTGTCCAGCTTGTCATATAAATACAGCAGAGAGACTGGCAGTCATACATTCATAGTTGAAGTACCCAGCATTGTCCAGCTTGTCATATAAATACAGCAGAGAGACTGGCAGTCATACATTCATAGTTGAAGTACCCAGCATGGTCCAGCCTGTCATATAAGTAGGACAGCAGAGTGACTGGCAGTCATATTATACCAGTCGAAAAAACCCAGCATTGTCCAGCTTGTCATATAAATACAGCAGAGAGACTGGCAGTCATACATTCATAGTTGAAGTACCCAGCATTGTCCAGCTTGTCATATAAATACAGCAGAGAGACTGGCAGTCATACATTCATAGTTGAAGTACCCAGCATTGTCCAGCTTGTCATATAAATACAGCAGAGAGACTGGCAGTCATACATTCATAGTTGAAGTACCCAGCATTGTCCAGCTTGTCATATAAATACAGCAGAGAGACTGGCAGTCATACATTCATAGTTGAAGTACCCAGCATGGTCCAGCCTGTCATATAAATACAGCAGAGTGACTGGCAGTCATACATTCATAGTTGAAGTACCCAGCATTGTCCAGCTTGTCATATAAATACAGCAGAGAGACTGGCAGTCATACATTCATAGTTGAAGTACCCAGCATTGTCCAGCTTGTCATATAAATACAGCAGAGAGACTGGCAGTCATACATTCATAGTTGAAGTACCCAGCATGGTCCAGCCTGTCATATAAGTAGGACAGCAGAGTGACTGGCAGTCATATTATACCAGTCGAAGTACCCAGCATTGTCCAGCTTGTCATATAAATACAGCAGAGTGACTGGCAGTCATACATTCATAGTTGAAGTACCCAGCATTGTCCAGCTTGTCATATAAATACAGCAGAGAGACTGGCAGTCATACATTCATAGTTGAAGTACCCAGCATTGTCCAGCTTGTCATATAAATACAGCAGAGAGACTGGCAGTCATACATTCATAGTTGAAGTACCCAGCATTGTCCAGCTTGTCATATAAATACAGCAGAGAGACTGGCAGTCATACATTCATAGTTGAAGTACCCAGCATGGTCCAGCCTGTCATATAAATACAGCAGAGTGACTGGCAGTCATACTATACTGTTTGTAGTACCCAGCATTGTCCAGCCTGTCATATAAATACAGCAGAGTGACTGGCAGTCATATTATACCAGTCGAAGTACCCAGCATGGTCCAGCCTGTCATATAAGTAGGACAGCAGAGTGACTGGCAGTCATATTATACCAGTCGAAGTACCCAGCATTGTCCAGCTTGTCATATAAATACAGCAGAGTGACTGGCAGTCATACATTCATAGTTGAAGTACCCAGCATTGTCCAGCTTGTCATATAAATACAGCAGAGAGACTGGCAGTCATACATTCATAGTTGAAGTACCCAGCATTGTCCAGCCTGTCATATAAATACAGCAGAGTGACTGGCAGTCATACTATACTGTTTGTAGTACCCAGCATTGTCCAGCCTGTCATATAAATACAGCAGAGTGACTGGCAGTCATACTATACTAGTTGAAGTACCCAGCATTGTCCAGCCTGTCATATAAATACAGCAGAGTGACTGGCAGTCATACTATACTAGTTGAAGTACCCAGCATTGTCCAGCCTGTCATATAAATACAGCAGAGTGACTGGCAGTCATACTATACTGTTTGTAGTACCCAGCATTGTCCAGCCTGTCATATAAATACAGCAGAGTGACTGGCAGTCATACTATACTAGTTGAAGTACCCAGCATTGTCCAGCCTGTCATATAAATACAGCAGAGTGACTGGCAGTCATATTATACTAGTTGAAGTACCCAGCATTGTCCAGCCTGTCATATAAATACAGCAGAGTGACTGGCAGTCATATTATACCAGTCGAAGTACCCAGCATTGTCCAGCTTGTCATATAAATACAGCAGAGTGACTGGCAGTCATACATTCATAGTTGAAGTACCCAGCATTGTCCAGCTTGTCATATAAATACAGCAGAGAGACTGGCAGTCATACATTCATAGTTGAAGTACCCAGCATTGTCCAGCCTGTCATATAAATACAGCAGAGTGACTGGCAGTCATACTATACTGTTTGTAGTACCCAGCATTGTCCAGCCTGTCATATAAATACAGCAGAGTGACTGGCAGTCATATTATACCAGTTGAAGTATCCAGCATGGTCCAGCCTGTCATATAAGTAGGACAGCAGAGTGACTGGCAGTCATATTATACCAGTCGAAGTACCCAGCATTGTCCAGCTTGTCATATAAATACAGCAGAGTGACTGGCAGTCATACATTCATAGTTGAAGTACCCAGCATTGTCCAGCTTGTCATATAAATACAGCAGAGAGACTGGCAGTCATACATTCATAGTTGAAGTACCCAGCATTGTCCAGCCTGTCATATAAATACAGCAGAGTGACAGGCAGTCATACTATACTGTTTGTAGTACCCAGCATTGTCCAGCCTGTCATATAAATACAGCAGAGTGACTGGCAGTCATACTATACTAGTTGAAGTACCCAGCATTGTCCAGCCTGTCATATAAATACAGCAGAGTGACTGGCAGTCATACTATACTAGTTGAAGTACCCAGCATTGTCCAGCCTGTCATATAAATACAGCAGAGTGACTGGCAGTCATACTATACTGTTTGTAGTACCCAGCATTGTCCAGCCTGTCATATAAATACAGCAGAGTGACTGGCAGTCATACTATACTAGTTGAAGTACCCAGCATTGTCCAGCCTGTCATATAAATACAGCAGAGTGACTGGCAGTCATATTATACTAGTTGAAGTACCCAGCATTGTCCAGCCTGTCATATAAATACAGCAGAGTGACTGGCAGTCATATTATACCAGTCGAAGTACCCAGCATTGTCCAGCTTGTCATATAAATACAGCAGAGTGACTGGCAGTCATACATTCATAGTTGAAGTACCCAGCATTGTCCAGCTTGTCATATAAATACAGCAGAGAGACTGGCAGTCATACATTCATAGTTGAAGTACCCAGCATTGTCCAGCCTGTCATATAAATACAGCAGAGTGACAGGCAGTCATACTATACTGTTTGTAGTACCCAGCATTGTCCAGCCTGTCATATAAATACAGCAGAGTGACTGGCAGTCATACTATACTAGTTGAAGTACCCAGCATTGTCCAGCCTGTCATATAAATACAGCAGAGTGACTGGCAGTCATACTATACTAGTTGAAGTACCCAGCATTGTCCAGCCTGTCATATAAATACAGCAGAGTGACTGGCAGTCATACTATACTGTTTGTAGTACCCAGCATTGTCCAGCCTGTCATATAAATACAGCAGAGTGACTGGCAGTCATACTATACTAGTTGAAGTACCCAGCATTGTCCAGCCTGTCATATAAATACAGCAGAGTGACTGGCAGTCATATTATACTAGTTGAAGTACCCAGCATTGTCCAGCCTGTCATATAAATACAGCAGAGTGACTGGCAGTCATATTATACCAGTCGAAGTACCCAGCATTGTCCAGCTTGTCATATAAATACAGCAGAGTGACTGGCAGTCATACATTCATAGTTGAAGTACCCAGCATTGTCCAGCTTGTCATATAAATACAGCAGAGAGACTGGCAGTCATACATTCATAGTTGAAGTACCCAGCATTGTCCAGCCTGTCATATAAATACAGCAGAGTGACTGGCAGTCATACTATACTGTTTGTAGTACCCAGCATTGTCCAGCCTGTCATATAAATACAGCAGAGTGACTGGCAGTCATACTATACTAGTTGAAGTACCCAGCATTGTCCAGCCTGTCATATAAATACAGCAGAGTGACTGGCAGTCATACTATACTAGTTGAAGTACCCAGCATTGTCCAGCCTGTCATATAAATACAGCAGAGTGACTGGCAGTCATACTATACTGTTTGTAGTACCCAGCATTGTCCAGCCTGTCATATAAATACAGCAGAGTGACTGGCAGTCATATTATACCAGTCGAAGTACCCAGCATGGTCCAGCTTGTCATATAAATACAGCAGAGTGACTGACAGGCAGTTATACTATATAGTTGAAGTACCCAGCAGTGTCCAGCCAGTAACCTGAACACAGAAGAGCTCGCTATAAGGTTGGCACGCGTGGCGCTGCTGTATGGAGGGCGAGGGTGCGCGCGGCGGCCGCTAGAGGCGCTGCGGGAGGGGGCGGTGTGATCGCGGCAGGCGGCAGTGTAGTGCGCGCCGTGTAGCGATGGAGTCCCGCCTGCTGGCGCGCTGGCGGGCCGTGAGGCGACGCCTGCGAATAGACCGTGAGTACGGATCAATGCGAGCCGCCATATGGCGCCGCGTCTCTCCGCTGCTGTTTTATTATTATACTCTAGTGGACAGAATCTAAGTAAATATATAACCTTTTTATAAGCTTTTTTTAATATTAAAGGTGATATTTATATTTAGTCACAATATTTAAAAACATTAAATTCAAAAAATTTACTGTTTTAAATGTTACAGTGATAAAGTATACTGTTAGTGCTCCGGTTCTGTATGTTCGGTAGGTTACACGAGAACCTTTCAAATATTATGTAATTAAATTTTTTGGAAATTTCATAACTGTACTTCAAAACGGTTTTATCTATGCCCAAGAATTATTTCCTTAAACTATTAATTGAAAATGAGTAGGTTATATTAAATGTTTCGGATTTTGTCCTTGTATGAATGATCTTGAGGATTAAGCATAAAGTCTTTCTCTCAATCGTTGTTACTAGAAGCAACTTTGAGATTTGTAGATTGCCAGTCTAGTATCTGTGAATACATTGTTTTAACTGTAATATAATATTACCGTCTAAAATTTAATCAAATAATTTGTCTTCATCGGACCATGATAGATGTACTAAGTGTGCTCAAATGAGAATTGAATATTATATTAGTACCCGAATGACTGAAACGAAAGCCTACGGAGAAATCACCAGCTTCCGGCAAGGCCGAATAAGAGGTCATGCTACCGTGAAGCGCACATATTCCTGAGCTCGATGTCGTGACCTTAAGAGACGAGCTTAAGTTGAGCCTTGATTGGATGTCGATATAATCTACTACAGCTGTGATCAGTAGCGGATCCAGAGGGGGGGGGGGGGGGGGGGGCTAAGGGGCTCAAGCCCCTCCAAAAGCATCTGGATCCACTATTGTTTTAGTGTTTGCCTTGATAAAGCCTAGCCTCAGCTGAGTCAAGCCCCTCCCAAACCAAAATCCTGGATCCGCCACTGGCTGTGATTGGCTTCGTTCACGCACGTGGCCTGCTATCTTATCTGCGTGCTGTTTGCCTTCTTGCACCTCGCCCGACTATGACTGTTCTGCGTGCTGTTTGCCTTCTTGCTCCTCGCCCGACTATGACTGTTCTGCGTGCTGTTTGCCTTCTTGCTCCTCGCCCGACTATGACTGTTCTGCGTGCTGTTTGCCTTCTTGCTCCTCGCCCGACTATGACTGTTCTGCGTGCTGTTTGCCTTCTTGCTCCTCGCCCGACTATGACTGTTCTGCGTGCTGTTTGCCTTCTTGCTCCTCGCCCGACTATGACTGTTCTGCGTGCTGTTTGCCTTCTTGCTCCTCGCCCGACTATGACTGTTCTGCGTGCTGTTTGCCTTCTTGCTCCTCGCCCGACTATGACTGTTCTGCGTGCTGTTTGTCTTCTTGCACCTCGCCCGACTATGACTGTTCTGCGTGCTGTTTGCCTTCTTGCACCTCGCCCGGCTATGACTGTTCTGCGTGCTGTTTGCCTTCTTGCTCCTCGCCCGACTATGACTGTTCTGCGTGCTGTTTGTCTTCTTGCACCTCGCCCGACTATGACTGTTCTGCGTGCTGTTTGCCTTCTTGCTCCTCGCCCGACTATGACTGTTCTGCGTGCTGTTTGCCTTCATGCTCTTCGCCCGACTATGACTGTTCTGCGTGCTGTTTGTCTTCTTGCTCCTCGCCCGACTATGACTGTTCTGCGTGCTGTTTGTCTTCCAGCTCCTCGCCCGACTATGACTGTTCTGCGTGCTGTTTGCCTTCTTGCACCTCGCCCGACTATGACTGTTCTGCGTGCTGTTTGCCTTCTTGCACCTCGCCCGACTATGACTGTTCTGCGTGCTGTTTGCCTTCTTGCTCCTCGCCCGACTATGACTGTTCTGCGTGCTGTTTGTCTTCTTGCTCCTCGCCCGACTATGACTGTTCTGCGTGCTGTTTGCCTTCTTGCACCTCGCCCGACTATGACTGTTCTGCGTGCTGTTTGTCTTCTTGCACCTCGCCCGACTATGACTGTTCTGCGTGCTGTTTGCCTTCTTGCTCCTCGCCCGACTATGACTGTTCTGCGTGCTGTTTGCCTTCTTGCTCTTCGCCCGACTATGACTGTTCTGCGTGCTGTTTGTCTTCTTGCTCCTCGCCCGACTATGACTGTTCTGCGTGCTGTTTGTCTTCCAGCTCCTCGCCCGACTATGACTGTTCTGCGTGCTGTTTGCCTTCTTGCACCTCGCCCGACTATGACTGTTCTGCGTGCTGTTTGCCTTCTTGCACCTCGCCCGACTATGACTGTTCTGCGTGCTGTTTGCCTTCTTGCTCCTCGCCCGACTATGACTGTTCTGCGTGCTGTTTGTCTTCTTGCTCCTCGCCCGACTATGACTGTTCTGCGTGCTGTTTGCCTTCTTGCACCTCGCCCGACTATGACTGTTCTGCGTGCTGTTTGCCTTCTTGCTCCTCGCCCGACTATGACTGTTCTGCGTGCTGTTTGCCTTCTTGCTCTTCGCCCGACTATGACTGTTCTGCGTGCTGTATGTCTTCTTGCTCCTCGCCCGACTATGACTGTTCTGCGTGCTGTTTGTCTTCTTGCACCTCGCCCGACTATGACTGTTCTGCGTGCTGTTTGTCTTCTTGCACCTCGCCCGACTATGACTGTTCTGCGTGCTGTTTGCCTTCTTGCTCCTCGCCCGACTATGACTGTTCTGCGTGCTGTTTGTCTTCTTGCTCCTCGCCCGACTATGACTGTTCTGCGTGCTGTTTGTCTTCCAGCTCCTCGCCTGACTATGACTGTTCTGCGTGCTGTTTGCCTTCTTGCTCCTCGCCCGACTATGACTGTTCTGCGTGCTGTTTGCCTTCTTGCTCCTCGCCCGACTATGACTGTTCTGCGTGCTGTTTGCCTTCTTGCTCCTCGCCCGACTATGACTGTTCTGCGTGCTGTTTGCCTTCTTGCTCTTCGCCCGACTATGACTGTTCTGCGTGCTGTTTGTCTTCTTGCTCCTCGCCCGACTATGACTGTTCTGCGTGCTGTTTGTCTTCTTGCACCTCGCCCGACTATGACTGTTCTGCGTGCTGTTTGCCTTCTTGCTCCTCGCCCGACTATGACTGTTCTGCGTGCTGTTTGTCTTCTTGCTCCTCGCCCGACTATGACTGTTCTGCGTGCTGTTTGCCTTCTTGCACCTCGCCCGACTATGACTGTTCTGCGTGCTGTTTGCCTTCTTGCTCCTCGCCCGACTATGACTGTTCTGCGTGCTGTTTGCCTTCTTGCTCTTCGCCCGACTATGACTGTTCTGCGTGCTGTTTGTCTTCTTGCTCCTCGCCCGACTATGACTGTTCTGCGTGCTGTTTGTCTTCTTGCACCTCGCCCGACTATGACTGTTCTGCGTGCTGTTTGTCTTCTTGCACCTCGCCCGACTATGACTGTTCTGCGTGCTGTTTGCCTTCTTGCTCCTCGCCCGACTATGACTGTTCTGCGTGCTGTTTGTCTTCTTGCTCCTCGCCCGACTATGACTGTTCTGCGTGCTGTTTGCCTTCTTGCTCCTCGCCCGACTATGACTGTTCTGCGTGCTGTTTGTCTTATTGCTCCTCGCCCGACTATGACTGTTCTGCGTGCTGTTTGTCTTCTTGCTCCTCGCCCGACTATGACTGTTCTGCGTGCTGTTTGTCTTCTTGCACCTCGCCCGACTATGACTGTTCTGCATGCTGTTTGTCTTCTTGCACCTCGCCCGACTATGACTGTTCTGCGTGCTGTTTGCCTTCTTGCTCCTCGCCCGACTATGACTGTTCTGCGTGCTGTTTGTCTTCTTGCACCTCGCCCGACTATGACTGTTCTGCGTGCTGTTTGCCTTCTTGCTCCTCGCCCGACTATGACTGTTCTGCGTGCTGTTTGCCTTCTTGCTCTTCGCCCGACTATGACTGTTCTGCGTGCTGTTTGTCTTCTTGCTCCTCGCCCGACTATGACTGTTCTGCGTGCTGTTTGTCTTCCAGCTCCTCGCCCGACTATGACTGTTCTGCGTGCTGTTTGCCTTCTTGCACCTCGCCCGACTATGACTGTTCTGCGTGCTGTTTGCCTTCTTGCACCTCGCCCGACTATGACTGTTCTGCGTGCTGTTTGCCTTCTTGCTCCTCGCCCGACTATGACTGTTCTGCGTGCTGTTTGTCTTCTTGCTCCTCGCCCGACTATGACTGTTCTGCGTGCTGTTTGCCTTCTTGCACCTCGCCCGACTATGACTGTTCTGCGTGCTGTTTGCCTTCTTGCTCCTCGCCCGTCTATGACTGTTCTGCGTGCTGTTTGTCTTCTTGCACCTCGCCCGACTATGACTGTTCTGCGTGCTGTTTGCCTTCTTGCTCCTCGCCCGACTATGACTGTTCTGCGTGCTGTTTGCCTTCTTGCTCTTCGCCCGACTATGACTGTTCTGCGTGCTGTTTGTCTTCTTGCTCCTCGCCCGACTATGACTGTTCTGCGTGCTGTTTGTCTTCCAGCTCCTCGCCCGACTATGACTGTTCTGCGTGCTGTTTGCCTTCTTGCACCTCGCCCGACTATGACTGTTCTGCGTGCTGTTTGCCTTCTTGCACCTCGCCCGACTATGACTGTTCTGCGTGCTGTTTGCCTTCTTGCTCCTCGCCCGACTATGACTGTTCTGCGTGCTGTTTGTCTTCTTGCTCCTCGCCCGACTATGACTGTTCTGCGTGCTGTTTGCCTTCTTGCACCTCGCCCGACTATGACTGTTCTGCGTGCTGTTTGCCTTCTTGCTCCTCGCCCGACTATGACTGTTCTGCGTGCTGTTTGTCTTCTTGCACCTCGCCCGACTATGACTGTTCTGCGTGCTGTTTGCCTTCTTGCTCCTCGCCCGACTATGACTGTTCTGCGTGCTGTTTGCCTTCTTGCTCCTCGCCCGACTATGACTGTTCTGCGTGCTGTTTGTCTTCTTGCACCTCGCCCGACTATGACTGATCTGCGTGCTGTTTGTCTTCTTGCACCTCGCCCGACTATGACTGTTCTGCGTGCTGTTTGTCTTCTTGCACCTCGCCCGACTATGACTGTTCTGCGTGCTGTTTGTCTTCTTGCACCTCGCCCGACTATGACTGTTCTGCGTGCTGTTTGCCTTCTTGCTCCTCGCCCGACTATGACTGTTCTGCGTGCTGTTTGTCTTCTTGCACCTCGCCCGACTATGACTGTTCTGCGTGCTGTTTGTCTTCTGGCTCCTCGCCCGACTATGACTGTTCTGCGTGCTGTTTGCCTTCTTGCACCTCGCCCGACTATGACTGTTCTGCGTGCTGTTTGCCTTCTTGCTCCTCGCCCGACTATGACTGTTCTGCGTGCTGTTTGTCTTCTTGCACCTCGCCCGACTATGACTGTTCTGCGTGCTGTTTGTCTTCTTGCTCCTCGCCCGACTATGACTGTTCTGCGTGCTGTTTGTCTTCTTGCTCCTCGCCCGACTATGACTGATCTGCGTGCTGTTTGTCTTCTTGCACCTCGCCCGACTATGACTGTTCTGCGTGCTGTTTGTCTTCTTGCACCTCGCCCGACTATGACTGTTCTGCGTGCTGTTTGCCTTCTTGCTCCTCGCCCGACTATGACTGTTCTGCGTGCTGTTTGTCTTCTTGCTCCTCGCCCGACTATGACTGTTCTGCGTGCTGTTTGCCTTCTTGCACCTCGCCCGACTATGACTGTTCTGCGTGCTGTTTGCCTTCTTGCACCTCGCCCGACCTTGACAGTAGTATGTAAATGGGGCGCCGAGGACAGGCCTCATGCGGTGGATTGAAGATTGTCGACCGCCATCTTGGATTCTGACGTCACGGCGGCCATCTTGGATGGTTGTGACCTTGACCTTTGACCTTGACCTTGAATTTGATCCTCAAAAATCGCCAAAATCCGCCTAAATTGGGCAAAATTTGCCCAAAATTCCTCAAAATTCGCCAAAATTTCCATTTCTGTGGAAAAAAAGTTCCACCAAAAAATCTCAAAAAATTCCACAAATTAAAAATTTCTCTTTTCGAGGGAAAAATTTCCCGTTTCGAGGGAAAAATTCCCGTTTTTAGTCCTTAAAAATCCCAGCGGCTGAAAATTCCTAAAACTGGCTTAAGCATCCTTAACTCAAGCCTCAGTTAAGCCATTTCTAGGAATAAGGATACCATGACCGCCATCTTGAATTATGACGTCATCGTTGCAATTTCCGTTACGGCCGCCATCTTTAAATTTATTATCCGATTTTAATGAAAAAAAATTTAAAATTCATAAAAAAAATTTAAATAATATAAATTTAATAAAATATTTATAAAAAACAAACATTTACGACACGGAGCTCGGAGTCCTCGGTTCGAACCCGACGAGTGCAAAAAAAATAAAAATGGCGACCGATCCTTCCCCCGAGGTGGCTGCAGGCATACTGACTCCCACCACTTTTTATCATCATCTAGTATGACGTCATGGCCGCCATCTTGTCTTCGATGCTGGAAGCCATCATCATTGTATCGTCGGCTAGAGTGCGCCGATGACATGTTAGTTTAATTCGTATCCGCTAGAGTGCAGTAATCATTTATTACTGTGACATCCGCCATCTTGTCATTTGGCCGCCATCTTGAAAATCCGTAATTATTTAGCTAGAAATTCGGGAAAAGTTCCAAAATTCATTAAATAAATCACTCATTAATTTACATATTGATTCGATCGATTCCCGTCCTCGGTTCGATACCCGATCGTTGCAATAATGTTTAATCTTATGTAAAAAAAATAATTTAAATAAACCATGTTCAACATTCTTAAAGAGACTTTAAATCCTCTACTACCACCATCCTATCAGACATCAAGACCACCATATTGGAAATGTGTAATTTTAATGCTAGAGATCCGGGAAAAAGTTCAGAAATCATTAAATAAATTTCCGATCAATATACTGATTAATTAGATCGACTAAGGTCCTTGGTACGATCTAGGATGATGCAAAAAAAATTAAATATATCATCAATTTAACATAATAGTAACAGGTTAGAGGAATTAAACACCGCAAGTTCCTTTACAAACATAATATTTATTACATAATTTCTATTCTACTACAGGATCACTTACGAAAGCCAACAATCTTATAATCATTTAGTTCCGCAGCGGTGTGAAATGACTAATTCTTAGCTCCAATCGGTTTATACTAGACAGAGTCCAGCCAGAACCTTTACAGACATAGTCCACCTCTTCTTGACAGAGTTTCTGGATACCGTTTTTAACAGTTTGCTTCACATCGTTAGAACTGTAAATTACTGCAGCAGATGTCTTGAATGCACACTTCTTCACTTCGTCATCGAACGGATATGGCTTTCCATATATACAGTCCAACCACAAGTTATATTTCAAAGGTCCGTTTGTTGCTACATCATCAGTAAGCTGATTGATTATCTTCTGTCTGATATCGTCAAGAAAATGACAAATGTCCTTCGACTCACCGAACGTATTTAGATAATAGTAGTCTTTCAACGTTCCACGAAATGCAGACTGCGCCAAGTAGAAGCCATTATCGTTCACTTGTAATGCTACGAACACAGTCTTAGGTTTAGTTCCATGTTCAGACGTCATAACAATCGGTTGCTGGGCATCTGTTTTTTTGGTTGTACGCTTTCGTGTCTCCAATCTAAAGCGAGGAGTCGAAATGTCGGCAGGTAGTTCAGCAGTAGGAGCACAGACTCCACCTTTACATTTTTTCGCATGATGTCGCAAACTGTCAATTCGAGTAAACCATTTAAGGCACTCATCACATCGAAACTTCATGCGAGAAGGATTCTTCGCGCATTTGCTCCGCTCATGTCTTCGTGCATCATGGGAAAATGCGAACGACGTATCACAGTAGCTGCAAGGATACCGTGGTGATGAAGACGATCCTTTCAGACCCGATCCAGATACAGGCGTTGCAACAGTAGTACCATTTTCAGGCATTCTCTTATGCACATCGATGCATCGTTGTTGCGCCGAAACCTTTACTTTCTGCCGCACAGCAGGACCTTTGCATGCCTTCATGTGCGTTTTCATATTATCTTTTCTGGCAAACTGCTTATGACATTTCTCACAAACAAACATTTTACGATATAGGTTCTTGGCACATTCGCTCCTCTCGTGTCGCCGAGCATTGCTGTTGTTTGAGAAAATCTTGTCACAGTAACAGCACCGATGTTCGCTAGTTGTCAAATCAGCATCCATTGAAGTCTCCATCGAGGTCGTATCGTCGATCGTCGTGGTTTCCTGCACATCCAGCTCAGTAGTCATTAAGCTATCTTCTGCTGGTGGTATCACATCTGTTGAAATCTCCTCCAATGTTGACATCGTCGTCGTTGCCAACGGGATCTGCTCCACCATTGTCGTCGCTGTCGTCAAGGTTCCCGTAGACGATGATACAACATCCATCGAGTTCGGCGTTAAAGTCGGTAAATATGCCATCGAGTTCTCAAGAACAGGTAATTACGCGACTTATTCACCAGATGAAATAATCTAGGTGATCCTTACACCGTCGACGACAGTAACAAACTGAGCGACCTGCTGTCTAGGACTCGCTTATATACATGCACCGGATGGAATAATACGCAAGTCAAATCAAGAACCACTTACTATAATACCAGAGTCAAAACAACATTAAAAATAGAAGGACCATCAACGAAAAGGCAGCACATTTGGAAGCACCGACAACGAAAAGGCAGCACCGACAACGAAAAGGCAGCACCGACAACGAAAAGGCAGCACCGACAACGAAAAGGCAGCACCGACAACGAAAAGGCAGCACCGACAACGAAAAGGCAGCACATTTGGAAGCACCGACAACGAAAAGGCAGCACCGACAACGAAAAGGCAGCACATTTGGAAGCACCGACAACGAAAAGGCAGCAGCGACAACGAAAAGGCAGCACATTTGGAAGCACCGACAACGAAAAGGCAGCACCGACAACGAAAAGGCAGCACATTTGGAAGCACCGACAACGAAAAGGCAGCACCGCCAACGAAAAGGAAGCACATTTGGAAGCACCGACAAAGAAAAGACAGCACCGCCAACGAAAAGGAAGCACATTTGGAAGCACCGACAAAGAAAAGGCAGCACCGCCAACGAAAAGGAAGCACATTTGGAAGCACCGACAACGAAAAGGCAGCACCGCCAAAGAAAAGACAGCACATTTGGAAGCACCGACAACGTAAAGGAAGCACCATCAACGAAAAGGCCGCACCGCCAACGAAAAGGAAGCACATTTGGAAGCACCGGCAAAGAAAAGGCAGCACCGCCCACGAAAAGGAAGCACATTTGGAAGCACCAACAAAGAAAAGGCAGCACCGCCAACGAAAAGGAAGCACATTTGGAAGCACCGGCAACGAAAAGGCAGCACCATCGACGAAAAGGAAGCACATTAATTTGTCATTGACTGCAATATTCATTGGTTCCAATATTCATTGGCTCCAATATTCATTGGCTCCAATATTCAATGGCTCCAATATTCATTGACTCCAATATTCATTGGCTCCATCAGTCATTGACACCTACAGTCTTTTGGTTCCAAAAGTCTTTTGGCCCCAAATATATTAGGCTAGAATTCTTCGAGTCTAAGAGACTATGAGACCACATGGCTACGAGTCTAAAATGATCTAGCTGGTTACGAGTTATACATGGCTTGCGAGGCTACAGAGCTACGAAGTTTCTAGTACACAGGTTTACATGACTGCGAGGATACAGGACTACAAGTCTGCAAGAGTACTTGACTACAAAGGTACTCGTCTACATGACTCCAGTTACCGCATCTGTCTTCGACAGAATTTTCTCTTTTGCTCCAACTGCTCCATCAGCATTATGTTATAAGATTACAAGGCCTCTTGCTTACGTAGCTTCAAGTCTACGAGCCTCCAATGCATCATGACTACGAGACTACGAGCCATGAGGTTACGAGTCTATGCGATTGCGAGTCTTCTAGGTTACGTGATCGCGAGGCTATAGGACTACGAAGCTTCCAGAACGCATGGTTACGAGACTGCGAGGCTACAATTCTACGAGGCCCCAAGACATCCTGGCTACGCGACTACGAGCCATGAGGTTACGAGACTACGTGACTACGAATCTTCAAGTTTACGAGACTGCGAGGCTACAGAGCTACGAAGCCTCTAGTACACAGGTTTACGTGACTGTGAGGATACAGGACTACCAGTCTGCATGAGTACTTGACTACGAAGCTACTCGTCTACAAGGCTACAATTACAGCATCTGTTTTCGTCAGAATTTTCTCTTTTGCTCCAACTGCACCACCAGCATTATGTTATAAGATTACAAGGCCGCTTGCTTATGTAGCTTCAAGTCTACGAGGATACTTGGATACGTAGCTTCAATTCTACGAGGTCCTAAGACTTCATGACTACGCGACTTCGAGCCATGAGGTTACGAGATTACGTGACTACGAATCTTCATGTTTACGAGACTGTGAGGCTACAGAGCTACGAAGCCTCTAGAAAACGAGTTTACGTGACGGCGTGGATACAGGAATACAAGTTTGCATGAGTTCTTGACTACGAAGCTACTCGTCTACAAGGCTCCAATTGACACATCTGTCTTCGATGGAATTTTCTCTTTTGCTACATCTACGCCATCAGCATTATGTTATAAGATTACAAAGCTACTTGCTTACGTAGCTTCAAGTCTACGAGGCTCCAATACATCATGACTAAGAGACTACGAGCCATGAGGTTACGAGACTATGCGATTGCAAGTCTTCAAGGTTACGTCATCGCGAGGCTATAGGACTACGAAGCTTCCAGAACGCATGGTTACGAGAATGCATGACTAATTGGCCGCATGGCTACGAAACTTTATGTCTCTAACTGACTACAATAGCACTATTCAGTGGTGAGAGTTAATTTATTTCATGCAAAGGTACTTGCTGCAAGCAGTTCCGCTTTTCAACATCAGATGACGTCACGTTTTGCTTGCAGGTAAAATAATATTTATTTATTTTATGCGGGATGCGGGTTGTTCACTATCGATCGCATAAGAAGAATGGCATCGATAGTCTTCAAGGAGAAGGAAGTTCGTCCTTCCTGCTAGTGCTTCTCAGATTTCTCACGGTCCGCCATATTGGATTGCGACGTCACGGCTGCCATCTTGGATGGATGTGACTTTGACCTTTGACCGAAACCGCAGGAATGATCGCAAGCACTCGGATTAATCATCAAAATATTGATAAGAATAATCAGGAGCACACGGAGAAAACCATCATAATATTGGCAAGAATAATCAGGAGCACACAGAGAAAAACGACACACGTTTTCTTTGATATCATAAAATTACAGAAAAAAATATTTAAAAATAAAAATAAATTAATAAAAAATTTAAAATAAAAACAAAAAATACATAAACAGATTCTGCTAGCTTGTAAACTTATCATTGTTGAGCAAAGATAGAGTTCTAGTACAAGCCAGAATTTTATGTATTTTTTGTTTTTATTTTAAATTTTTTATTAATTTATTTTTATTTTTAAATATTTTTTTCTGTAATTTTATGATATCAAAGAAAACGTGTGTCGTTTTTCTCTGTGTGCTCCTGATTATTCTTGCCAATATTATGATGGTTTTCTCCGTGTGCTCCTGATTATTCTTATCAATATTTTGATGATTAATCCGAGTGCTTGCGATCATTCCTGCGGTTTCGGTCAAAGGTCAAAGTCACATCCATCCAAGATGGCAGCCGTGACGTCGCAATCCAATATGGCGGACCGTGAGAAATCTGAGAAGCACTAGCAGGAAGGACGAACTTCCTTCTCCTTGAAGACTATCGATGCCATTCTTCTTATGCGATCGATAGTGAACAACCCGCATCCCGCATAAAATAAATAAATATTATTTTACCTGCAAGCAAAACGTGACGTCATCTGATGTTGAAAAGCGGAACTGCTTGCAGCAAGTACCTTTGCATGAAATAAATTAACTCTCACCACTGAATAGTGCTATTGTAGTCAGTTAGAGACATAAAGTTTCGTAGCCATGCGGCCAATTAGTCATGCATTCTCGTAACCATGCGTTCTGGAAGCTTCGTAGTCCTATAGCCTCGCGATGACGTAACCTTGAAGACTTGCAATCGCATAGTCTCGTAACCTCATGGCTCGTAGTCTCTTAGTCATGATGTATTGGAGCCTCGTAGACTTGAAGCTACGTAAGCAAGTAGCTTTGTAATCTTATAACATAATGCTGATGGCGTAGATGTAGCAAAAGAGAAAATTCCATCGAAGACAGATGTGTCAATTGGAGCCTTGTAGACGAGTAGCTTCGTAGTCAAGAACTCATGCAAACTTGTATTCCTGTATCCACGCCGTCACGTAAACTCGTTTTCTAGAGGCTTCGTAGCTCTGTAGCCTCACAGTCTCGTAAACATGAAGATTCGTAGTCACGTAATCTCGTAACCTCATGGCTCGAAGTCGCGTAGTCATGAAGTCTTAGGACCTCGTAGAATTGAAGCTACGTATCCAAGTATCCTCGTAGACTTGAAGCTACATAAGCAAGCGGCCTTGTAATCTTATAACATAATGCTGGTGGTGCAGTTGGAGCAAAAGAGAAAATTCTGACGAAAACAGATGCTGTAATTGTAGCCTTGTAGACGAGTAGCTTCGTAGTCAAGTACTCATGCATACTGGTAGTCCTGTATCCTCACAGTCACGTAAACCTGTGTACTAGAGGCTTCGTAGCTCTGTAGCCTCGCAGTCTCGTAAACTTGAAGATTCGTAGTCACGTAGTCTCGTAACCTCATGGCTCGTAGTCGCGTAGCCAGGATGTCTTGGGGCCTCGTAGAATTGTAGCCTCGCAGTCTCGTAACCATGCGTTCTGGAAGCTTCGTAGTCCTATAGCCTCGCGATCACGTAACCTAGAAGACTCGCAATCGCATAGACTCGTAACCTCATGGCTCGTAGTCTCGTAGTCATGATGCATTGGAGGCTCGTAGACTTGAAGCTACGTAAGCAAGAGGCCTTGTAATCTTATAACATAATGCTGATGGAGCAGTTGGAGCAAAAGAGAAAATTCTGTCGAAGACAGATGCGGTAACTGGAGTCATGTAGACGAGTACCTTTGTAGTCAAGTACTCTTGCAGACTTGTAGTCCTGTATCCTCGCAGTCATGTAAACCTGTGTACTAGAAACTTCGTAGCTCTGTAGCCTCGCAAGCCATGTATAACTCGTAACCAGCTAGATCATTTTAGACTCGTAGCCATGTGGTCTCATAGTCTCTTAGACTCGAAGAATTCTAGCCTAATATATTTGGGGCCAAAAGACTTTTGGAACCAAAAGACTGTAGGTGTCAATGACTGATGGAGCCAATGAATATTGGAGTCAATGAATATTGGAGCCATTGAATATTGGAGCCAATGAATATTGGAGCCAATGAATATTGGAACCAATGAATATTGCAGTCAATGACAAATTAATGTGCTTCCTTTTCGTTGATGGTGCTGCCTTTTCGTTGCCGGTGCTTCCAAATGTGCTTCCTTTTCGTTGGCGGTGCTGCCTTTTCTTTGTTGGTGCTTCCAAATGTGCTTCCTTTTCGTGGGCGGTGCTGCCTTTTCTTTGCCGGTGCTTCCAAATGTGCTTCCTTTTCGTTGGCGGTGCGGCCTTTTCGTTGATGGTGCTTCCTTTTCGTTGTCGGTGCTTCCAAATGTGCTGTCTTTTCTTTGGCGGTGCTGCCTTTTCGTTGTCGGTGCTTCCAAATGTGCTTCCTTTTCGTTGGCGGTGCTGCCTTTTCTTTGTCGGTGCTTCCAAATGTGCTTCCTTTTCGTTGGCGGTGCTGTCTTTTCTTTGTCGGTGCTTCCAAATGTGCTTCCTTTTCGTTGGCGGTGCTGCCTTTTCGTTGTCGGTGCTTCCAAATGTGCTGCCTTTTCGTTGTCGGTGCTGCCTTTTCGTTGTCGGTGCTTCCAAATGTGCTGCCTTTTCGTTGTCGCTGCTGCCTTTTCGTTGTCGGTGCTGCCTTTTCGTTGTCGGTGCTTCCAAATGTGCTGCCTTTTCGTTGTCGGTGCTGCCTTTTCGTTGTCGGTGCTGCCTTTTCGTTGTCGGTGCTGCCTTTTCGTTGTCGGTGCTTCCAAATGTGCTGCCTTTTCGTTGATGGTCCTTCTATTTTTAATGTTGTTTTGACTCTGGTATTATAGTAAGTGGTTCTTGATTTGACTTGCGTATTATTCCATCCGGTGCATGTATATAAGCGAGTCCTAGACAGCAGGTCGCTCAGTTTGTTACTGTCATCGACGGTGTAAGGATCACCTAGATTATTTCATCTGGTGAATAAGTCGCGTAATTACCTGTTCTTGAGAACTCGATGGCATATTTACCGACTTTAACGCCGAACTCGATGGATGTTGTATCATCGTCTACGGGAACCTTGACGACAGCGACGACAATGGTGGAGCAGATCCCGTTGGCAACGACGACGATGTCAACATTGGAGGAGATTTCAACAGATGTGATACCACCAGCAGAAGATAGCTTAATGACTACTGAGCTGGATGTGCAGGAAACCACGACGATCGACGATACGACCTCGATGGAGACTTCAATGGATGCTGATTTGACAACTAGCGAACATCGGTGCTGTTACTGTGACAAGATTTTCTCAAACAACAGCAATGCTCGGCGACACGAGAGGAGCGAATGTGCCAAGAACCTATATCGTAAAATGTTTGTTTGTGAGAAATGTCATAAGCAGTTTGCCAGAAAAGATAATATGAAAACGCACATGAAGGCATGCAAAGGTCCTGCTGTGCGGCAGAAAGTAAAGGTTTCGGCGCAACAACGATGCATCGATGTGCATAAGAGAATGCCTGGAAATGGTACTACTGTTGCAACGCCTGTATCTGGATCGGGTCTGAAAGGATCGTCTTCATCACCACGGTATCCTTGCAGCTACTGTGATACGTCGTTCGCATTTTCCCATGATGCACGAAGACATGAGCGGAGCAAATGCGCGAAGAATCCTTCTCGCATGAAGTTTCGATGTGATGAGTGCCTTAAATGGTTTACTCGAATTGACAGTTTGCGACATCATGCGAAAAAATGTAAAGGTGGAGTCTGTGCTCCTACTGCTGAACTACCTGCCGACATTTCGACTCCTCGCTTTAGATTGGAGACACGAAAGCGTACAACCAAAAAAACAGATGCCCAGCAACCGATTGTTATGACGTCTGAACATGGAACTAAACCTAAGACTGTGTTCGTAGCATTACAAGTGAACGATAATGGCTTCTACTTGGCGCAGTCTGCATTTCGTGGAACGTTGAAAGACTACTATTATCTAAATACGTTCGGTGAGTCGAAGGACATTTGTCATTTTCTTGACGATATCAGACAGAAGATAATCAATCAGCTTACTGATGATGTAGCAACAAACGGACCTTTGAAATATAACTTGTGGTTGGACTGTATATATGGAAAGCCATATCCGTTCGATGACGAAGTGAAGAAGTGTGCATTCAAGACATCTGCTGCAGTAATTTACAGTTCTAACGATGTGAAGCAAACTGTTAAAAACGGTATCCAGAAACTCTGTCAAGAAGAGGTGGACTATGTCTGTAAAGGTTCTGGCTGGACTCTGTCTAGTATAAACCGATTGGAGCTAAGAATTAGTCATTTCACACCGCTGCGGAACTAAATGATTATAAGATTGTTGGCTTTCGTAAGTGATCCTGTAGTAGAATAGAAATTATGTAATAAATATTATGTTTGTAAAGGAACTTGCGGTGTTTAATTCCTCTAACCTGTTACTATTATGTTAAATTGATGATATATTTAATTTTTTTTGCATCATCCTAGATCGTACCAAGGACCTTAGTCGATCTAATTAATCAGTATATTGATCGGAAATTTATTTAATGATTTCTGAACTTTTTCCCGGATCTCTAGCATTAAAATTACACATTTCCAATATGGTGGTCTTGATGTCTGATAGGATGGTGGTAGTAGAGGATTTAAAGTCTCTTTAAGAATGTTGAACATGGTTTATTTAAATTATTTTTTTTACATAAGATTAAACATTATTGCAACGATCGGGTATCGAACCGAGGACGGGAATCGATCGAATCAATATGTAAATTAATGAGTGATTTATTTAATGAATTTTGGAACTTTTCCCGAATTTCTAGCTAAATAATTACGGATTTTCAAGATGGCGGCCAAATGACAAGATGGCGGATGTCACAGTAATAAATGATTACTGCACTCTAGCGGATACGAATTAAACTAACATGTCATCGGCGCACTCTAGCCGACGATACAATGATGATGGCTTCCAGCATCGAAGACAAGATGGCGGCCATGACGTCATACTAGATGATGATAAAAAGTGGTGGGAGTCAGTATGCCTGCAGCCACCTCGGGGGAAGGATCGGTCGCCATTTTTATTTTTTTTGCACTCGTCGGGTTCGAACCGAGGACTCCGAGCTCCGTGTCGTAAATGTTTGTTTTTTATAAATATTTTATTAAATTTATATTATTTAAATTTTTTTTATGAATTTTAAATTTTTTTTCATTAAAATCGGATAGTAAATTTAAAGATGGCGGCCGTAACGGAAATTGCAACGATGACGTCATAATTCAAGATGGCGGTCATGGTATCCTTATTCCTAGAAATGGCTTAACTGAGGCTTGAGTTAAGGATGCTTAAGCCAGTTTTAGGAATTTTCAGCCGCTGGGATTTTTAAGGACTAAAAACGGGAATTTTTCCCTCGAAACGGGAAATTTTTCCCTCGAAAAGAGAAATTTTTAATTTGTGGAATTTTTTGAGATTTTTTGGTGGAACTTTTTTTCCACAGAAATGGAAATTTTGGCGAATTTTGAGGAATTTTGGGCAAATTTTGCCCAATTTTGGCGCATTTTGGCGATTTTTGAGAATCAAATTCAAGGTCAAGGTCAAAGGTCAAGGTCACAACCATCCAAGATGGCCGCCGTGACGTCAGAATCCAAGATGGCGGTCGACAATCTTCAATCCACCGCCTAAGGCCGGTCCTCGGCGCCCCATTTACATACTACTTAAGACTGTTCTGCGTGCTGTTTGTCTTCTTGCTCCTCGCCCGACTATGACTGTTCTGCGTGCTGTTTGCCTTCTTGCACCTCGCCCGACTATGACTGTTCTGCGTGCTGTTTGTCTTCTTGCACCTCGCCCGACTATGACTGTTCTGCGTGCTGTTTGCCTTCTTGCACCTCGCCCGACTATGACTGTTCTGCGTGCTGTTTGCCTTCTTGCTCCTCGCCCGACTATGACTGTTCTGCGTGCTGTTTGTCTTCTTGCTGCTCGCCCGACTATGACTGTTCTGCGTGCTGTTTGCCTTCTTGCTTTTTGCCCGAGTATGACTGTTCTGCGTGCTGTTTGCCTTCTTGCTCCTCGCCCGACTATGACTGTTCTGCGTGCTGTTTGTCTTCTTGCACCTCGCCCGACTATGACTGTTCTGCGTGCTGTTTGCCTCCTTGCTCCTCGCCCGACTATGACTGTTCTGCGTGCTGTTTGCTTTCTTGCTCCTCGCCCGACTATGACTGTTCTGCGTGCTGTTTGCCTTCTTGCTCTTCGCCCGACTATGACTGTTCTGCGTGCTGTTTGCCTTCTTGCACCTCGCCCGACTATGACTGTTCTGCGTGCTGTTTGCCTTCTTGCACCTCGCCCGACTATGACTGTTCTGCGTGCTGTTTGCCTTCTTGCACCTCGCCCGACTATGACTGTTCTGCGTGCTGTTTGCCTTCTTGCTCCTCGCCCGACTATGACTGTTCTGCGTGCTGTTTGCCTTCTTGCACCTCGCCCGACTATGACTGTTCTGCGTGCTGTTTGCCTTCTTGCTCCTCGCCCGACTATGACTGTTCTGCGTGCTGTTTGCCTTCTTGCACCTCGCCCGACTATGACTGTTCTGCGTGCTGTTTGCCTTCTTGCTCCTTGCCCGACTATGACTGTTCTGCGTGCTGTTTGCTTTCTTGCTCCTCGCCCGACTATGACTGTTCTGCGTGCTGTTTGCCTTTTTGCTCCTCGCCCGACTATGACTGTTCTGCGTGCTGTTTGTCTTCTTGCTCCTCGCCCGACTATGACTGTTCTGCGTGCTGTTTGTCTTCTTGCTCCTCGCCCGACTATGACTGTTCTGCTTGCTGTTTGTCTTCTTGCACCTCGCCCGACTATGACTGTTCTGCTTGCTGTTTGTCTTCTTGCTCCTCGCCCGACTATGACTGTTCTGCGTGCTGTTTGCCTTCTTGCACCTCGCCCGACTATGACTGTTCTGCGTGCTGTTTGTCTTCTTGCACCTCGCCCGACTATGACTGTTCTGCGTGCTGTTTGTCTTCTTGCACCTCGCCCGACTATGACTGTTCTGCGTGCTGTTTGTCTTCTTGCACCTCGCCCGACTATGACTGTTCTGCGTGCTGTTTGTCTTCTTGCTCCTCGCCCGACTATGACTGTTCTGCGTGCTGTTTGTCTTCTTGCTCCTCGCCCGACTATGACTGTTCTGCGTGCTGTTTGTCTTCTTGCACCTCGCCCGACTATGACTGTTCTGCGTGCTGTTTGTCTTCTTGCTCCTCGCCCGACTATGACTGTTCTGCGTGCTGTTTGTCTTCTTGCTCCTCGCCCGACTATGACTGTTCTGCGTGCTGTTTGCCTTCTTGCACCTCGCCCGACTATGACTGTTCTGCGTGCTGTTTGTCTTCTTGCACCTCGCCCGACTATGACTGTTATGCGTGCTGTTTACTTCTTGCACCTCGCCCGACTATGACTGTTCTGCGTGCTGTTTGTCTTCTTGCACCTCGCCCGACTATGACTGTTCTGCGTGCTGTTTGTCTTCTTGCTCCTCGCCTGACTATGACTGTTCAGCGTGCTGTTTGCTTTCTTGCACCTCGCCCGACTATGACTGTTCTGCGTGCTGTTTGCTTTCTTGCACCTCGCCCGACTATGACTGTTCTGCGTGCTGTTTGCCTTCTTGCACCTCGCCCGACTATGACTGTTCTGCGTGCTGTTTGCCTTCTTGCTCCTCGCCCGACTATGACTGTTCTGCGTGCTGTTTGCCTTCTTGCTCTTCGCCCGACTATGACTGTTCTGCGTGCTGTTTGTCTTCTTGCTCCTCGCCCGACTATGACTGTTCTGCGTGCTGTTTGTCTTCTTGCACCTCGCCCGACTATGACTGTTCTGCGTGCTGTTTGTCTTCTTGCACCTCGCCCGACTATGACTGTTCTGCGTGCTGTTTGCCTTCTTGCACCTCGCCCGACTATGACTGTTCTGCGTGCTGTTTGCCTTCTTGCACCTCGCCCGACTATGACTGTTCTGCGTGCTGTTTGCCTTCTTGCACCTCGCCCGACTATGACTGTTCTGCGTGCTGTTTGCCTTCTTGCTCCTCGCCCGACTATGACTGTTCTGCGTGCTGTTTGTCTTCTTGCACCTCGCCCGACTATGACTGTTCTGCGTGCTGTTTGTCTTCTTGCACCTCGCCCGACTATGACTGTTCTGCGTGCTGTTTGTCTTCTTGCTCCTCGCCCGACTATGACTGTTCTGCGTGCTGTTTGCTTTCTTGCACCTCGCCCGACTATGACTGTTCTGCGTGCTGTTTGCCTTCTTGCTCCTCGCCCGACTATGACTGTTCTGCGTGCTGTTTGTCTTCTTGCACCTCGCCCGACTATGACTGTTCTGCGTGCTGTTTGTCTTCTTGCACCTCGCCCGACTATGACTGTTCTGCGTGCTGTTTGCTTTCTTGCATCTCGCCCGACTTTGACTGTTCTGCGTGCTGTTTGTCTTCTTGCACCTCGCCCGACTTTTACTGTTCTGCGTGCTGTTTGTCTTCTTGCTCCTCGCCCGACTATGACTGTTCTGCGTGCTGTTTGTCTTCTTGCACCTCGCCCGACTATGACTGTTCTGCGTGCTGTTTGTCTTCTTGCTCCTCGCCCGACTATGACTGTTCTGCGTGCTGTTTGTCTTCTTGCTCCTCGCCCGACTATGACTGTTCTGCGTGCTGTTTGTCTTCTTGCTCCTCGCCCGACTATGACTGTTCTGCGTGCTGTTTGTCTTCTTGCACCTTGCCCGACTATGACTGTTCTGCGTGCTGTTTGTCTTCTTGCACCTCGCCCGACTATGACTGTTCTGCGTGCTGTTTGTCTTCTTGCTCCTCGCCCGACTATGACTGTTCTGCGTGCTGTTTGTCTTCTTGCACCTCGCCCGACTATGACTGTTCTGCGTGCTGTTTGTCTTCTTGCTCCTCGCCCGACTATGACTGTTCTGCGTGCTGTTTGTCTTCTTGCACCTCGCCCGGCTATGACTGTTCTGCGTGCTGTTTGCCTTCTTGCACCTCGCCCGACTATGACTGTTCTGCGTGCTGTTTGCTTTCTTGCACCTCGCCCGACTATGACTGTTCTGCGTGCTGTTTGTCTTCTTGCACCTCGCCCGACTATGACTGTTCTGCGTGCTGTTTGCGTTCTTGCTCCTCGCCCGACTATGAATGTTCTGCGTGCTGTTTGTCTTCTTGCACCTCGCCCGACTATGACTGTTCTGCGTGCTGTTTGCTTTCTTGCACCTCGCCCGACTATGACTGTTCTGCGTGCTGTTTGTCTTCTTGCTCCTCGCCCGACTATGACTGTTCTGCGTGCTGTTTGCCTTTTTGCTCCTCGCCCGACTATGACTGTTCTGCGTGCTGTTTGTCTTCTTGCACCTCGCCCGACTATGACTGTTCTGCGTGCTGTTTGTCTTCTTGCTCCTCGCCCGACTATGACTGTTCTGCGTGCTGTTTGCCTTCTTGCACCTCGCCCGACTATGACTGTTCTGCGTGCTGTTTGTCTTCTTGCTCCTCGCCCGACTATGACTGTTCTGCGTGCTGTTTGTCTTCTTGCTCCTCGCCCGACTATGACTGTTCTGCGTGCTGTTTGCCTTCTTGCACCTCGCCCGACTATGACTGTTCTGCGTGCTGTTTGCTTTCTTGCTCCTCGCCCGACTATGACTGTTCTGCGTGCTGTTTGCTTTCTTGCACCTCGCCCGACTATGACTGTACTTTGTGCTGTTTGCCTTCTTGCTCCTCGCCCGACTATGACTGTTCTGCGTGCTGTTTGTCTTCTTGCACCTCGCCCGACTACAGTGGTGGATCCAGAATTTTGGTTTGGGAGGGGCTTGACCCAGCTGAGGCTAGGCTTTATCAAGGCAAACACTAAAACAATAGTGGACCCAGATACTTTTGGAGGGGGGCTTGAGCCCCTTAGCCCCCCCTCTGGATCCGCTACTGCCCGACTATGATTGTTCTGCGCCCTGCGACCTCTCTGCCTTCTGGGTCGGTGTCAGCGCCCCTGGCGGTGAGAACCCGCAGTATTGCAGTTGCCGTGGCAGCGGTGGAAATAAATGACTAAACCTTATGGAACTACTGCCTAGAGAGTTGGTTTTTAATAATAATTTGTCGGGAAAACATCATTAGTTCCGCCTTCAATTGAAATATTTATTTTTTAGTTTTTAATTTACGCAATGTACACACCAAACACGTAAAATACCCACCGATCACGCAATGTTCACGCAATGTACATTGCGTAGCCATTGCGTGTATTGTGTGTTAAGCGCATGAATTGTGTGTCCATTTATTCTGACGAATTTGCTACATTTTTTAGTGTCCTTACTTTTTTTGAATGTTGTTTTGACTCGTGTATTAATGTAAATTGTTTTGACTAGCATATTATTCCGTTAGTTACGGGTATATAAGCGAGTCCTCAGAAGCCGGGAATTTCAGTTTGTTACTGTCTTCGGCTGTGTAAGGATCACCTAGTTTGTCTCATCTGGTGCATAAGTCGCGTAATCACATGCTCTTGCGAACTAGATGGTATTTTTACCGTCTTTAACGTTGAACTCGATGGAGGTTGTCCCATCGACTGTGGGAACCCTGACGTCAGCGTCGACGATGATGGAGCAGATCCCGTTGGCAACGACGTTGACAACACAAGAGGAGACTTCAACAGTCGTGCTACCACCAGCTGAAGAGAGCGCAATGACTTCAGTGCTGGCTGCAGAGGAAACCACGATGGACAATGTTTCGCCCTCGATTTAGACTTCAATATCTGGCGATTCGATAACAACTATCGTGCACCGATGCCTTTTCTGTGAAAAGATTTTCTCAAACAACAGCAATGCTCGGCGACATAGAAGATGGAATGTGCTAAGAATTCTCCTCGCCAAATGTTTGGCTGTGAGAAATGTCATAAGCAGTTTGCAAAGGCCCTGTTGCGCGACAGAAAGTAAAGGTTTCTATACAACAGCGATGCATTTATGTGCATAAGAGTACACCAGGAATTGGTACAACTGCAGTATTTTGGTATCTGGATCGGGTCTGAAAGGATTGTCGTCATCACCACGGTATCCTTGCGGTTACTGTGATATATCGTTTCCATTAGCTCATGATGTACGGAGACATGAGAATACATGTACGAAAAATCCTTTTCACATGAAGTTTCGCTGCGATGAGTGCCATGTATGGTTTACACATATAGGCAGTTTGCGACGACATGTGAAAAACCGTAAAGGTGAAGTCCGTGTGCCTACTGTTAAACTACCCGCAGACATTTCGGCTCCTCGCTTTAGATTGGAGACTCGTGAGCGTACAAGCAAAAAAACAAAAACAGATGTACAGTAACCGATTGCTATGACGTTTAGACATGACTCTAAACCCAAGACTGTGTTCGGTGCATTACAGGTGAATGATCATGGGTTCTACTTGGCACAGTCTGCATTTCGTGGAACATTGAAAGACTATTATTATCTATATACGTTCTGTGAGTCGAAGGACATTTGTACTTTTCTTGACGATATCAGTCAGAACATAATCAGCTTACTGATGACGTAGCAACAAACATACCTTTAAAATATAAATTGTGGCTGGACTGTGTACATGGAAAGCCATATCCGTTCGATGACAAAGTGAAGAAGTGTGCATTCAAGACATCGGCTCCAGTAATTTACAGTTCCGACGATGTGAAGCAAACTGTTAAACACTGTGTCCAGAAACTCTGTCAAGAAGGGGAAGACTATGTCGGTAAAGGATCTTGCTGGTGTCTAGTATAAACCGATTGGAGTTAATTATTAGTCATTTCATGCCGATGCAGGACTAATTGATAATATGATTGCTAACTTTCGTAAATGTTCCTGTAGTAGAATAGAAATAATGTAATAAATATTACATTTGTAAAAGGACTTGTGGTATTTTATTTCTCGAACCTGTCACTTTTGTGGCATTTATTAATTAAAGTTATCGTTTTGCTTCGCCCAGAGATCGAACCAAAGACCTCAATCGATCTAATTAATCAGCTTATTAATGAAAGATTTTTTGATGAATTTTGGAATTTTTTCAGAATTTCTAGCTAAATAATTACGAATTTTTAAGATTTGTCATAACAGCTTATAGGATGGTGGTAGGCTAGGACTACTAAGCTTATTTTTGGACTTTCCACCATATTTATTACATAAAATTATTTATTTTGGGATCGCTCAGGGATCGAACCAAGGATAGGAACTGATCTAATCAATCAGTATCTTGATTGTAGAATTATTTAATTAAATTTGGAATCTTTCCCGAATTTCTAGCTGAATAATTATGAATTTTCAAGATGGCGTCCAAATGACAAGATGGCGGGTGTCACATTAATAATAAACTATTACTGCATTCTATCGGGTAAAACTTAAACTAATACGATGGTGGCACACCCTAGCAGACGAAAACAAGATGGTGGCATCCAGCAGATGTAAACAAGATGGCGGACATGATGTCATACTAGATGATATCAAATACAGTAGAGGGAGAATACAGGACAGCTCTATACTAATAGCACAGCCGCGCGGGCGAAGAGCGTCAGCGCTGCTACCTAGCGGCTCGGCGTGATAACAGCACCCACGGCCATGCATTCCAAGCCTAAAATGTATTAAATTCAACTCGTCATTGCACCTAGACTAATCAACAGATTCCTTTGAAAAAAATTGTGTTGACCCTCGTATTCTTTGCGGCCATGCAGATGTAAATTTATTTGCTGAAAAGTTAGTTGCTTTCGATGTAAAAAATAGTTAACAACGAACAGCATATTTTCAAGAAAAATTGAAGTAAAAATTTTCAAAGCATTCTATTGCTAATCATCGTTCATTTAGGGAATTATCTAATGAATTAATTAAATTATCCAAATTTTTTAGCCACTAAATACTATTGATTTGCTATCGTTCAACAGCCTATTGGTTAAAAGTTTTTTTTTATGAATATGTGCAATATAATGAGTAGGTACAGTTGTTCATATAGTGTATAATACGTATATAATAATTATATGTACAGTTAACAGAGATTTGAGCACGATATTATGAAATTAAATAACATGGACATTTAAATAATATTGAAAATTAAAGGGAGATGAAAAAATACATAATTTCAGTATGACATAAATATGTAGAAGTACATAGCGTTTGACACAATGTAAATAAACAATATAATCCTTAAATTAGAACTCACAATTGCACCATATTAAGCTACAATAAATATTAAATATGTATTAATACCTTGTTACTTAAAAATAATAATATTTAAATAAATGCATTATTACAATGGTACCAGAGCTAGAACAAGTTTTACAAGATTCACTTCCATTGTAAATGAAAAAGGCAAATAATATACAAGAGACGAATATGCTTGTAAAATTTTATCCAGCGGTACCTAGGTAGCAAGAAGTTTATTTTCCCTGATAATACCTTATAACCACTGCTATGCTAGATATTTCATAAATTTACATGTGCATGACTTTTTTTGCTCTTTTGTTTTCTTTACTCCGGGTTCTCCCACATTCATCGTTTACATCTTTTATAAAACAATTGATTATGACATTAAAATATTTGTAAACAAAAATTTTGAAGCATTCGTCACACATTTCGATTTCAGTGGGTTTTTCAATCAATCTAATCATTTTTAATTTGACATTCCTGCAAGAAATATTCAAAATATTTAAAAACATTCATCAAAAATCGCACATATTCTTGTCGACAACAACTGAATAGGCTTTTTAGGGTACAAAAATTTTGCATAATCATACTGTTTCATAGCTATATGAATGTCCTCTAGAGAGTAAGAATTTTCGTTCGATGAAATTTTGTTCTGGCATTCAGCATGTGAAATTTACTACAGGCCCAACCAGCTACATACTGCTTGGTGCTGTCCCGACACAGATCTACATTTACCGGATCTCCACTGTCGACGTTGGCAGCTAATCACTCATTGAGTCATTGCTGTTTGTCTGTACCAACCGCAAAGAATGCGCAGAATTCAAAAAATCACTTTTCTTCAAAAAATGTTTGGCTAAGTCTGATACGGGAAGTGGGAAATATTACAACTCACGATAATATGTTTTTGTAAGATAAATATTTTGACTTGGGGAAAATTTTTACATTCTCTAAGGCAATAGAATTTTTTAAAAATTATTTAATAATAATTCCTTTCAATTATGACGGTTACTCTTTGTACTTGAGCGAGTTTAGTTTGAGAGGTTTTCGTATGGCGCGGCCGTGGTCGCGGCAGCTAGAGGTTGTCATCACGCCGAGCCGCGAGAGCGCAGCACCGTCGGTTTCTCGCGAAAACGAGCGAGCTGTCCTGTATTCTCCCTCTACAGTATTTGATGATATATACCTTGACAGTAGTGGTGGAAGGTCAGTCTGCCGGCGGCTTCTATGGAGGAAGGATCGGTCACCATTTTTTATTTTATTGCCCTCGGTTCGAACCGAGGACTCCGAACTCCATGACGTTTTTAAAATATGTATATCAAAATTTTACTAATTAAATTGGTTATAAATTAAAAAAAAATTTCCGAATTTCTAGCATTAAAATTACGATTTTTCTAGATGGCGCCCGTAACGGAAATTGCAATGGTGACATCATAATTCAAAACTGCTGCCATGGCATCCTAATTTTCAAGGTCATAACCTCGGCGGCTTAGAGTGCCTAGCTCTTAGGAGTTTTAAGCTGCTTTTAGGATTTTGTGTTTTTTCTAAGGCAAAAGGTCTTTTGAAGTTTTTCGAATTCCTAATTTTTGTATCATCAAATTTTTGAATCATCAATTTTTTTTTTTAAAATTTCTTTGGTGGAATTTTTTTATTCAAAAAACTGGAAATTCTGGTGGAATTTGGCACATTTTGGGCAAATTTGAAGGTCAAAGGTAAATGTCGAGGTCATCCAAGATGGCCGCCGTGACGTCTTTGGAAATGTAGGTTCCAAGGCAGAAGCCGCCACCACCACCACATTCTGAAGCCTGTGCCCGGAAATACATTCCTATACTGCTGATGCAAATATGTTTATACTGTTGCAATACATTCTGCAGTTAATTTAGGTAAATCGGTTGAGGCGTAGCATTGTGAAAAAATTGTGTTTGTGTAGCAAATATAATTGTGACTAGGTTTAAATGACTAGAGTTAAGGGCAGTTTATCTACTTGCTGACACGCTGACGAGGGAAACTGAGAGGTTGTTGCTTGATGCAGACGAGGACGTGTGTTGTTGCTTGATGCAGACGAGGACGTGTGTTGTTGCTTGATGCAGACGAGGACGTGTGTTGTTGCTTGATGCAGACGAGGACGTGTGGTTGCTTGATGCAGACGAGGACGTGTGTTGTTGCTTGATGCAGACGAGGACGTGTGTTGTTGCTTGATGCAGACGAGGACGTGTGTTGTTGCTTGATGCAGACGAGGACGTGTGTTGTTGCTTGATGCAGACGAGGACGTGTTGTTGCTTGATGCAGATGAGGACGTGTGTTGTTGCTTGATGCAGACAAGGACGTGTTGTTGCTTGATGCAGACGAGGACGTGTGTTGTTGCTTGATGCAGACGAGGACGTGTGTTGTTGCTTGATGCAGACGAGGACGTGTGATGTTGCTTAATGCAGACGAGGACGTGTGTTGTTGCTTGATGCAGACGAGGACGTGTTGTTGCTTGATGCAGACGAGGACGTGTGTTGTTGCTTGATGCAGACGAGAACGAGTGTTGTTGCTTGATGCAGACGAGGACGTGTGTTGTTGCTTGATGCAGACGAGGACGTGTGTTGTTGCTTGATGCAGACGAGGACGTGTGTTGTTGCTTGATGCAGACGAGGACGTGTGGTTGCTTGATGCAGACGAGGACGTGTTGTTGCTTGATGCAGACGAGGACGTGTGTTGTTGCTTGATGCAGACGAGGACGTGTGTTGTTGCTTGATGCAGACGAGGACGTGTTGTTGCTTGATGCAGACGAGGACGTGTGTTATTGCTTGATGCAGACGATGACGTGTGTTGTTGCTTGATGCAGACGAGGACGTGTGTTGTTGCTTGATGCAGACGAGGACGTGTGTTGTTGCTTGATGCAGACGAGGACGTGTGTTGTTGCTTGATGCAGACGAGGACGTGTGTTGTTGCTTGATGCAGACGAGGACGTGTGTTGTTGCTTGATGCAGACGATGACGTGTGTTGTTGCTTGATGCAGACGAGGACGTGTGTTGTTGCTTGATGCAGACGAGGACGTGTGTTGTTGCTTGATGCAGACGAGGACGTGTGTTGTTGCTTGATGCAGACGAGGACGTGTGTTGTTGCTTGATGCAGACGAGGACGTGTGTTGTTGCTTGATGCAGACGAGGACGTGTGTTGTTGCTTGATGCAGACGATGACGTGTGTTGTTGCTTGATGCAGACGAGGACGTGTGTTGTTGCTTGATGCAGACGAGGACGTGTGTTGTTGCTTGATGCAGACGATGACGTGTGTTGTTGCTTGATGCAGACGAGGACGTGTGTTGTTGCTTGATGCAGACGAGGACGTGTGTTGTTGCTTGATGCAGACGAGGACGTTTGTTGTTGCTTGATGCAGACGAGGACGTGTGTTGTTGCTTGATGCAGACGAGGACGTGTGTTGTTGCTTGATGCAGACGAGGACGTGTGTTGTTGCTTGATGCAGACGAGGACGTGTGTTGTTGCTTGATGCAGACGAGGACGTGTGTTGTTGCTTGATGCAGACGAGGACGTGTGTTGTTGCTTGATGCAGACGATGACGTGTGTTGTTGCTTGATGCAGACGAGGACGTGTGTTGTTGCTTGATGCAGACGAGGACGTGTGTTGTTGCTTGATGCAGACGAGGACGTGTGTTGTTGCTTGATGCAGACGAGGACGTGTGTTGTTGCTTGATGCAGACGAGGACGTGTGTTGTTGCTTGATGCAGACGAGGACGTGTGTTGTTGCTTGATGCAGACGAGGACGTGTGTTGTTGCTTGATGCAGACGATGACGTGTGTTGTTGCTTGATGCAGACGAGGACGTGTGTTGTTGCTTGATGCAGACGAGGACGTGTGTTGTTGCTTGATGCAGACGATGACGTGTGTTGTTGCTTGATGCAGACGAGGACGTGTGTTGTTGCTTGATGCAGACGAGGACGTTTGTTGTTGCTTGATGCAGACGAGGACGTGTGTTGTTGCTTGATGCAGACGATGACGTGTGTTGTTGCTTGATGCAGACGAGGACGTGTGTTGTTGCTTGATGCAGACGAGGACGTGTGTTGTTGCTTGATGCAGACGATGACGTGTGTTGTTGCTTGATGCAGACGAGGACGTGTGTTGTTGCTTGATGCAGACGAGGACGTTTGTTGTTGCTTGATGCAGACGAGGACGTGTGTTGTTGCTTGATGCAGACGAGGACGTGTGTTGTTGCTTGATGCAGACGAGGACGTGTGTTGTTGCTTGATGCAGACGAGGACGTGTGTTGTTGCTTGATGCAGACGAGGACGTGTGTTGTTGCTTGATGCAGACGAGGACGTGTGTTGTTGCTTGATGCAGACGAGGACGTGTGTTGTTGCTTGATGCAGACGAGGACGTGTGTTGTTGCTTGATGCAGACGAGGACGTGTGTTGTTGCTTGATGCAGACGAGGACGTGTGTTGTTGCTTGATGCAGACGAGGACGTGTTGTTGTCTCATGCAGACGAGGACGTGGAGACGACCTCGGGCGTGACAGAGGCGGTGGACGGCGCCGAGCACCGACTCATATTCGTCAACCGGCCGCAGCCGTCCAAGTTCTGCGACAACCACATCAGCACGGCCAAGTACAGTGCCGTGTCCTTCGTGCCCAGCTTCCTGTTCGAGCAGTTCCGCCGATACTCCAACTGCTTCTTCCTGTTCATCGCGCTGCTGCAGGTGGGTGCCGGTCTCGATGGATTGTGCATGGAAGGAGAAAAAAGGTGCAGAGATAATGAACTCAATTATTAATAAACTAGTAGCTAATGCACGGCATGCATTGCAATGCCTCTTTAATTATTTTTTGTATTTTTTTTGAAGTTTGTACACACATACAAGGAATCTGTATCTATCTTTATTTCTCTGTAACACTATATATCTATATATCTCTTAATATCCCTACGTATAACATTTTGAAAGTCTAGTGGTTAGCAGCTTTCCAATTCAGCCCAAGGTTTGCTCTTCCTAAATTTTTTTTTTATTTAAAATAAATTACGTCATAAGGACACTACTATCAAAACAATTAAATGGAACATTCAATTTTATGTTAAACACTAGCTGCCTCCTGAGGATATTGTTACGAACGTTAGCAGGGCTGCGGCGCGCAGGTGCAGCGCTAGCTGGCTGACAGGCTGCCGTCGCAACATGAGATGTGCCGTGCGCACCTGGGGTGCCGCTTCCCCTCCCCCCAGTCCTCCGCTCTCCGCGCGGTGCTGATAGGATGATATTCGAAACCTCGCAGCTGCGGAGTCCCGCGCGCAACCTGGCATCTGCCGACACGTGTTTCGAGAGATTTCTGCCGTCAGGTCGGCGCGGAATGACGCGACTGGCCCCAGCCGCGCTCGTGGATTCTAGAACTGCGCCTGGGCCTATATATATGCCCGGGACGCCGGCCTCGAGAGTTGAGAGAGAGTTGAGCCGGGGAGTTCTCCCCCGGCGGAGTTTCCGGGGCGATAGTGCCGCGGGCGAGGCGTCGAGTGGGGCCTCGGCGAAGGGAAGTGCGACGGCGGCGACGGAGTCCCGCGGCGGATACCCACGAGGGTCGCTGCGGCGAGAGTTGCGCCAGAGGTGCGGCCCAGCGAGGTGTGCGGTGTGTAATAACCGAGTCACTGGGGAATCAACATTTTTTTTAAGTGCATTTGATTATTTGCCATTTTAGAAGATTAATTGTAAGTGACATAAGTAGTGGCCATCAATAATACTGTGTGTTTAATAAAATCTTTAATTGGGCTATCCATTACGAATCCAGTAAAATCGTAACAATATATTGAAACTAATATGAATGCCAGCAACACTAGTGCGCTATAGCATCTGACATACAAATAACATGTGAGTAATGCATCTGCACACTGTAGCAGACAATATAAAAATGGTTGTCAAACGGAAGTGAGTTAATTATTCATTTAGAAAAAAATACATAAGTAATAAGAATCAACAGTCATGGGGACTGCAGACAGAAGTGAAAACTTAAAACTTTAGAATAACAGTACTTATTATATTTTTGAATTTGTAAATTAATTATAGTCTGAATAATTATTTCACACTTATTTACATCAGATACTTATGTAACATTAATGACATAATGATTATGTTAGTCTGACATCATTATGATCTCTCTTAAGTGGATCTTACATACCGATGACATAGTCATGTTCTTCAATTTTTTTGATTAAGCCAGGCATCAAATAATAATAATAGCAATAATATTTTAAAACGCATAGTGATTGAGGTCAAATTCCACTTGGATCCTTTTTTTAAATTTATTTTTTAATAAAATAATAATAAATAACTTAAAAGGACTCAAGTATTGTGATAATGATGATTATTTATGAAATCATAATTATTATAAATTATAAATATATAATAAAATAATTCAATGTGACTCAAATACAAAAAAATTATAGACGAAAAATCGCAACACTCGAGATCCGAACCTAGTACCTAATGCTCGCGTCTTCTGCGCTATCCGCAACGCTACGCAACCGATTTACGTCCAGGTATTTTAGAAATTTTATATAAGCTAGTCGTAAACCACGCCTCTAAAAATGACAATGCATTCTGTCTAATATTTAAGGGTATAAGGGATAAAAGGTCACAATCACATGTAAAATTATTATATACGCAGTTGACAATTATATTAAGTTGGAATTTATCTTATTGGCTATAAATTATATCTTTTTTTTATTTTCTTGTTTTACTTTTCGTAAGATTATTGTAAACAATTACTTTTAAATTAAGAAAATTTAAATTAATTTCTTTTTAATCGGGCTAGGGTTTCAGAAGATTTCATACTGATTTTCTCAGCTCTCTATACCTCTATTTCTATAAATATCAATATGATGTCAGCATATCATTTATCCCCACATTATTTTTTAAGTCACAACAGATGTCAGTAGTATGTCAAAATTACGTAAAAATTCATTACCTAGCTATGACTTACCAGTGATGTCAGACCTAGGTCATGTGTTCGCTGGGCAATGCACAGTAAACACAAATTAAACTTTTCACATGGTCAGTTTAACTTCACTACTACAGCATGTTGGTGATGCAAACTCACAAGATTTTACCCATCAAAAAGAGTCCAACACGCACATGATACAATCGAGTATATACAATGTATTAGTATATATATGCATGTTTATGTACACAGGCCACTGCGCGTCGCCAGTCTGGCACAACACGTCATTAGCTGTCGGTGACACGAACCCATAAGTTTTGCCTCTACCAAAAGTCGCTCAGTGTGGCTAAAGAAGTTTTCACTTCAATAATAAACATTTAGGACAAAATATATAATCCCAGATGGCTGCTGGATAAGTAAAATGAGAGAGTATGCAAGATTTGAAAACCAAGAATGCTTCAGTGATTTCATGGGTCAAAGGTAATGATATAATCCAAGATGTAATGTAATAAGTTAAATGTCATGAAATCGTCCAATGGCAGCGGTGATGTCAAAAGGTGATGATAGCATAGTCCAAGATGTTATGGTGATGACATAGTTTGAAGGTGGTAATATAATCAGAGATGGGGTGGTGATGAATATCAAAGACAAATATATAGTCCAAGATGTTATGGTGATGACATAGTTTGAAGGTGGTAATATAATCAGAGATGGGGTGGTGATGAATATCAAAGACAAATATATAGTCCAAGATGTTATGGTGATGACATAGTTTGAAGGTGGTAATATAATCAGAGATGGGGTGGTGATGAATATCAAAGACAAATATTTTATAGTCCAAGATGCCAGCAGTGATATCATAGGTCAAAGATGATGTAATCCAAGATGGCAGAAAGTTCAAGATGGTGATGTCATAGGTTAAAGGTGATAACATAGTCCCAGATGTCGTAGGTAAAGATGATGCTGGTGATGACGAAATACTCCAAGATGGCCTCAATGATGTCTGTCAAAGAAGTCTGCCTCCAGCACATGAAATCAAAGTGACGATGTCACCGTACTGAAAATATGTAACGCACAGGATTGTGGCAGCTCGATGATGTCATTGTAACAGAATGTGCAACAGACATGAGTGGGGCACTCGATTCTGTGATGAGGGTGTGATATAATAAAAAAATGTCAGAGACTTATAGAATTCAAGATGGCGGACAGAAATTACATTTTCCAAGACGGATGCATAATAAAAGTGGAATGAAAGCTCATGAGAAAATTGAAGCCAATATGGCGACAGTAATGTGAAAATCATAAATCCGAATCCTCAAGTCCCAGGTCTAGTTAGTTGTGATGTAATACAATATGGCAGAATGTTCTATGATTCAATAATATGAAACAGGATGGCAGCCATAAAAGATGCAACCCAATGTGGTGGCGGTGATGTCATATGTCCAAGGTCGCACCAGTGACCTCTGATGTCACTGGTCACAAATCCTGTTTCCTAGTCCCCAGTTCCCTGCTCTCGGAGGTACCAGATCTCACTACTGGCATGCAATTGCAACAGGAGAAGAATAAATACAAATTTGTTTCAATTTTTATTTTATTTTAAAGCATCCATTAATAGTTTTGAGTAAATCAACAGTTGTGGACTTAACTTTACACTTAACTATCTGCAACATCCGACAAAATATTCTTAAATTGTTTTCTGTATATGCAAGGAACAATCGTGAGCTTACCTGGGAGACATTGTGATTTGTTACAATATATTTTTATAATGCTTATGTTGGCTACATAGTGAATAGGTGCCCTAATTCAAGTGTTGAAGTGTGCAGTATTGTATCTTTTATATGTGTTTGTTTGGGGGTTTAGAAGCTGGGATAGCTATGCATTTTAAATCTCTAAGTGAAGATACACTGTTTTAATATTTTTATCGTTAAAGTCTGGATTCAGAAACTTCGGGTGTTTTTGCTTGTCTCTTGAATCCAATAATTTTTTTTCCAAACATTTATAATATTACAATTACTTCAAGTGTTGATTTGGTTAATTTTGTAGGTCTGGTGGCAATATTCATGTATTTCTTTACTGTAAAATATGTTTTTACAGCATGTTAGTTTTAAAATACAATATTTTTCCCTATGTATTTTAACATAGAGTGCTGACTGTATATAAGAGCATACATTTCTTTACTGCAAAAATTTTTCTTGGCCTCTACACTAGGATTTTTATTTTAGCACCGTTCCCTGAATCCGTTTGGCACTTGGTGGTAATATTGTGATAGTATTCTCTCTGATGATGGTGGCTTCTGGTAGCTGATTTGATAATTACTTCAAGTGTGTTGTGCTCTGGCAGGCCAGTATGGGCTGATATATGTGGTGCGCTCTAGCAGCAAGAGTAAGCATTTGTATAGTGGTAGAATGTATGTACATGTAGCACACCGAGTGGCGAATGTTATAAAACATAGCCGACAGAAACAGACGAACCTCTGCATTCAATATGGTTTTTATCAGGGGCTTAACAGACTTTAAAGAAATGCTCCTATTTTTGAATACCTTATTTAATTCTCTGATTGTGTGTTTAGTGTAGCAGTTAGCACGCCTGCTGCAACTACGGTTCGAAACCAACACACTGGCCTGTGGTTTTATAAAACTTGATATAAATAACGTGCTGCGACAGTGACACCATCCAAGATGATAGACGACACAATATTTTGGGGGAAGGGGGGACTAATGCATACCACCCTCTGGAGACAGTTGCTCAGTCAGGGCTGGGGAAACAGAGAAGCCAGGGGATGGGGTAAGTAAGGAGTGGAGTGAAGGGGATAATTAAGGGTGAGTTGGATTGCGGGAAGGGACATGGAGGGTAGAATACAGGAGTGATTGGAGGAGAGAGGTAGGCTTGATTGACACTTATTGAGATCAATGGGTTTTTAGTTGGCCCTTTGTTTGATCCATATTGCCCTTTCTCCCTCTACTTCGGTCAGATTACTTGCCTCTTACCAAGGTGAGCCAGGTTTGATTCCTGGCAGGTGGAACACGAATTTTACTCAAATGGATGACTTGGTGAATGTTGCCTTGCCTTTCAGGGTACTCTCAATTCCCCATCCATTCATTCTGGCAATGCTTTATTGTCATTTTATTACCTGATGTTGAGACATCAAGACTAATTAATTAATTTTAAAATGTATTTTTTTATTCTTGTATTCAATTTTCAGTGAGCAGTAATTTTTCAGTTGATTTTATATTACAGCTATCCGTAAAAGGTTTGCGGGTTTGGAAAGGTCTTTTCCTTATTACATTTAGCAATTTGGCAAGCATAATTAATTGCAGTAATTGATTATGTAAGGTAATTGTTAAAATTGGTGCGGATCACTGTGATAGGTCTGAGGTTAGGAAACTTCTAAATTAAATTTGTAGAAAACACAACATAGAATAAGTTAACTTATTTGTTCCTAGTTGCATGAGTTTAAATTTTTTATGTCAGCACAACAATGCCACCTTGACCTTTGTTTTAGTTTAAGGGATTGGATGAGCGGGAGCTGTGTTGTTAGGAAGCACGCACCATCAGGGCCTGGATGATAGCTGTGGTAGCAGTAGGCAGTGCGGCTCAACGTACGTAACATAGTGCATGGTGTCTACCCTTGTTCCAGCAAATACCTGATGTTTCCCCGACAGGACGCTACACCACCCTGGTGCCTCTCATCTTCATCCTCAGTGTGTCTGCAATCAAGGAGATTATAGAAGATATCGTAAGTGCAGTTTCATTCGACACAGCACGACTATGTTGTAGTTAAGGGGAGCGAGTACCTTTTTTGGTTCACATGTATTTTAAATGGGAAAACCACCCTTAATTAGGTACAGTTATTTTGAATTACACTGGTCCTACCAACTTGCGATTTTTACTAATTATTTAGCAAACATCATTACAACTTCCCTACCAGAATAGTAAAATTAGCACCTTTAGTTCACAAGAAAAAAAAATCTTAAATTTTAGAGTAATTATTATTATTTTTTAAAATGAGAAATCAATTTTTTTAAATAGTAAAATAACACTAATTTTTATCAGATTGGTAACATAGCCTTATATAGCAAAAAGAAATATTTGTGCCAAGTTTGAAGTCTGTAGCTCAAATAGTTTTTGAGAAACATGTACCTTAACATGAAAAAACAACACTTTCGGAAAATCAAGTTTTAAGATGAAGGTGCACCTTTTCATTTCAAAACCCTCCTGGACAATAACATTCGCTGTCTTCCCTCTTCCTTTTTCCCAGCCTTCTTTTCACTCTTTTCTTTTTATTTTCTTCTACAACTTCTTTGTCAGCCTTTTTTCTTCTTTCTGCATCTATTTCCTTGAGACCATTCATCATAAATTTCCCAGCTTTGATGTTCAATCTCTCCAGAACATTGGCTTTGGCAACAGAACCCTCATTGAAACAAATCACTGCATCAGCGACCCCAAGTTTCATGGTCTGGAGCCCAATGTAGACTGTTTTTGGAAGCCTTTGCCATATTGTGCTGTTGAAACTCTCGTTGGGATTTTGAGTTTTCCCGTGGAGACACCGCTTCAAGAGGTCTATTTTGGATAAGTCTTTGAAAACTGGTTTTATAGCATCCATAACTGCTTCTGGCAGTGAGTTCTGGTGTCTGTATTCATTTTCTTGATTTTTTGCTTTAGCACTATTGAATTTGCACCAAGAATTTGCACCAGATGGACAAAGGAAATGCTGAGGGTTTGCATCTGTTGATTTCTTATGAAAATAAGTTGCCCAAATAGCTTTCCTCATATCTTCTGTATCAGTTGGATTTTTCCTTATGGCCTGGCCATAATAACGCTGCAACTGGTCTATTTCAGCATCAGTGAGTCTTCCTTTTCCCCCAACCCCTTTACCATCACTAAGTTTTTGTCCTTTCATATCACGTTTCAGCCGTCTTAGTCGGGTGCCAACACGTTTCTGTACATGCCCAACACATTCAAGCTTGGTAATCTCAATATGATTTCCATAAGGCTTGTTTCCTAGAACAGCAGCAAATCCTTTAGAATCTCCATCTCCTAAGTACTGAACATAACGCAGGCCAAGTTTATTTTCAGATCGAGCACATAGAGTAGTGGCTCCAGCAACCTCCATACCTCCACTTGAGCCCTCGTAATTTGCCGCACATGCCTTTTTGTGCTCCTCCATTTTCTCTGGATTTTGTACATTTGTTTTGTGAACACAGCCAGTACAAAATTTAGAGAAGCATTCAAAATCTAACACTTTGCCTGTGTCAAAAGAGGTTACAGTCACCACTCCATTCATAGATGTGTGCCCCCGCTTTTGCCATGTACCATCAAAAGCAGCAGCCACATATGATTTTCCTTCATTTTCCATAACAACCTCTTTTGCTGCATTTCTCATAGATGCGTCACAAACTTCAGTAACAGCTGCAAGAAGCTTTGTGTTGTATTTTTCAAATTTTGTGTTTGGTGCTGACAAATTCATTACAGCTGAAAAAATCTTCCCAGATGCTTTACCTCTGCCAATGGAACGAAGTGCATATGCATATCTCAGATTTATTTCATACATATTTCTAATGCACTTTGAACTCATTCCTTGTCCATTTTCGTCGCAAATACTACATTTTATTACAATTCTATGAGCCAAACCACATTTGAACTGTTCATCGAGAGTCACCACAAGGCTATTTTCACTACCACAATATTTACACTTTGCTGAAGACTGTACTAACCTAGAAATAAGTTCTAAATCAACAATGACATTCACACCAGTCTCTTCATCAAAATCTTTTTGAAGTTTGGAATGTTTCAGTTTTTGCGAACTAGAAGACTTCTTTGGACTTATTTGCACAGAATCTGTATATGTTGATGCTGAACACCTACTTTTAGAATTATGTTCCTTTGTATGTTGATTACCTCTGAAAGTCCATTTTGGATTGAATTTCCTTATCATTGCCATGATTGTAACCAGATACAATAATACACAATGTAGTCCTACTAACCAGTTAGCACAAGATAATCATAAAATGAAATAAAACTCATGACTGTTACACCAACACAAATAAACACAACAATGAATGGGTTAGTTAGTTGTTTACCCAAACAAAAGAAAACCAATTTTGAAGTGTTGCCAACTTAGGATAATATTGAGGAATGTGCTGCCAACTTTGTAATAGGAATTAGAAATAATGCAGACATAAATATAGTGATAAAAATTGTCAGTGAATAAATAAAACCATAAAACAAACATTGTAAGGTTCCAGGCATTCAGTATCTCAAAAAATGGAAACATCACAATGTTTCAAATACATTTATGGTCTAAAAATATATATCAAAATGTTAAGTGTTATACATCATTTAAAACAGCAGGAAATTAAGTTTTTTTATAAAATAAATTTGAAATTTTGATTTTTTCAATAAAAAAAGGTACTCGCTCCCCTTAATGAGAGCCAGAGAGGACATGAGCTGGAATCCCACCCCACCCCCCTCACCCTCACTTCGGGAGTCCGTAGCTTCCGAAATAAATTCTGGAATGATTCCGTGCTGTAAGTCATGACCGGTTCGTTTCTCTTTTGTATTGTGTTTATGTCTCAAATGTATTCGCAGTCGAGGCGGAGTTGAGCTCAATAAAAAAAGGGGTTCACTATTAGGGGTTGGCTACTTTTGCATTATTACATGGTAAGTGTATGAAGATTTGTTTATTCAGCTATCTTGCACCATGTTGGTTATATGCCGAAAACATTGTGTGAAGTTTAGTGGTTCCACTAATGAGACATTTTTTAATTAATTATTTTGTATGAAACTAACTGTGTTTAACGACGGAGATTCTAATTTATATATACTAACGATAATCTGTGGTTATCAAGCACCATTTCCGCAATGTTTTGGGGTGAACAATATGTTGATGGTGAGATTAAAAAGTGACTTCAACGACGCTACAGCATGGCGTGTTCTGACAATTACTAACTCCGTGGTTACTTTGACAGCATCTGAATCATTATGTATATTTAAAGAAAGTGACTGATATTTAGTATGGATATCTGGTATTTATGATTTAGACAGGTTTTAAACTACTGTTATTAAAGTTGGTTCTCTTATTTTAACATTTTTTTTTTTTTTAGTTATTTTTGTTAAGGTTAATTTTAAATTCCTAAACATCATAATGTACTACTGGCTCGCTGTAGGAAAGGTTTTGATGGAGATTAAAAAGTGACGAAAACTAGCTTCTACTGTGCAGCTTAGGTTCCCCCCCTCCCTTCTTTGCAACAGAGAGGGCTGTGCAGTAGAAGCTAGTTTTCGTCGGTTTTTAATCTCCATCAAAACCTTTCCTACAGCTAGATAGTAGTAATTTTTGAGGCGATTAATTTTTTTTTTGTATTTTTAAAGCTATCAGATAATGTTTACGAGATTTCTTTGTTTAAATATTAACATTATTAACTTTTTCTTTTATTAAATTGATTGTAATTGTAAACCTATTTTTGTAAATCTGGACTATTTTAATTTATGAAACATGTTAAGATCTCATTCATAGTGTTTATTCGTTTGTTTTTAAATCTTTTTCGTAAGCTTTTGTGGCCAGAGCTTTTAATAACTCCTTGGTTTTTTTGGGTTTGGACGACGTCTGAGAAAATAGAAAATAATGATGCACGTTGTTTCGGCGTACCATGTTCCAACTCTTCTTGAGCGATGAATAACTGAAACCCTTCTGCCGATCCATCATATTGCCATCCGGGGCATTTAGTGTGTGCGAGGCCAGAAACTAAGTGTCTATAACTCTCTTTGTGCACTTTATTTAAAGATGCACCCCACACTTATGTTAAATCACTTGGTTCAACCAGGGGGGGGGGGGGGGGGCGGTGTTTGTTAGATTGTTGCCGCCCACAAAGGGGATAACAAGTGAATCACTGACCACTGACACAGTGTTGTGAGAAACACATGAAAAATTTAATGACTTCTTACAGTAGTATAGGAATGGGCGTCCGGAAACTGGCGCTGGCGCGTGGAGCCGGAGCCGGTGTCCGCCATATTGGATTGTGACGTCACGGCGGCCATCTTGGATGGTTGTGACCTTGACCTTTGACCTTGACCTTGAATTTGACCTGCAAAATGTGTCAAAATTCTCCAAAATTGGGCAAAATGTGCCCAAAATTCCTCAAAATTTCCATTTTTGTGGAAAAACATTCCACCAAAAAATCTGAAAAAATAAAAAAAAATAAAAAAATTCCCTTTTCGAGGGAAAAATTCCCATTTAGAGGGAAAATTTCCCGTTTTTAGTCCTTAAAAATCCCAGTGGCTAGAAATGTCCATATAGCGGCTTAAGCATCCATGTCTACAGCCGCAGATAAGCCTCTGACGTCATATTGGATGATGACGTCACCGCTGCAGTTTCCGTTACGCCCGCCATCTTTAACTTTTTTATTTATTATCCGATTTTAATGAAATTTTTTTTAAAACTTATAAAAAAATTCAATTAATAAAATGTTAATAAAATATTTATAAAAAATATACTTTTACGACACGGAGTTTGGAGTCCTCGGTTCGAACCCGACGAGTGCAAAAAAAATTAAAAATGGCGACCGATCCTTCTCTCACAGTGGACGCAGGTAGACTGACCCCCACCACTTTCACCAATGCACACATACCATCAGGTAATATGACGTCATGTCCACCATCTTGAAAATCCGTAATTTTAATGCTAGAGATTCGGGAAAAATTTTAAAAATCATTAAAAAAATTAAATAATAGAATAAAATAATAGAAATTTAATAAAATATTACTTATAAACCACTGTAGCACGTATCGTTATGGTCGCCATCTTGGATTATATAATTGTAGCATGTTTCGTTACGCCCGCCATCTTGTCTTAGTCTGCTGGAGACCTCCATCTTGTTATCATTGGCTAGAGTGCGCTGACACCATGTTAGTTTAATTCTTACCCGCTAGAGTGCAGTAATCATTTATTATTACTGTGACACCCGCCATCTTGTCATTTGGCCGCCATCTTGAAAATCCGTAATTATTTAGCTAGAGATGCGGGAAAAAGTTCAAAATTCATTAAATAAATCACCCATTAATTTAAATATTGATTCGATCGCTTCCTGTCCTTGGTTCGATACCCGACCGATGCAATAATGTTTAATTTTATGTAAAATAATAATAATTTCAATAAACCATGTTCAACATTCTTAAAGAGACTTTAAAACCTCTACTACCATCATCCTAAAAGCCATCAACACCACCACCTTGGAAAATTCGTAATTATATTGCTAGAGATTCGGGAAAAAGTTACAAATTCATTAAATAAATTTGCAAACAATTAAATGATTAATTAGGTCGACTTAGGCCCTTGGCACGATTCGGAATGAAGATGAAAAATAATAAACATAATATACTTAATAGTGGCAGGTTCGACAAAGAAAACAACACAAGTTCTTTCACAAAATAAACTTTATTACATAATTTCTACTTTACTACACGAACACTTGCGAAAGTTAACATTATAATAATCATTTAGGTCCGCATAGGCGTGAAATGACTAATTCTTAGCTCCAATCGGTTTATACTAGAAAGAGTCCAACCAGAACCTTTACAGACATAGTCCTCCTCTTCTTGACAGAGTTTCCGGATACCATTTTTAACAGTATGCTTCACATCGTCAGAACTGTAAATTACTGCAGCCGATGTCTTGAATGCACACTTCTTCACTTCGTCTTCGAATGGATACGGCTTTCCATATATACAGTCCAACCACAAGTTGTATTTTAATGGACCGTTTGTTGCAACGTCATCAGTAAGTTGACTGATTATGTTCTCTCTGATATCATCAAGAAAATTACAAATGTCTTTCGACTCACCTAACGTATTTAGATAATAGTAGTCTTTCAATGTCCCACGAAATGCAGACTGCGCCAAGTAGAACCCATTATCATTCACTTGTAATGTGCCGAACACAGTCTTAGGTTTATTTTCTTGTCCAGACGTTATAGCAATCGGTTGCTGCACATCGGTTTTCTTGCTTGTTCTCTTACGAGTCTCCAATCTAAAGCGAGGAGTCGAAATTTCTACAGGTAATTCTTCAGCAGACACACGGACCTTACCGTTGCAATTTTTCACATGCCGTCGCAAACTATCAATACGTGTAAACCATTCATGACACCCATCACAGCGAAACTTTATACGGGATGGATTCTTCTTGCATTTACTCCGTTCATGTCTTCGTGCATCATGAGAAAATGCGAACGACATATCACAGTAGCTGCAAGGATACCGGGGTGATGAAGACGAGCCTTTCAGGCCCGATCCAGATACTAACGTTGCCGCAGTTGCGTCATCTCTAGGCATACTCTTATGCACATCGATGCATCGTTGTTGCACCGATACCTTTACTTTCTGCCGCTCTGCAGGGCCTTTACATGTCTCCAAGTGATGCTTCAAATTAGCATTTCTTGTAAATTGCTTGCGACATTTGTTACAGCCAAACATTTTACGATAAGGGTTCTTAGCACATTCTCTCTTCTCGTGTCGACGAGCATTGCTGATGTTTGAGAAAATCTTTTCACAGTAACGACATCGATGTTCGTTAGATGTTGAGGATTCGTCATCCATTGAAGTCTCCATCGAGGGCGAAACAGCGTTCGGCGAGGTTTCCTGTACAGCCTGCACTACCGGCATTAAAGTCTCTTCTGCTGATGGTATCACATCTGTTGAAATCTCCTCTTTTGATGACGTCGTCGTTGCCGACGGGATCTGCACCTTCTCCGCCGTAGCTGACGTCAGGGTTCCCGTAGACGATGGTGCGTCGTCCATCAAGTTCAGCGTTTTAGATGGTAAAGATGCCATCGAAGTCTCAAGAACAAGCAATTACACGACTTATGCACCAGAAGAAACAAACTAGGTGATCCGTACACCGTCGACGTCAGTAACAACTGAGCGTCCTGCTGTCTAGGACTCGCTTATATACATGCACCGGTTGGAATAATATGCTAGTCAAATCAAGAACCAATTACTATAATACTCGAGTCAAAACATCATTTAAAAAAGAAGCACACCAAAATAAGGTGAAATGGTCACACAATACACGCACGTGCAGCTTTCATCACAAAGACAATGACTGCTTATACAGACAACAGAGACTGCTTATACAGACAACTGATACATGATGGTTACTAATATGTGAATAGGTTATCTTGTGATTCTCGCTAGGCCATGATGTTATTCACTAATTTTTAAATAAGGTCGATGTTCTTCCTCTTGAGATCTAGGGAAGCACACCTTTTTCAACAGATCGTTAGTGAGCATCCCGCATCCCGCATAAAAGAAATAAATATTATTTACCAGCTAGCAACATGTGGAGTCATCTGTTGATGAAAAGTAGAACTACTTACAACCAGTAGTTTTGTATGAGATAACTTAACTCTCGCTGACGAAATAATTTAAAAAATTCTATTTAAGTAATGGTTTAATTTACAACTCTTAGTTTTCATCTGCCATTAGTCGCAGAAGCTAACATGTACCCTGATTCGTTGCCTGTAGCTGTATCAAACCGGCATCACTGTAGATACTGCAGCAAGGTGTTTACCTTGAGAAAGAATGCTAAACGTCACGAGAGAAGCGAGTGTAGTTTGGGTCCTTGTCAAAAACCATTTAATTGCAGTCAGTGTCATAAATCCTTTGGTAGAAGATATTACTTGGATAGACATTGCAAGAACTGTACAACTAAAATGAATAAAGATAACGAATACTGTATTCCAACATCGTGGAAGAGGAACGAAGGCAGAATATTAGACGACAATAATGATTATGAAGAATGTAAAAAAGCTAATGCTAAAAATATTGATATAGATCAAAACAATAATTTAAAATTAAAAACAAACGAAGAAAGTAGCAACCTCATTAGAAATGAAAAGATATTTACACCAATATCTAGTCGTCTCCATGAAAATGTGAAAGATGGAGAACCACCTGAAGTTGACAAGACCGAAGACTGTGATGAAACATCTGAAGCTGACATGATTGAAGATTGTGGTGACACATCTGAGGTTGACATGATCGATGACTGTGCTGTCACAATTAAGGCTGACATGATTGAGTACTGTGCTGAAGCACCTAAAGCGGTCAAGATCGAAGACTGTGATGGCGGCCTAAGACCAAAATGGTGGAAGCGTCGAAATAAAATAAATTATCTTTATCAATCTTCTGATGCTGATATGAATGAGTACTGTGCTGAAGCACTTAAATCATACAAGAGCGAAGACTGTGATGGTGTCTTGAGACCAAAACGATGGAAACGACGTAATAAAATGAATTATTCTGATCAAGCTTGTGATGCTGACATGATTGAGTACTGTGCTGAAGCACCTAAAGCGGTCAAGAGCAAATACAGTGATGGTGGCCTGGGATCACAACGATGGAAACGACATAATAAAATAAATTATCCTAATCAAGTTTGTGATAATCACTGGCTTGATGTCGAAAGTGACCTTGTAGTTGGTGTTGAAACAGAAGACACCAGGGATAATAATATTTATTATAAACATAATAGGAAGATGAACGTAGCAGAAGAGATTGATTGTAGCTCATGGAAAGATCCCAACATATTGGTTGACAGGCTAAGACTTCTACATGGCTCGCTTTGTGCAGGAAAATATTCGTGCATCAATGAAATATCCGTCATACTCAAAGAACTGAGGAAAGCTTGCTACATACAATAATGGCTTCTTTTACTTGTATTTGTGTAATGTTGAGAAATAAATTAAATATTGAAACTAAAAAAAATTTAATGTTTTTATTTCTTGTATTCTGATTTCCAACTAAGCCTGTGTTTCCGCTACTGTATGTGTACGTTTTGTTTCCTGTGTGTACTGTGTATACGTTCCGTTTCCTGTGTGTACTGTGTGTACTGTGTGTACGTTCCGTTTTCATGTGTGTGTGTGTGTACTGTGTGTACGTTCCGTTTCCTGTGTGTACTGTGTGTACGTTCAGTTTCCTGTGTGTACTGTGTGTACATTGCGTGTTGGAGCCGAGTAGACTTGTATCCAGGTAGCTTCATAGACATGTAGTTTCGTAGCCATGCGGTCTTTTAGTCATGCAGTCTCGCAGCCATGTATAACTCGGAACCATCTAGATCCTTTTAGACTCGTAGCCTTGTAGCCTCGTAGTCTCTTAGACTCGTAGCATTGTAGCCCAATATCATTGGAGCTGTTGAAAGAAAAGGCAGTTGGAGCATTTGGAGCTGTTGGAGCTGTTGGAGCATTTGGAGCTGTTGGAGCATTTAGAGCTGTTGGAGCTAAGAAGTAGTCGTTGCACGTCTATGCAGGGCTAAATGTTTATAAGATTGCTGGCTTTCGCAAGTGATTCTGTAGTAGGATAGAAATTGTGTAATAAATATTATGTTTGTAAAAGAACTTGAGGTGTTTTATTTCTCGAACCTGACACTTTTCTGATATTTAAATTAAAATTTATTTTCAGCTTCGTCCATAGATCGAAGCAATTTTCGATTCAATATGTAAAATAATGTGTGATTTTTTCGGTGAATTTTGGAATTTTTCCCGAACTAATAAGTCAATAAATACAAATATCTAAGATGGTGCCTAAATTTCAATATGGTGGGCACCTCATGTTAAATGACCGAATGTACATAAATACTAGGTTGTTAATTGACTTCTTTTGGTTTTTGTGTGCTGAGTGTAGCCGAGTAGACTGATGAAAATAAGTGAGGAGCTTAATGTAGAATGGACTTGTGTTGATGGATATGTTGGTGCATAAATCGAATGCTAGTGGTCTGATAATATTTTGGGTTATTTATGAAGATATTTATCGATGTGTGCTATGAAAAGGCATAAAATTGTATAGTAAACTTGTAGAGTAGGACTCTTGTTTCGGAGACTTTTGTCGTAAGGCTTAACAAGGATCGACTTTGAAGGCTTTGAAGATGTATGGTACTGGTCATGTCTTGGCTGTAGCTATATCAACACTGAAGGTCCTCTGAACTGTAGATGAGAGGTACAAAAAAAATTGACTTTGGACCTAACCTGGTATCGTATAAATTATTTTAGTCATGTGTTGTAGTCATTTGGAGTCAGTTGGATGTTATGTGTAGCTCTACATAATAATATTTAAATTCGGGTACCTACTTTAAATTTTTTTTGGGTTGTGAGAGTTCCATTGATTACAGACTCTTGCTCCTCTATTAAGTCTAAATGAACCGTGTATGTAGGATGTGTGATTAGTTGTTTCAATATATAATTTAAACTTTTATTCCTTGAAATTTCTAATTTTTTTTTTAGTAATAGCATTGGGTGATGTATTGACTTGCGTATTATACAAGCGGACGCTGATATTTAAGCGAGTCTTAGACAGCAGGTCGCTCAGTTTGTTACTGGCGACGACGGTGTAAGGATCACCTAGTTTGATTCTTCTGGTGCAAAAGACGCGTAATTACCTGTTCTTGTGAACTCGATGGCATCTTTACCATCTAAAACGACGAACTTGCTGGATGATGTACCATCGTCTACGGGAACCCTGACGTCAGCTACGGTGGAGAAGGTGCAGATCCCGTCGGCAACGACGACGTCATCGCAAGAGGAGACTTCAACAGTCGCGATATCGTCAGCAGAAGAGACTTTAATGCCGGTGGTGCTGGCTACACAGGAAAACTCTACGAACTTCGTTTCGTCCTCGATGGAAACTTCAATGACTGGTGATTCAAGAACGACTAACGAACATCGGTGCTGTTACTGTGACAAAAGTTTTAAATACCGTCAACATGCAAGAAGACATGAAAATCATGTCTGTAGAAGAAACGTTAATCGTGTGACATTTCCGTGTGACCCATGTGGTGTACATTTCACAAACAAAAGTAATTTTATTAGGCATTGTAAAAGCAAAGTTCATTTGCAAGTTGTACAGCGGGGAAGCGATGGTAATTGTGATGAATATCTGTATCAGTGCTGCTACTGTGGTAAACGATTTGAACGACTACGAAGTACACGCATCCATGAAAAGCATATCTGCAGAAGAAATCTTGACCGTGTAAAATTTCTGTGTGAGAAGTGCGGTGTACAGGTTACACGAAAATTTTACTTGAAAAAACATTATAAATTTTGTAAAGGCGGGTTTCTAGCATAATTTCTGGCCCTCTAAGGTGTTACACTCCTGAACTGATGTATCGTGATCTGTATGAATTATTTGTATTTTGTCACTCTTAATACGAACTTTAATAATTTATTTTAATAAAAATGAATGTCGCGTGGACTGAGAAATGTAGAAAATATATATAGTGTCAGATTTTATTGTGTATAAATGTACAATTTTAAATAAATTATAGAATTAAAGAATTTTTTTATTCATCCTTCTCTAACCTACATCGTTATAACTTAATGTAATAAACTACATGTGACACGTAATCTTGGTTGGGTTTGTAATGTTCGTTTTGTCTTGTTTGAGTGTATTATTTTGTTTTACCAATGATGATGAAGACAGTTTTTTTTTTGCTAAAATTATTTTTGACTGAGTATGCCATCTGCATTCTTAAGATTATTTATGGGAGATATTTTGGTAAAGTGCAGGTACAGGTAATGCCGTAACATTAGAGCAAATCTGACTAGGAACTTGATTTATTATTTCTGAGAAATAATTTATTACTTCTCGAAATAAAACTAACAGACTTGTGGGAAATTTATGGTCTTAAATCGTAACCTGTCATATATTGGTGGACACTACGGGGGTGATATTAAAAAATTAAAGAATGTTTATCAATTGACCACACTTTGGAGTAAGCTGGTGCACTGGCTGTAACAGTAAGATTCTGGATACTTGGAAAGCGGTTCTTCATCCAAGTTACTCACTCCTTCGTAGCTGATTACTAACATGAATTTTTACAACATGGGAAATTAAATGTATACTGGCTGTCTTGATTTAAAATATTTTGCTGCTTATAATTATCAGAGTATTGAGTATGGTATGTAGGAATCGACTCCTCTCGTATATGTGCTACACATTTATTTTTGTAGGTAGCAAGATATACATTCGTAGGCTGATTTTCTGCTCTGGTTCGGTGATGTATACTTTGGATGGTTCCGTCAAGTACTTTACATGTGCTTGATTACGATTTCACTGGAGTTTTACGTGTAATGAGTTGGAAGGCTAGCGACGTGATGTATGCATGTCTCGAGCAAAACATATGAGTGTCGCAGCATTCTGCAAGCTTGCAACTCCCGCGCGAGGGGTCAATGTTCATTTGCGGGTGATGGTAGGCGTGTCTCGATCGAGAAGTCTCTGCCTCTATCCTTGAGAATTTTTTTTTCGGTTGACGTGCTTGAATTTATGTACTTTTGACTAGTCGCACGTGAATAAGTTTAAATTCGTATGCATTGGAAGATATTTTTCTACATGAGGTAAGAGAAATACATATATGCTTCATTGACTGAGATAGGTATTGAACACACATGGTTCTTACCCTATGAGTGACTAGCACTTGTTTGTCACATCTCCTCTAACCCTCGTTTACTACGTAATATAGATGGGACATGGTTGTTTTCAGAGATGATGGTTAAAATATCTTGGGTAAAGTGTCCTTTGTAGAAATTACTATGTGTGTTAATTATTTTAGTCGAAGTGGTAATTTAATAAAACACGTAAAAATAACGTGGTTTTTTTTCCTAATGTGTAAACAAATCAATGATAGGATGGATTTGTATGTAGAACTGGTAGTATACCACATCTCTTGAAAAACACTGCATGGTATATAATGAAAGACACTTGGGCTCAAGAAACTATACTAAAGGTGTAATGGATGAAGCGGTTCCTAAGATTAAATGAAAGGAACTTTGTTGATTTTTTTTTTTCTATATACTACGATGATTTAATTTTGTTTGGGATGATGGGTTGAAGGTTTAAATAGTAAAACTGGACACACTAGCTTTTACAGAAAATGGGAATGGAGCTAACCATGTCTAGAAAACAATAGAGACTATTGTAAAGCTTACACGATCGTAGATTGTGGTACGTCTCTGACAACAGAAATGCGGAGACGATATCATAAAATGAGTGATATTGATGCGGCTCCTGGTATTATAACTGGTAGCTACGGTGATGATGTCTTTACGTCTGTGATAGTGAAGATTTTAAGACTATTAATAACATATATGTAAAGATGATGGAAGCCGTAGCACGCGAGACCAAATTGCTCATCGAGAGTCAATCCAAATGATTGGTGAATAGGCTAAAACTTCTACTTGGTTCGCGATATGTTCAAAATTTGTACATCCTCAAAGAAACATGAACTACGATATGCAGGGTTTATAGAATAAAACCTGCTTTTTTTGATCAGATGTATATTATTGGAAATAAATATACAATTTAATATGGGTTTTATTAAATATCATTCTTACGTAAGTACTTTCAAACTCTTGACGCCTACAGTGTACATAAAGTATATAAAATATTTACGTACCTGGTTCTTCAATTTAACAAGTACTTACATTTTACATTTTTAAATTCGAATTTGTTAACGATCAATGTCTGAAATGATGTGTGTTATAAACTATAAGTCCTTCTATAACTAGTGTGATTTATAAGACTGTGAAATTTTGAGGATAGTATGACCAATAGGATGTTAATATGATGATGTGGCGTTGGCTTGATACTTCGCTTGAATGGAATGTAAATGTTAACTTTGTGATGAAAGCTGCACGTGCGTGTATTGTGTGACCATTTCATTTGTCGAATTTGCTTCCAAATGTGTTACCTTATTTTGGTGTGCTTCTTTTTTAAATGATGTTTTGACTCGAGTATTATAGTAATTGGTTCTTGATTTGACTAGCATATTATTCCAACCGGTGCATGTATATAAGCGAGTCCTAGACAGCAGGACGCTCAGTTGTTACTGACGTCGACGGTGTACGGATCACCTAGTTTGTTTCTTCTGGTGCATAAGTCGTGTAATTGCTTGTTCTTGAGACTTCGATGGCATCTTTACCATCTAAAACGCTGAACTTGATGGACGACGCACCATCGTCTACGGGAACCCTGACGTCAGCTACGGCGGAGAAGGTGCAGATCCCGTCGGCAACGACGACGTCATCAAAAGAGGAGATTTCAACAGATGTGATACCATCAGCAGAAGAGACTTTAATGCCGGTAGTGCAGGCTGTACAGGAAACCTCGCCGAACGCTGTTTCGCCCTCGATGGAGACTTCAATGGATGACGAATCCTCAACATCTAACGAACATCGATGTCGTTACTGTGAAAAGATTTTCTCAAACATCAGCAATGCTCGTCGACACGAGAAGAGAGAATGTGCTAAGAACCCTTATCGTAAAATGTTTGGCTGTAACAAATGTCGCAAGCAATTTACAAGAAATGCTAATTTGAAGCATCACTTGGAGACATGTAAAGGCCCTGCAGAGCGGCAGAAAGTAAAGGTATCGGTGCAACAACGATGCATCGATGTGCATAAGAGTATGCCTAGAGATGACGCAACTGCGGCAACGTTAGTATCTGGATCGGGCCTGAAAGGCTCGTCTTCATCACCCCGGTATCCTTGCAGCTACTGTGATATGTCGTTCGCATTTTCTCATGATGCACGAAGACATGAACGGAGTAAATGCAAGAAGAATCCATCCCGTATAAAGTTTCGCTGTGATGGGTGTCATGAATGGTTTACACGTATTGATAGTTTGCGACGGCATGTGAAAAATTGCAACGGTAAGGTCCGTGTGTCTGCTGAAGAATTACCTGTAGAAATTTCGACTCCTCGCTTTAGATTGGAGACTCGTAAGAGAACAAGCAAGAAAACCGATGTGCAGCAACCGATTGCTATAACGTCTGGACAAGAAAATAAACCTAAGACTGTGTTCGGCACATTACAAGTGAATGATAATGGGTTCTACTTGGCGCAGTCTGCATTTCGTGGGACATTGAAAGACTACTATTATCTAAATACGTTAGGTGAGTCGAAAGACATTTGTAATTTTCTTGATGATATCAGAGAGAACATAATCAGTCAACTTACTGATGACGTTGCAACAAACGGTCCATTAAAATACAACTTGTGGTTGGACTGTATATATGGAAAGCCGTATCCATTCGAAGACGAAGTGAAGAAGTGTGCATTCAAGACATCGGCTGCAGTAATTTACAGTTCTGACGATGTGAAGCATACTGTTAAAAATGGTATCCGGAAACTCTGTCAAGAAGAGGAGGACTATGTCTGTAAAGGTTCTGGTTGGACTCTTTCTAGTATAAACCGATTGGAGCTAAGAATTAGTCATTTCACGCCTATGCGGACCTAAATGATTATTATAATGTTAACTTTCGCAAGTGTTCGTGTAGTAAAGTAGAAATTATGTAATAAAGTTTATTTTGTGAAAGAACTTGTGTTGTTTTCTTTGTCGAACCTGCCACTATTAAGTATATTATGTTTATTATTTTTCATCTTCATTCCGAATCGTGCCAAGGGCCTAAGTCGACCTAATTAATCATTTAATTGTTTGCAAATTTATTTAATGAATTTGTAACTTTTTCCCGAATCTCTAGCAATATAATTACGAATTTTCCAAGGTGGTGGTGTTGATGGCTTTTAGGATGATGGTAGTAGAGGTTTTAAAGTCTCTTTAAGAATGTTGAACATGGTTTATTGAAATTATTATTATTTTACATAAAATTAAACATTATTGCATCGGTCGGGTATCGAACCAAGGACAGGAAGCGATCGAATCAATATTTAAATTAATGGGTGATTTATTTAATGAATTTTGAACTTTTTCCCGCATCTCTAGCTAAATAATTACGGATTTTCAAGATGGCGGCCAAATGACAAGATGGCGGGTGTCACAGTAATAATAAATGATTACTGCACTCTAGCGGGTAAGAATTAAACTAACATGGTGTCAGCGCACTCTAGCCAATGATAACAAGATGGAGGTCTCCAGCAGACTAAGACAAGATGGCGGGCGTAACGAAACATGCTACAATTATATAATCCAAGATGGCGACCATAACGATACGTGCTACAGTGGTTTATAAGTAATATTTTATTAAATTTCTATTATTTTATTCTATTATTTAATTTTTTTAATGATTTTTAAAATTTTTCCCGAATCTCTAGCATTAAAATTACGGATTTTCAAGATGGTGGACATGACGTCATATTACCTGATGGTATGTGTGCATTGGTGAAAGTGGTGGGGGTCAGTCTACCTGCGTCCACTGTGAGAGAAGGATCGGTCGCCATTTTTAATTTTTTTTGCACTCGTCGGGTTCGAACCGAGGACTCCAAACTCCGTGTCGTAAAAGTATATTTTTTATAAATATTTTATTAACATTTTATTAATTGAATTTTTTTATAAGTTTTAAAAAAAATTTCATTAAAATCGGATAATAAATAAAAAAGTTAAAGATGGCGGGCGTAACGGAAACTGCAGCGGTGACGTCATCATCCAATATGACGTCAGAGGCTTATCTGCGGCTGTAGACATGGATGCTTAAGCCGCTATATGGACATTTCTAGCCACTGGGATTTTTAAGGACTAAAAACGGGAAATTTTCCCTCTAAATGGGAATTTTTCCCTCGAAAAGGGAATTTTTTTATTTTTTTTTATTTTTTCAGATTTTTTGGTGGAATGTTTTTCCACAAAAATGGAAATTTTGAGGAATTTTGGGCACATTTTGCCCAATTTTGGAGAATTTTGACACATTTTGCAGGTCAAATTCAAGGTCAAGGTCAAAGGTCAAGGTCACAACCATCCAAAATGGCCGCCGTGACGTCACAATCCAATATGGCGGACACCGGCTCCGGCTCCACGCGCCAGCGCCAGTTTCCGGACGCCCATTCCTATACTACTTCTTACAAAGTCAAATAAACAACCATTCATTTATACTTGAAGTTGAAGACAAGTACAGCACTGCACGATTACTGGGAGCACTCCACAAATTCAAACTATAAACAAACAAATGTCAGAGTTAACAGAAATAAATTGTATTATAAAAACAATCATATTATTGAATGTATCATCATCATCATCGTCATCATCATCATGAAAGTAAAACAATTATTATTACGAGAGAAAAGTAAAAAGATTAAATTACTATAATAGTAAAAAAAATAAAGTACAAGTGACCTCGAATGGTTTTATTGGATCCTAAACGCAAATTGTTAAATTTGGGTCTGAGTCAACAAAGTGTTTCAACTACAAAATTATTCACAAAACAAATACATTTAACCTAAATCTTAAAGTAAGAGTTGTAATTAATAAATTTTTGCAAATTCATTACACCTTGCAAACATCCTCGGTTAAGCGGATGATGACTCCATTGACGCTCGCCTTGGAGATGGTTGAGAGCAAGGGTCCACTCCAGGGCCTAACTGCAGTGAGTCGTCTCGTAGTCGTGGCGCCCTCCTCCCTAGCCACGCTCAACACGGACCAAGTGCGGAACACCGAGTTCCGAAGACTACTTCCACAGCCGGGTGAAAGAGCAGCCACTCCCTGCTCTTAACTACTAGTCGGAACTCGTGACCTGTCACACTCGTAATGGATTACCATCAGGCAAACTTCTCCACATTGTTCGCATTCCAAAGCTCTGACAGTAACATAAACTTATCATACTTAGCAGTTTCCACTTCGTCGAACATTCAAGACCACAGTATTGTATGAAAGTCAAAGTCGGGTGATTATAGCACTGCCCTCATATGTCAGCACTACCCCAGTCGCACACATTAAGCCTCTTTATAGTCTTCGACGACATGTGCCTTTCTAGCATAGATACACTCTTCCACTCGCCCACTCCAACTTGCACTCACTTGAAGAGTGAAAAAAAAAACAAAGTCGTCGGCGAGTTTTTTTGTTTCTTGGCGGCAACTAGCTTTTACCCGAAGGAAGGGATGATTAGAGCGAATCACTGACAGTGCAGGTGTGGTGATGTGCTGGCAGACTGCAGACACAGTGCAGGTGTGGTGATGTGCTAGCAGACTGCAGACACAGTGCAGGTGTGGTGATGTGCTGGCAGACTGCAGACACAGTGCAGGTGTAATGATGTGCTGCCAGACTGCAGACACAGTGCAGGTGTGGTGATGTGCTGGCAGACTGCAGACACAGTGCAGGTGTGGTGATGTGCTGGCAGACTGCAGACACAGTGCAGGTGTGGTGATGTGCTAGCAGACTGCAGACACAGTGCAGGTGTGGTGATGTGCTGGCAGACTGCAGACACAGTGCAGGTGTGGTGATGTGCTGGCAGACTGCAGACACAGTGCAGGTGTGGTGATGTGCTGGCAGACTGCAGACACAGTGCAGGTGTGGTGATGTGCTGGCAGACTGCAGACACAGTGCAGGTGTAATGATGTGCTGGCAGACTGCAGACACAGTGCAGGTGTGGTGATGTGCTGGCAGACTGCAGACACAGTGCAGGTGTGGTGATGTGCTGGCAGACTGCAGACACAGTGCAGGTGTGGTGATGTGCTGGCAGACTGCAGACACAGTGCAGGTGTAGTGATGTGCTGGCAGACTGCAGACACAGTGCAGGTGTAGTGATGTGCTGGCAGACTGCAGACACAGTGCAGGTGTGGTGATGTGCTGGCAGACTGCAGACACAGTGCAGGTGTGGTGATGTGTTGGCAGACTGCAGACACAGTGCAGGTGTGGTGATGTGCTGGCAGACTGCAGACACAGTGCAGGTGTGGTGATGTGCTAGCAGACTGCAGACACAGTGCAGGTGTGGTGATGTGCTGGCAGATTGCAGACACAGTGCAGGTGTGGTGATGTGTTGGCAGACTGCAGACACAGTGCAGGTGTGGTGATGTGCTGGCAGACTGCAGACACAGTGCAGGTGTGGTGATGTGCTGGCAGACTGCAGACACAGTGCAGGTGTGGTGATGTGCTGGCAGACTGCAGACACAGTGCAGGTGTGGTGATGTGCTAGCAGACTGCAGACACAGTGCAGGTGTGGTGATGTGTTGGCAGATTGCAGACACAGTGCAGGTGTGGTGATGTGCTGGCAGACTGCAGACACAGTGCAGGTGTGGTGATGTGCTAGCAGACTGCAGACACAGTGCAGGTGTGGTGATGTGCTAGCAGACTGCAGACACAGTGCAGGTGTGGTGATGTGCTGGCAGATTGCAGACACAGTGCAGGTGTGGTGATGTGTTGGCAGACTGCAGACACAGTGCAGGTGTGGTGATGTTCTGGCAGACTGCAGACACAGTGCAGGTGTGGTGATGTGCTAGCAGACTGCAGACACAGGGCAGGTGTGGTGATGTGTTGGCAGACTGCAGACACAGTGCAGGTGTGGTGATGTGTTGGCAGACTGCAGACACAGTGCAGGTGTGGTGATGTGCTGGCAGACTGCAGACACAGTGCAGGTGTGGTGATGTGCTGGCAGACTGCAGACACAGTGCAGGTGTGGTGACGTGCTGGCAGACTGCAGACACAGTGCAGGTGTGGTGATGTGTTGGCAGACTGCAGACACAGTGCAGGTGTGGTGATGTGCTAGCAGACTGCAGACACAGTGCAGGTGTGGTGATGTGCTGGCAGATTGCAGACACAGTGCAGGTGTGGTGATGTGTTGGCAGACTGCAGACACAGTGCAGGTGTGGTGATGTGCTGGCAGACTGCAGACACAGTGCAGGTGTGGTGATGTGCTGGCAGACTGCAGACACAGTGCAGGTGTGGTGATGTGCTGGCAGACTGCAGACACAGTGCAGGTGTGGTGATGTGCTAGCAGACTGCAGACACAGTGCAGGTGTGGTGATGTGTTGGCAGACTGCAGACACAGTGCAGGTGTGGTGATGTGCTGGCAGACTGCAGACACAGTGCAGGTGTGGTGATGTGCTGGCAGATTGCAGACACAGTGCAGGTGTGGTGATGTGTTGGCAGACTGCAGACACAGTGCAGGTGTGGTGATGTGCTGGCAGACTGCAGACACAGTGCAGGTGTGGTGATGTGCTGGCAGACTGCAGACACAGTGCAGGTGTGGTGATGTGCTGGCAGACTGCAGACAGACACAGTGCAGGTGTGGTGATGTGCTGGCAGACTGCAGACACAGTGCAGGTGTGGTGATGTGCTGGCAGATTGCAGACACAGTGCAGGTGTGGTGATGTGTTGGCAGACTGCAGACACAGTGCAGGTGTGGTGACGTGCTGGCAGACTGCAGACACGGTGCAGGTGTGGTGATGTGTTGGCAGACTGCAGACACAGTGCAGGTGTGGTGATGTGCTGGCAGACTGCAGACACAGTGCAGGTGTGGTGATGTGCTGGCAGACTGCAGACACAGTGCAGGTGTGGTGATGTGCTGGCAGACTGCAGACACAGTGCAGGTGTGGTGATGTGCTGGCAGACTGCAGACACAGTGCAGGTGTGGTGATGTGCTGGCAGACTGCAGACAGACACAGTGCAGGTGTGGTGATGTGCTGGCAGACTGCAGACACAGTGCAGGTGTGGTGATGTGCTGGCAGATTGCAGACACAGTGCAGGTGTGGTGATGTGTTGGCAGACTGCAGACACAGTGCAGGTGTGGTGATGTGCTGGCAGATTGCAGACACAGTGCAGGTGTGGTGATGTGTTGGCAGACTGCAGACACAGTGCAGGTGTGGTGATGTGCTGGCAGACTGCAGACACAGTGCAGGTGTGGTGATGTGCTGGCAGACTGCAGACAGACACAGTGCAGGTGTGGTGATGTGCTGGCAGACTGCAGACACAGTGCAGGTGTGGTGATGTGCTGGCAGACTGCAGACACAGTGCAGGTGTGGTGATGTGCTAGCAGACTGCAGACACAGTGCAGGTGTGGTGATGTGCTGGCAGATTGCAGACACAGTGCAGGTGTGGTGATGTGCTGGCAGACTGCAGACACAGTGCAGGTGTGGTGATGTGCTGGCAGACTGCAGACACAGTGCAGGTGTGGTGATGTGTTGGCAGATGCAGACACAGTGCAGGTGTGGTGATGTGTTGGCAGACTGCAGACACAGTGCAGGTGTGGTGATGTGTTGGCAGACTGCAGACACAGTGCAGGTGTGGTGATGTGCTGGCAGACTGCAGACACAGTGCAGGTGTGGTGATGTGCTGGCAGACTGCAGACACAGTGCAGGTGTGGTGATGTGCTAGCAGACTGCAGACACAGTGCAGGTGTGGTGATTTGCTAGCAGACTGCAGACACAGTGCAGGTGTAATGATGTGCTGGCAGACTGCAGACACAGTGCAGGTGTGGTGATGTGCTGGCAGACTGCAGAAACAGTGCAGGTGTGGTGATGTGCTGGCAGACTGCAGACACAGTGCAGGTGTGGTGATGTGCTGGCAGACTGCAGACACAGTGCAGGTGTGGTGATGTGCTGGCAGACTGCAGACACAGTGCAGGTGTGGTGATGTGCTGGCAGACTGCAGACACAGTGCAGGTGTGGTGATGTGCTAGCAGACTGCAGACACAGTGCAGGTGTGGTGATGTGCTGGCAGATTGCAGACACAGTGCAGGTGTGGTGATGTGTTGGCAGACTGCAGACACAGTGCAGGTGTGGTGATGTGTTGGCAGACTGCAGACACAGTGCAGGTGTGGTGATGTGCTGGCAGACTGCAGACACAGTGCAGGTGTGGTGATGTGCTGGCAGACTGCAGACACAGTGCAGGTGTGGTGATGTGCTAGCAGACTGCAGACACAGTGCAGGTGTGGTGATGTGCTGGCAGATTGCAGACACAGTGCAGGTGTGGTGATGTGTTGGCAGACTGCAGACACAGTGCAGGTGTGGTGATGTGCTGGCAGACTGCAGACACAGTGCAGGTGTGGTGATGTGCTAGCAGACTGCAGACACAGTGCAGGTGTGGTGCTGGCAGACTGCAGACACAGTGCAGGTGTGGTGATGTGCTGGCAGACTGCAGACACAGTGCAGGTGTGGTGATGTGCTGGCAGACAGCAGACACAGTGCAGGTGTAATGATGTGCTGGCAGACTGCAGACACAGTGCAGGTGTGGTGATGTGCTGGCAGACTGCAGACACAGTGCAGGTGTGGTGATGTGCTGGCAGACTGCAGACACAGTGCAGGTGTGGTGATGTGCTGGCAGACTGCAGACACAGTGCAGGTGTGGTGATGTGCTGGCAGACTGCAGACACAGTGCAGGTGTGGTGATGTGCTGGCAGACTGCAGACACAGTGCAGGTGTGGTGATGTGCTAGCAGACTGCAGACACAGTGCAGGTGTAATGATGTGCTGGCAGACTGCAGACACAGTGCAGGTGTGGTGATGTGCTGGCAGACTGCAGACACAGTGCAGTTGTGGTGATGTGTTGGCAGACTGCAGACACAGTGCAGGTGTGGTGATGTGCTGGCAGACTGCAGACACAGTGCAGGTGTGGTGATGTGCTGGCAGACTGCAGACACAGTGCAGGTGTGGTGATGTGCTGGCAGACTGCAGAAACAGTGCAGGTGTAGTGATGTGCTGGCAGACTGCAGACACAGTGCAGGTGTAGTGATGTGCTGGCAGACTGCAGACACAGTGCAGGTGTAGTGATGTGCTGGCAGACTGCAGACACAGTGCAGGTGTAGTGATGTGCTGGCAGACTGCAGACAGACACAGTGCAGGTGTAGTGATGTGCTGGCAGACTGCAGACAGACACAGTGCAGGTGTAGTGATGTGCTGGCAGACTGCAGACACAGTGCAGGTGTAGTGATGTGCTGGCAGACTGCAGACACAGTGCAGGTGTAGTGATGTGCTGGCAGACTGCAGACACAGTGCAGGTGTGGTGATGTGCTGTCAGACTGCAGACACAGTGCAGGTGTAGTGATGTGCTGGCAGACTGCAGACACAGTGCAGGTATAGTGATGTGCTGGCAGACTGCAGACAGACACAGTGCAGGTGTGGTGATGTGCTGGCAGACTGCAGACACAGTGATGGTGTAGTGATGTACTGTGTGTGTGCAGAGACGCCACCGAGCTGACGATGAGATCAACCACAGGCGAGTGGAGGTGCTGCGAGACGGCCACTGGCTTTGGGTCACGTGGGTCAATATCGTCGTCGGAGACATCGTCAAAGTGCACAACAACCACTTCTTCCCGGCGGACTTAGTCATTCTCGCCTCCAGGTCAGCTTTCTCTCTCGTCACCCTCCTGTTAGTAGCTGTTACTATTATGGCAGCACTAGCTTTAGTCATGTTTGTAATTGTTGTCGTCAGAGACATAAGTATGCATAGCAATAACTCCTCCGAGGGGGACTTTTTGTATGAATAGTAAGTTTTGTTGGATGCTTATTACAAATTTTGTTGTACCATAGAACTAAGAAATTTATACAAGAATTCACACCATTGTGTTTTGCCACACACGATGACTGTCAGTATTAAAGGACACAATGTAGGCCTAACTGTTACTAAAGTTAGCACTCAGCATATTGAAAACTGGCGCAGTTTCTGTAATACAAGTACTAGAACACAATGCTGAATCTCAGATTTTATTTGTAAAAGAAATTTCAATCACTAGTTCGTTTCTGCCTCGGCATAGATCCTTCTGCGCTAAAAAATAATCTGCAAACTTTTCTCTGATTGATAAAGCTGTGGACCGTCTCTTTACACTACAGTTGTACCTATGTCTAGCCCCGCACATTCAGAGTGCTGTCAAGACTATGCCATCCTTTTTTTTTTTTTACAAATTTGTGTAGTATGCAACACGCCTTTATGATGTTTCCGCATTCCGGTCGTACATTCAGCGTTTGCGGAGAATACGCCATTTATTAGTAGAATGCCAAAAGAATGTTCTATGTAGCTTCCTGCTTGCAAAAGTCGGTAATTGAATATTTTCTTCCATGTGAAAGATGGTTTTTCTCACCATATTGTACCTGCATGTTGGTGGAACTGTCCGCCTGATGTAACCGCGTGAACATATCCCTGTGATGAGATTGTTTCTCAATGGTCAGGTTTTACATCTTACATGACCTGTTTAAAATTTTTTCTGAGTATCGAAAAATTAAGACTTCTTGGCTACTGGCTGTATGTGCCTGACCATCAAATGTACATGTCTGACCAGTCTACTAGTTGTTCTTGGCCAACCTGTTAGATGTGTCTGTCCAATCTATCTGATGTGCCGGGCCACCAACTGCATGTGGTATGCTGTCTGATGTGCATGCTTGGCCAACTGACTGATGTGCATGGTCACCAACTTGACATGAATAGCTTACATCAAGACGTGCCTGGCTGCAGACTGGATGTGCCTAACCACAAATTGGATGTGTCTGGTTAATCGTCTGTCATGTGGAAAAGCCCTGAAAGCACATGTCAAGTAAAGTAAAGGACTCGCTTCGCCTTCTAAGAAGACTGTAGAAATTGTAAAACGTATTTGATTTCCCAATTTCTGTTCTTGTTGTAAAGTAGATATTATGTAATAAATTTTTTATTTGTTATTTTGTTGTTTTTATTTCTCGAAACTGTCTTTTTTTTGTTAGTTTTGATTAAATTATCTTTATTTGCATTGAGTAAGGATCGAACCAAGTACGGATATCGATAGAATCAATCATTATTTTAACAAGCAATTTTTTTAATGATTTTCGGAATTTTTCACTAATTTCTAGGTTAATAATTACAAATTTCCAAGATGGCATCGGTAGCTTACTGGAGGCTGGTAGATTAGGAATTTATGGCTTTTTTCTAAAATGATTTTGTACCATATTTTATTAAATAAGAATTTTTGCCTAAATATAACTTTTTTTTTCCCATCAAGCAAGGATTGAACCATGAACCATAATGAATTTAATCAATCATTATTTTAACAAGAGATTTTTTTTTTTTATGAATTTAGGAATGTTTTCCGAAATTATAGTTTAAAAGTTACGGATTTTCATAATAGCAGATTCCAATATGGCGAATATGGAGTCATATAAAATGGCTGCCGTCCTCCTGATCATAGGCATCGAGAGGCGAACCATTCAAACATGGCCGAATTCGTACGGTTGGCAAGCCGTCACAAGAAGCCACCACAAAATCGTAGTCCCGCAAGAATAACATGGGGTCAGACTCGCTGTTTATGTACGTCTTATGTATTTATATTCAAAACATATTATTTTTATCTAATCCAACAGCCTGCATTTGGCTGTTTATAAAACTATTAAAATTGAAACTGTGGCATTAGGGTGCACTCACAGGAAATTGAGGAACCCTCTGCGACGTCATACAAGATGGTGGCCTGCAACAGACGAGGATGTCCTGGTTCCTTTGAACCCCTCTCCTTCCTCTTTCTTGACCTCTAATGGCTAATTAGCATTTTAAATACACTATGCACCGCCTGGGCTCATAACACTTATGATCTGTCTTCTAGCAATCAAATGTTTTTTTTGTAAACATGTGAAACACATAGAAAGTATTAGTATTTTTTTTTGTTGTCCTTAAAAATGGAACTTTTATATAAACTTAATTTTTCCTGTCACTGTTGGGTGGACCAAATAGCTAGCCACATCGGTAGGGCATTAGGTACAGCTTGGTACAGTCACTGAACCAAGTTTAGGAAATTAGTTAGGCGAGCTCTGATTTAATTAAAATGATATATGTGGTGGGAATGCTATCCACAGTCATTGGTTTATAATTTATTGGTAGGTAGTAAAAAAAAATAGTTTGTATTTACATGTAGGTACTCAGTGAATTGTATGAATGAAGTGCTATAAGTCAAAATACCACATAAACTTAATGTTGCTGTATGGCTGAGAAAGATACATAGGGTTTGGGTAAAGATAAGTAGTGAGTCCTGACTATTTTGAAGCTGTAATGTTCTCTCACTCTAAGCCTGGCATGTTAGACAATGGACTGCTACAGCCTGGTTGTTTATGGACACAAACTGCATTTGACCAGTGTTGAAGTTGTATAGAGCCAGACCTGGCTCACATTTTTCCACAAGTGTCACCAAGTGATATCCAATGGGGCGTAATTGTATCAGGCTTGCTCTGGAACATGTTAGCAGTTGGCTGGCATAAGCCATTCCCGCTAATTGGGCCCCTCTTATTATTCGTGATATAGTTTTTTTTGTAATCTAGTTAAGTATGTGGAGTTTATACATTTCCTAAGTTGATACAAAATGTTTTATTTGGAAATAGTAGTTGAGTGTGTGGTATGCGAGTATTGCGGCCACACTGTATTGATGAAATGTGCTTGGAGGTATTGTATTGTGAAGTGGAGAGCTTAGTTCTTAGCTAGTTAAAATAAACCCACACGATAGCACCGCACGAATGTTGTATCCATCTGAAGGGCTGAGGTCTTGTCTGCGGCCCTTGCGAACACTGACGAGGCAGGCACCGGTCCTGTGCGTCAGGCAAGAGGGCAGTGGCGAGCGGATCGAGGTGCGTGTTGCAGCGAGCCGCAGGCGATATGCTACATCGAGACGTCCAACCTGGACGGAGAGACGAACCTGAAGATCCGGCAGGCGGTGCCCGAGACGGCGGGTCTGCTGGAGATGAAGGACCTGGCGCAGTTCACCGGGCTGGTGGAGTGCGAGCCGCCCAACCGCCACCTCTACGAGTTCTGCGGCATCATGCGCGAGACCAACCGGCAGTACGTGGTCCCCTCGGCATCTGCCTTCTCTCGCGGACTGGCTTCATTCAGTCAGACTGCGACCTCACCTCTAGGTCGCTGAGCCAGCTGTTGCACGGCTTGTTGCACAGACTGAGTTATACCTTTAACACAGATGGAGTCTGTCTGTTGCTACTTGCTGCTCTTGCCATTAGTTGGTTGACATCACCACTTACAGATGATTCGTGACACAGCTTAGTCTGGCTTGTTTTGCCAGTTCCATACTTGTCGAAATTGGGGCTTTACCAAATATCAGGTCTGGTTCTGCAAACAGTTTGTGCTGTATTATGTCGGACTACAAACTATATGACCCAGTAGGGAAACCTCAAGAAGATACACACACTCATACGGTATGCCATGTTATTCATCTATGTAATGTAATAAGTTACCAACTCACTAGGGCTTTGGTCAAGTTTTTTAAAATTAAAATTGTTAGCAATCACAAGTTCCGTTGGTGGAAAATGTGTACAGTTGTCTAAAAGTTTAATAGAATAAGCAACGTTGAAAGCTCCTGCCGCCTATTGAAGCCAGCGAAGTGAGTGGTTGGCTGGCGTGTGTGCAGGACGCTTTCCCTGGGACCCGACCAGGTGCTGCTCCGCGGGGCGATGCTGCGCAACACCAGCTGGGTGTTCGGCCTCGTCGTCTACACGGGCCACGAGACCAAGCTCATGAAGAACTCCACCAGCGCTCCGCTCAAACGCTCCACTGTCGACAAGCTCACCAACACCCAGATACTCATGCTCTTCTTCATCCTCGTCGTGCTGTGCCTGGTGTCGGCCGTCTTCAACGAGCTGTGGGTCAAGTGGCATGTTCCCGGCGACTGGTACCTCGGCATCGAAGGTATCCTTCTGGGTTTCTTATTTGTACAGTTGTAATCATTCCATATTGATCCCCTGTGTGGCGTGAAACACATCAGGCACATTCAGCTTTGTCCTTAATTATTATTAAAGATGTTATGCTAAGAAATTTCGTAATCAAATGAATAATATAATTTTTTTATTGAATTAGAAGCGTGAAAAAATGCAATTGAAAGGCTGTCACTTTTTTTTTAAACCATTCTAGGGCAAAAGTTAGTCCCTTAGTTGTTTTCTCTATAACATAAACATTAATAAACAACATAAACAACAATAAAAATGTTTTATTGCACTGTAACAGTTGCATATTTTTCGTAGATTTTTCTGTTATATAAATTGTATCTTATTTGTGCAATTTTTAATTGGTTTTCAAAGGCACTTCAATAAAAGTATATAAAAATAGTAATGAATGTTCTGATTGCAGAGATAAATGAAATAGTATATTGTGGCAAGACCTATTTGCAGCCTGCCAAAAGGTGAAACTGGAATTTGAAAAATATTGTTAAACCATGTGTACAATTAGGGGCAGTAGCATCAGTAGAGCAAGGTTCCCAGGAAAGTCTAGTTTCTATACAGGAAGGGTAAGGGTTGCAGGTTTTCTCTAGCTGCAGAGAATAATACATGTTACATTTAGAAATTACCTTTTTATTACAATGGAAAAAAATGTAAATAGAATAATTAACAATAAATTAACTCAATTCATCCATTCATTTACACAAAAAAATACAATAAAAACTGGATCAAAAACTTGTGATTAAATATTAATTTTAATAATATTTAAACAATTACATAAATAATAAAATAAATAATTAAAATTTTATTGTATAAATAATTAAAAAATATTAATTTTAATTAATATTTAAACAATTACATAAATAATAAAATTAATAATTAAAATATTATTGTATAAATAATTAAAATATTAACTTTATTTCATTTTAAAATATTAATTTTTAAATATTAATTTTTAATGCTACAATTTAATTTGGTCTAAAAAAATAAAAAAAATAATATTTCCCTAATTAAAAATATAAATAAACAAGGACCCGTGCAAATAATAGTTGACCAGGCGTACTAACCACAAACATTTTTATTTCATTTGCTAGCCAATTAGTCAACTCAAAAGGATTCCATCTAGTACCTTTTTTTTTGTAAGTTTAACTAATATAACCATTGATCAACATACACAGAAATAATTATAATTTAGCTATGAAACAGATGCACCCATATTTCCACAGGCAATCGTACCATGGCCTACCTTGTTAGCAGTCATCTCATACCTCACCAGGCTCGTCACTCTCGGCACAGTAGCGCTGCAGCACGCTCCTGCCCGCTCCTGCCCGCTCCTGCCCGCTCCTGCATGCTCCTGCCCGCTCCTGCCCGCTCCTGCCCGCTCCTGCCCGCTCCTACCCGCTCCTGCACGCTCCTGCCCGCTCCTGCCCGCTCCTGCACGCTCCTGCCCGCTCCTGCCCGCTCCTGCACGCTCCTGCCCGCTCCTGCCCGCTCCTGCACGCTCCTGCCCGCTCCTGCCCGCTCCTGCACGATCCTGCCCGCTCCTGCACGATCCTGCCCGCTCCTGCCCGCTCCTGCACGATCCTGCCCGCTCCTGCCCGCTCCTGCACGCTCCTGCCCGCTCCTGCCCGCTCCTGCCCCTGCCCGCCAGGGGAGCCTCAAGGAAGAAGACCCGGTCCTTCCCTGAAGGCTTATTTACTGCCTCGAAATTACATTGTCACCGCGGAACTCGAAAACTTGTTTGCAAAATACGCACCCAAGAAATGGTTACGACACTAATCCATCTACGCTGCCACCAAACCTGCACCCTGCACAGCCTAGCATTCCTGACGGTAGTTTGCGACACTATCGGCGCACTAACGGGCTTGCGCGCATGCGCAGAACTACCAACTCAGCCCACAAACCACGGCAGCCAACGTACTCAAACTTTCAGGAAAGAAGTGTTGCTGCAGCTGCTGACATAGGCTGTGCCACAAACAGGTGCCATGCTACTCGTTCTTACAAGCGAAGCCAGAAACCGAACTTCCACGTCCGGGTATCGCAAACAGCGTGCCAGGACTCCAACAGGGAACAATGAACTAAAACATATACATATATATATACTCATATAAATATCAAATTAAATAATTCTTGTTTGAAAAGTCAGTTGCTTGAGCACTTTCTGATAATCCAAACACACAAGAGGGAAAATTACGAAACCAAAACCAATAGTCCTCCCACGAACATACCGGTAGGTCATGGATTCCTCAGCTGTCAACGTTCTCTTTGAAATAGATTGCTTAGGCAAGGATCATGTTAAAACTAAAACACTGTAAAATAATACATTATATGGTTATTATTTCATTGTAATTTAGATTGTAAATTTGTTTGGACGGAAATGTTTAGCCCTTAATTTCAGAATTGCTTCTAACACCATTTATCTACTAAATAAGCTGCATAGTTTTCTTTAAATGTTCTCTACTATTTCAGCTGTACGTAAATAATAATGTATGAATAATCAATTCTAATATCGTTACAAAAGACGTTGCTCCATAAAGGGAGGTTACTGCGGTCCCCGAAAGGTTGCTCCGAATGGTTTTGGGTCTTGTGCGACTCTAAAAATACATCATACATTATTATAACTTACAACAGTTACCCTAGATGTCTACAGGCAATGTTATAGGTCTGCTTAATATATATTGTTTGCGAATCTATCGACCTGCCTTCTGTGGAAGGGTGGTGACACTATATTTATTGTCGCTCGGGCGACAGCCAGTGGCGGCTGGTGTTCAGTGCGTTGCCCTTGCTTGCACTATACGTGTGTGCACTGCGTTGCACTCTCTACTCCACACGCAAACCATCGCACAAGACACCCCAGAGGCGTTGAGGTGGCACGACGTCTGCACGAGTGGAAGGAGACCTTGGGCGATGTCAAACTGCAGAAGACAAGATAGACAACTGGAGTGCCGCTTAGATGTAAACACGCATGCTGACAGACAATGACTTCCTGAGTTGCTGGACCTTGGATGTTATCGTGATGTTACCCGAGCTCCATTTCTGTCTATGTGCCTCTTATTTTCAATGCCAATCTCAGGTTTCGCATCAAGCGGTGTATTAAATGTTTAATAAATTGCTTCCATAAATGTTTCATTTCTTTTAAAAATATTATTAAAAAAATTGGGTTTTTATGTTTCAGATGTATTAACTGCAAACTTTGGCTACAATCTTCTTACATTTATCATTCTGTATAACAACCTAATACCCATATCCCTTCAGGTATCCCTGGAGGTGGTGCGGTTTGTGCAGGTACGTGCGCTTCATTGTAAATATCTTTATGTTCTTTGTTTGGTTACTGTTGCATCTATCTAGTAACTACATTGTTAATATTTGTAAGTATAGTTTATTTTTGAGTAACCTCTTTTATCGCGTAATCGTAAGACTCGCATAATCGTTGCACCTATATTTTAGGCCGTCAAAATTGGGATAAAATTAATTTCACGCGTAAACGTCACATTTTGTTTTTGGTCCCGCTATTAGATGCCGAGCTCTTTGTGTAGGTATCTTTTCCGTATAAAACTATGTATTTTAAAGTAGAAATCTAATATTTATTCGGACATTACCAATTACAGTGGAACCTCGTTATTACGAGTACGGAATACTACGAGACCTTCGTTGTTATGTCAGTTTTGTAATGCACCGTTAGTTTGACTACGTAAATCATACCAAATAAAACCGGTTATTACAAGTGCCTCCTTGTTGGGCCTTTCGTAAGTCTCTACGAGTGATTTGAATGGCATCTTCAAAATAGGAAAAAAAAACAGTCAGTTGGAAAAATAATGTTCACGCGGTAAACACAGACAGCTGCGTGGCTACGCAGGCGCCAGATGGATTGGTTCCTTAGCAGGTATAAGCAAGATCAGGGGAGGAAGGACTGGTGACAAAAAAATGCGCTCTCTCTCTTTCCCATCCTCTTTCTTTCTCTTGATAGCGCCAGTTGCTTTCCCTTCTAAGTCGGCGGAGGGGTAAATCTAAAAGTAGACCAGCCGACACACTTCCTTTCTTCGCTCCTTTTTTTTTCATGGCTTCACATACCTTCCCTCCGTGGACATGAACGGCGCCGGTCTTTGTATCAGGCCATTTCATTCGCGATTAAATCAAAACCGTTGTAGATACAAACATTCCCTAGAGACACTTTCTATTCGTAATTTAATTTGCTACAACCTTTGTTCAATACGTTTTTTCACTATAGTGCACCATTTTCAAGTTACGGTGTGAAATTAAAGACTGTTTGAACGGTCCAGAATCTAAATTCACTTTAATTTTTTATATTCGGTTATAACGAGTACATATCACGAGAATTTTTGCCGCCATCGTCAGCTATCGTAGTAATGAGGTTCTACTGTACTTATTTAATTAACGGAAATACGAAGTTGTCTGGCGTGTAAATTTTTCTTTTAAAGACGTTTTTAAACATTATTACCTTTATCTATTCGTTTGCATTGTCGCAATGTACCATTTACAATAATGTAGAAAGCGCCAGTTGGTATCGTTCGTGTTTGATTATGTTGCTTCCCGTATAGAGCGCGCACACGTAGTCGAATATTGATATCTGGTCGATTCCTGCAACGCACTCTCTGTCATCTGCCGAGTTAACTACATTTGATGGCCCACATTCTTTCATGGCAAGTGTGTACTACAACACGTTAGTTCACATCACAGATTCAAGTGGTTTGTTTTCGCGTCACAGTTTTGGTTTTTCTGTTTAAAGTTGAAGAGAGTTTTTTGTTGCACGACTTATTAATTTAAATTGTTTGGCGTACTCCTTTAAATTTCCTTTTTTAAATAAATGTACTTTCCATGAATGGGTATTGTTTTCATGAATAACTTTATCTAACAAAAAAAAAATTTTTTTATCGCATAATCGTCGCATCCCTACTTTTCAAACTTGATTTTAAAATAAAATGTGCGACGATTATGCGAGAAAACATGGTAAACCTGTTACATAATTTTGGGGGGAGGGTTGTAAGCAGTAAATATTTTCAGTATAATGATTGTTAGGCTTTTAATGTTATAGTATATATAGATTAACTGCCAGGGACGAACAAAAATGTACATGAAGATTGTTTTTACAAAATATTAAGGTCACAGAAAACAGTACACAGTGGCGGACTCACTCATTTCTTACAAATAATTTGTGAAACAGTATAATAAGGCACCTTGGAAAAAAACTTGAGGTTACAAAGTGGACATGGAGTACAGGTCGTTGTTTGGAGTGAGATGGATCTGAGCTGGCCTTGAAGCAGTCTAACACACACTCGCTTGATGCACACCTGCGGCCATGTGCCTTCAGCTGGTGCGGGGGAAACTGTCAGCAGCCAAAAATAACATTCAGAACTAAGATTGAGAGGACGATCCTCTTGGACAGCAATCGTGTAGCAACTAAGCAACGACGGGACATTTAGCCGCATGTTTGCTAAGCGCCCGTGCGAGGCATGTTACTAAGTAAGGAGATAATAACGACATTATAACTTTTAGTAACTGGACTAATCTGGCTAAATTGCTTGATAGGAGATGTTAGTGTAAACCACGGTCATATAGATAGGTCTGGCAACTCTCTATCCTTTGCCTTGGCATGTCTCGGCGGCTTAGTGAAGCTCGCGGCGGCTTGCGAACTAACGGTGCTAGCAGTAGGTGTGCCCTTCATTAACACTGGATTAAATGGGAGTTTCATATAAAGGTTATATTTTTAAAAATGAAAATAATTTTAAATAGGTAAATAGGTAAATAATATAGGAAATAGTATAAATAATAGGTAAATAATATAGGAAGTTCTGTGAAAAGAAGAAATCTTCATAAAGTTTAAGTGTGTGTCATTCTGAAGTTGTTTGTGAAAATAGTGTTTATCCAAGAGTTATTAGCAATGGCGTATGTCCAAAAACTTACATCAAGTCAAGAGTCTTATGTTTATGTGTTTCCAATTTTTTTTTTGTGATTTCCTTATTTAAGTTACCTATTATTTTTTAAATATTACAGATCATTACAATATTACAGTACCTAACAAATTTTACACAGTCAAAACTGAAGTGTCTGTATGTTATTGTGATATTTAAACTTATCAATGAAATGAAAATGGACATTCAGTGTCCTGTGTGAGGCAGGGTCCAAGTGGGAGGCGAGAGTAGGCGGACAGTGGGGTCTGCAAGGTGGAGGGGCAGTGCTCACAAGCCCCCCAGCTGTGGGTACTGGGACCACTCGTGGAGCGTTGACATCGTCTGCTGGCGGTAGCACATAGCACCCCTACCATACATCACTAGTACTGTACAGACATTGAAAGTGTATATTCCTTATATTCTTCTCCACTCTTCAACTGACCTCGTGGTTGAGCGCACTAAGGCACGTGGTTTGTAACCTCTAGGTGCCTGCTGCGTCCCTGGGTTCGGGGCTCCGCAACTTCACTCCACGTTTTTGTATGAAAAATAAATACTACTAGCGCCACCTGTCTTCAGGCTTCGGAACCAAGATGGCCATGGCCAGCAGACGATGGCAGCGACATCATCCCCTCCACTCCACAAGTCGTTGAGTGCCCACATGGCATATGTCAACACCTAGGTCACTGACCCGCTACCCTCTGGGGGCGTTTTTTCCCCGGCACTCAGCACTACCCTTCCCCCAATCGACCACCGCACCTCTCTCTTAACTTATATTGAAATATTGTGTGTGCGCTGTAACGTATTACAGTAGGCATGTTATGTGCAGGCCACGTTCATCAACATGGACGTGGAGATGTATCACGAGGAGAGTGACACGCCTGCAGTCGCCCGCACATCCAACCTCAACGAGGAGCTGGGACAGGTGATGTCTCATCGCACTGCTTTCATCCCTCGAACATCCTCGTGCCCGTCGCTCCACATATCCTTCCATCGGTCATCTTGTTGCTGTCACAGTTCAAAAACACTTATTCCTGTCGCTTATCAGGACATTCCTAAACCTGTGTTAACACTACACATCTTGGGTACACTTTTGCTATTTTTATAACAAAGATCGGAGACTGGTGGTACACTGTTCTTCGGACATACTCTATGACTTGTGTATCGTAGATTAGTTTTATATATATATATATTAAACATTGAAGTTATTAGTTATTTGGTTGCATGCTTGCCACTTGTGCATTTTTAATTGTAGTTGATAATATTAATCAAAGGTTTGGGACACTAACCACAATTACCTAAAATAAATTATGTAATTATGTAAAACATAGTTTTAGTGCACTATCATTTTACTTTAATCAAGAATAGAGTTCCAGCCCTTGCGGGGTACTTAAAATGAAAAAATTATGTCCTGGAATGTTATTTTATTTTTGGCTTTAAGTACACCTATCCCTCACTTAGCACGACTAATTATTTCCTAAATATGCTCGTGTTATTCGAAATCGCGTATTCTGAAGCATTAGTTTCCATAAATAGCAAGGCTAATTTATTTAATGTGTTCCAAAATTGTGTAGGAAAATATACTTTAAGTAATATAAATGTGTTGAATAACACTCAACTATAAATGCTTTATACTTTATGTGCCTCCCATCGCACTTTGTACGACAAATAAGACATCGCATAATGGGAGATATGTGGTTATGTACTTTATCGTCAGTCGGCTGGCTGACTTGCCCGACCGGGCGTGACCTTCAACTCATGTCACGTAACTTTACAAACCTTTCTTTACTGACAGTGAAACCGATATTACTGTCCAGATAGTTAAATTTTAAATCTCCAAAAATTTAAATGCTTATTTGCATATCACCACTTGGTTCACACCAATGTTGTCAGGCCAATGATTACTTTTTTCATTGTAACATTTATTTAACAACCTTTTCTACGTGAATCATCTGTTCATTTCTGTTCCGGTATAAAATGTCAAATATATTCCCACTAGTACAACCAACAGCATCAGACTTATATAAACTTTTGGTAAGAGTCCTTATTTCTTACGATTGTGCGCACAGTTGACTTGCTTAAAACTAAAGTGCGACCAACATAAGCATGGCCTTTATGACAATCTGCATGCTGTAATACTTCTAGTTTTGTCTCAAATACCTGAACACGATGCATTATGAAAGCACATACAGTTACGGGCAGCTGAATGGGCAGACGTTGCTTTTGTTTGAGTGAATTCCCTGCCACTGGCTAGACTGAGTTCACGGCCCGATTTGTGGCCAAGCGACAACGGTACGGCACGGCGTCATACGCGCGGACGTATAAATATTCGGTCCTTTACACTCCATAGCCGCAATTGCCATTGCTGATGTTTGTTCAACAACCGATAGCGTAGACAGACCTGCGCACGCATCTCTTCACCCCTTAGCTAACCGTATCCAATGGCACATCTGTTGTTTACAGAAGTTGAAACAGACTTTGTGGTGTCGTGCTTGACTTTCTTTTTACTGCCGAGATTTTGTGCTAACTTAAATTAACAGATGTGCTATTCAAGACTGGGGCAGTAAAAATTACATCACGCTAAATTAATCCGCGCAATCTGAATACGTGTTAAGTGTGGGATAAATGTAATTTGTTATATTCTGCACAAAATATTAATTTGAAAAATTTTTGTATGATTAAGCACTAGTTAACCTGTGACATAAGAACAAATAAATTTTGTATTTTCTTAACCGCCCGCCATCCCATTTTTGTACTTGTAAAAATAATTCCGGCGCGCGCGACACCAACGCTACCTAACTTCCTAATTTAGAAACATCCACACAGCCTCCACGTGACGTCAACAACCACCTGCGGATTCCCTCCACGTGGCTCCCGGCAACGCTTACCTCCTGCCACGCGCTCAGACAACCACCTGTTTCTTTGTTGACAGTGTCCCAAAACCGGCACGCTCCCCCTACTGTCGCATGTTAGCAACATATCTAGTCTGCTTCCTGCATTGGTAATAATTTTGAAGTTTATTCTTATACCTGCATTTGGGGGCTGGTCTCTCTGTATGCCGTTACAGGCAGTAGCTCTGTGCCGGAAATTAGGCATTTCGTCACTTTTTTTAATTTTTTCTATAATTTAAAAATTTTTTGGGGTTTCTATTTTTTTTAAATTTATCTGGTTGTTAATGGGGGTGATTTACTTTTTGTTAGGCCGGTGTACGCCACGGATTTAAACTTTGTGCCAGTGGACCGAAGCCCCTTCCCAGGGGGCCAATCTGATATTTTGCTGTCTAATGTGGACATGGTCAGCCTGGTTGAAATTTCTCTCGCCTGCAATCACGTCCCGAGTTTGTAATTTTAATTCCCTGCATGACCAAAACTGCTTTGAGCAGCTCCTGGGTTGCAAGCTGCTACCTTGTAGAGGCCTGCTGAGAAAAGCATGTCTCGTCACGAAGCAGTCTCCAGTGGAGCTGCGTTCCCACCTTAGTGGCTATTTCTGCCCCCCCTTCCTCTCTCTCCTCCTCACTTTAGTTCTGAGAAATCAAGCCAGGAGCAGTGACCGGACGGGACGATGACCTGATGCAAAAACCTTCTCCCGGGTCCGACAGACACATCCCCGACATCTAGCGGAGGAAAAAGTAACCGCGGGCCTGGTCGCCAGCGTGCAGAGCTTACCCTCATGACACCTGGTGGCAAGTCTGCTCACCACCTCAAGTAGTTCCCCCTTACGCCGCTAGAAAGCAGCGTCGCGGTGCCATAAGGCACTATGCTTTCCTCTCGCGGCCCGGAGAAGTCGATTGTTCGTTGCTTTCGTTTCGGTCCGGTAGAGAGCGCTCATGTCGTGTTGTTGTCACGCCCGCCTCGGACTCCTTCGGAAATTTTCGGCTTAGAACCGAATCTACCCCCTCCTTTGACCCGGGGCCTTACCGCTCGATTTAATTAGGTGCTTTGTCCGATTGCGGGCACTCAGGCCTCTGACCTCGGCTACTGACCACGTCTCCTCTACGTCCTCTGCGCTAAGAGGCTTTTTGCGGGAACGGTGATTTTCGTGTGCACGAGAATGTAGTCAGCTTGCTTAAGGGATGTGATCCCGTTTGTACAGTAGCCAGGCAGAGGTAGTTTTTAGAAAAGTCATGCGTAGTTAAATTTTTATTTATGCTTATTTAATTCTAAAAATTCTGGTTTCGGCCGCGCATCCTGACTTCTCGGTCCGCGGCATCCTGATGTCGGCGCGAGACACCTAGTGAGCTCCGAACTCTACACCCTGGTTGGTGAGTAATCCGGCCTTTTCCCCCCCATTCCCGTTGTTGGCCTTTTGCGCCGACGGTGTAGGACTGTCTGGAAGCAAGTCTAATTCGTTTTGAGTTTGATTTGGGTTTCAGACAGGGTCGAAGTGCTGGAGAGACAAATTGCTCCCAGCTCGTGGTCCTGCACCTCCACTGCGGGTCACGTTAGAAGAGAGGTTTCCGCGACCCGACGTTATTTTTTGAAGACCCGGGTGGTAATGTGAAATCAAAATCCCCCCCCCCCCCCCTCACTTTCTAGCTACGAACTACATTAATCGAATGAATAGCCCACCAGCGAACAGTACTTTCCTCAAGAATATGTAGAATCAATAAAACTAATCATCAATGTAATAATTGGACAAATCAAATTTTGGTGTGATACTAATAAATTTTTGTTTATGTTATTGTTTGTTGTTAAAGTTGAGTATATGTGTTATACTAATCTAGGGCCGGCCCGTTCTCGAAAAACTTAAGTATATAATTAATATATTAATTGGGAAACTGTTAAATGCCAAATCAAATGAATACGGAATTCATTATTTACCTTTTTTAAATAAAACAGGGAACCTATAGACCAAGCTACTTGTGTAGGGTTAATTTATTTATGATATACCTTCTTCCCGTAAACGATCCACCAGCTCCCCAGTTGCTTGTGTCAGGGAGTTCCAAATTGTCTTGTTCTCCACCTCGTGCCACCTCTGGTCAATAAACTTATTTTTCTTATATTTCTTACCCAGCAAGTTTCCAAGGCTCTTTTTAATTAATTTAAAATAATTCAATTTTGAGGCACGAGGGGCGTTACAGCTCGGATATCTGATTTTACTTTTAACAACTCTCCTAATAGGTATATTACATATTAGGCACCTGTTAGACTATGAAAAACTAAGGGTAGTGATGAGAAATCAAATTTATGAAAATTAAGTCTTAATGAACATGCTATAATTGATATCAGAAAAAAATCTGATTTTTATTTGTACAATCTTCGAGAACGGAAGCATACCTGTATCATAATATAAAATATATTTTCTAATTTTATTTTTAAAAATAAATTTTTTTTTTGCGTATTTTGGTATACATTACAGATAAAGAGGCATGTGATAAAATGCGTTACTTAAACATAAATATAATTATAGATGAAACAGTTAAAGATATGCCTATGACTATATTATAAGTCTAATAAGAGATAAATTTAAAGACTTAACTATGACTATAAAAATTAGTGTAATTTATTACAAAGCAGAAGAGTTCCAGTGTAGGCTGCAGGGTCAAAGTTCAAGGTCATACGAGATGGCGGCTAATAGTATCTAAAGTTAGTGTCGTGTGTCGCAGGTGAAGTACGTCTTCTCGGACAAGACTGGGACGCTGACGAGGAACGTGATGGACTTCAAGAGATGCTCTGTTGCCGGAAGTGTGTACACACCTTGCGAAGAACCCCACAACAGCCAGTTGGTGAAGGTAGGTGATGGATGGACTTAACGAGGGTTCACCGACTAGGGCAAGTGAGAATCACCATGGTATTTGGCAGGTTAGGCAAGCAATGGACTTCAAGAGGGGCTACGGGGCTGAAAGTGTTTACTCACCAGCAAACCTCTCAAAAACAGCCATACGGTGGTAATTACTTTAAAAGAATTTGAGTGATTGGATTGTGTATTTCCTTGCGAGGTTTCTCCGCAAAAGCCAACTGTTGAATTTGCGTAATGTACATAACGTCTGTATCCGAGAATTCACTTAAGCCTCACACATATATAATGTTTTAATTTTCCTCTAGAGCTCGCCAAAACAAGCAGACAAACACAGCAATGGCTCCAAAAATGTTAGGGCTGTTCTTCCATTGATAATACAATGTTAATATTAAGGTCTAAACTCACTTCAGCTCATGGCTACCATATGTCTACAGCTTCTGTTAATGTCCGTAAATCTGAGGTTTCCAGTGACGGTGAGAGTGTTCACTCGTCAAGCGAGAAACCTCCAACCTTCTCGGTGGTAAGAACTAACTGCTGTGTGTGCTCGTCCTTCAGAGATACCCTCCACAACCAGCTGGTGAACCTCGAGTGGTGCTCTGAGTAGTAGCATTGTCTCGACAACCCTCCGGAAAAGGTATGCCTGAAACTTAAAGACGTTAATGTACACCTTTTAAGTCAGCTGATGAAGGTAGAGCTGCTACTTGTATAGCAAGAAACTTAGGTCATCACCTCCTCAGTTTGTTATGGTATCTTTTGTGCTGTTCGAGTAATTGTTTAACTTGTAGATATTTGCTCTATACTTTGCTTGGCAGGAAATTCTTTGTTTGATCTTAAATGAAAATAATAAAATATTACACTTATTTTTCAATTTTTTTCATTTCTTATCTATTTGAATTTTGTCTTTTATATTGACTAATTGAATAGTTTATTTTGCTTGCTTAAAACCACAATCGTGAAATAGATTCATATTTCTTCAAATGATAAAGTATGGATACAAATCCATAGAGCGAAATACATATCTATGAATTACTGATTATATACAAATTAAAATTAATCGGTAATGTACAAACTTTTAAAAAATTTTTCAAACGGATGTTAACAGCACGAATACAAGTAGTAGGTAAATGCAGGTCCGAGCACAGGGTTCCAGGAGAGAAGCAGAGGAGCAGTCCGCCATCTTGGATTGTGACGTCACTGCGGCCATCTTGCATGATCTTGACCTTAAAAATTGGCAAAAAAAAGACTCAAAATTTGCTCAAAATCAGATAAAATCACAATTATTTTTAGGAAAAAAATTTCAGCAAAAATTCTAAAAAAAAAAATTTGAAAATTAAAATGTTGAGGGAAAAATTCCTGTATTGAGGGCAAATTCCCATTTTATTTCTGAAAAATGTCAATGGCTTGAATTTTCCTAAAAACCCTTAAGATTTCCTAAAAGCAAGCTGCCTTAAGCTGGTGAGGTTATGACCTTGAGAATTAGGATGTCATGGCCGCCATTTTGAATTTGACATCTTTATTGCAAGTATTGTTATGGCAGCCATTTTTTAAATCTGTAATTTTTATCTGTTTTTGAGGGAAAAATTTTAAAATTAATAAAAAAAAAAATCAATTTTTTTTTTATAAAAATGTTTTGATGTTGAAAATGTACACCCTCTTGAAAATCCATGATTATTATTAGAATATATTAGGAAAAATTTAAAAATTAATAAAAAAAATAATTAGTAAAATATTAATAAAAGCATTTCACCATTTTGAAATGATGTCACATCTATCATCATATTTCGTAATTATTATGAAATAAATATGGGAAAATTTTTAAAATCATAAAAACATTTGTAATAAAAAACGCACTTACAGCATACAGTTCTCGGTTTGAACTCAGCAAGAGCAAACACAAAATGGTGATGGATACTTCCTCCACGGAGGTCACAGACATACTAATACCAATGTATATATTACGATAGCTAGTATGATGTCACATTCGCCATTTGTTTTCATCTGCTGGAGGCCACCATCTTGGATCCAGCATATTGTGTTCGGCTGCTAGAGTGCGCTATCGCCATGTTTGTTTCATTTTTACCCACTAGAGTGCAATTTGTTGTTTCCATGGCGTCTGCCATTTTGTAAATGTGTATTTATTAAGCTAGATATTTGGGAAATGTTCCAAAATTAATTTTAAAAAAATCAGCAATTGATTGATTCTTCGATTACAGTACTTGGTTCGGTACTTGATTGATCCAAAAAAGGTAATTTTAGGGGGAAAAAACTATGATTTAATAAAATAAGGTGGAAAGTCCTAAAAGCAGCTTAGGTTCCTAGTCTACCAGCCTCCAGTAAGCTGATGAAGGCATATTGGCCTCCATATTGGAAATTCGTAGTTATTAACCTAGAAATTAGAGAAATATTTCTTAAAAATCATCAGAAATATTGTCCATTGATATAAGATTGACTCAATAGATTTCCGTTTCAATAGATTGGTTTGATTCTCGGCCACTAATAAGAGTAACTAAAGCTTAAAATAAATTTTAAATTCTTTTTCCGATTACCTTTCGTGGAGGTTATTAATCATTCTCTCTACGAAAAACGACTTTATACAAGATACCTGTCTGACAAAATAAAAATGTTGTCACTGAGCATACCATGTGGAAGTCTAATTTTTCGATACTTGGAATACGTTCCAACCATGTCTTGTTCAATGTCAGGCATTTAGACCAGGCATCTCCGAACCACGAGAACAATCATGTCTAGAATACAGACTTAATGACCCACAATCAATGAAAAAGAAGCACATTTGGAAGCCCCAGAAAAAAAAGAAATACAATCGGAAGCACAGTAAAAAACAATTTAAGAGATCCAGCGCATAGCCATACTGCTTAGAAATCAAAATCTTTTACGTACCCAACCAGCAAACTGTGGAACGACTTAATGAAAAACTAGTTAAAACAGAAAATGTTTTGTAATTATTACTTCTAAAATGAATGAAATTTGATCTAGTTTAACCTTAGTTATTTAATTAATGTTAGTAGGTATAGGTTGATAAAATACAAGCCCTTGCCAAACTGTACATGGATAAATGAAGAAAACATGTGAGTAAAATGTACAAACTTACTGCTTGCTGTTCAGCTGAAGCACTGTTATTGGCATGTGTAATGAAGTATTGGCTTGTTTTGTTGCAGGACATGCTGAGTGGACACTCGAACGCCCGCTACATCAGGGAGTTCCTCATTCTCATGTCCGTATGCCACACGGTGATCCCAGAGAAGTCTGCTTCCGGGGACCACATCCAGTACCACGCAGCCTCGCCAGGTCAGTGCATTGCGGCGCGTTGCGGCACTGTTCTGCCTTCTGTTAGTCTTTGAATGCGTGCTTGTAGATAATAATTACAAGTACAGAGGTCGAATGACTATAGCCTACCAGTCTATTACGTTAAGACTAACGGACTGGCAGTCACTAAAGCATTAAACTACACTTAACTTTTTTTTTTTTTTACCTTTTAAGCTAGTTATTTTGTTCGATTCGTTGATTAGGAACAGGTTTTATATCCTCTAACCATTTCCAACAAAATTAATACTCGATTTTTGTATTTATTTATTTATCTATATTTATGAAAATTAAATGCTGTATGTTGGTAAGCGCACACTTGATATCAGCTTAATTGATTTGTTTGTTCTTTTTAAATTTTCGTAATAGTCTTAATACGGTTTTTAAGAAAAAAATGTGCAAATAAGTGGAAAACTGAAATTTCTTTTTTCTATGAAATTTTTGTATGAACTTAAGACCATAACTCACATTACGAACGAGTGATATACTTAATTCTATTCTCGTTTTGTTTGTTATGGTCGTGTGAAGGTTTTAGAGAAAAAAGGAAAGGCGGAAGATTCGGGAAAACTACAAAAATCATAATTATTTTAATGCGCTCTCGATCATAACACAAACAATACAAGCGCTAACTACCGTGATAGTCTAAAACCCGTGAGAATGAACAAACCACTTGTGACGCCAAGAGACCTGACCACAGTCGCTTCACGACATATGAGTTAAAATAAAACCAATTTTTGGTACGTGCACAGTGCGACAAGCGAAGCGGTGAAAGCTAGCAAATACAGTCACTCGTTAATGTTCTTAAATAAACTTACATGACTCGCACCGCCCTCGCGAAGACTAAACAGACCGAGCCCACAAACAGCAGACAATCTCTGTAAGCTGTCCAGTCGAATGAAAGAACCCTACATGCACGGCGCATGCGCAGAGGGGAGGAAACAAGGGTGGAGGGAGGAAGGAAAACACGTGAGCCAGCGAGTGCTGATGACGTAGGCCGGTCTCTTCAACTGACAGAAACGAATGCCGCATCGGCTCATCATGTCCGCCATCAATTAATATTTAGTACGCATAAGCATAATAAATTTATAATTTTCTTAGAATTTATACCTGTTACAAATAAGCATAATGCATATGTATAAAATATTTAGATATTCTAAGCATATCATATATATTATACAAGCATATATTATTCTTGTGCTTTTTTTTATTCCTGAAAAAACAATCGCTACTTGCATTTTTCTTTGAAATGAGACATGCAATTGTATTCAGAGATTCATTAATTCGTGAATACCTGTTATCAAGTTAAAGAAAATATATTTAAATCAGATATAATTCAAATAAAGAGATTCATTTCTCAGTAGATTACTGTGTCTTAAAACAACTGAAAAACATAATTTTTTTTTCTTTCGAAAATGAGAGAGTGTTCGAACCAGACTCGTTAATCATCTGTTAAAATGATTTATTCAAAACTTCCAGTGTGTTTCCAAAAATAGTAATGTCATCATCACAATTTATTTTCACTCCGAACCGCTGGTAGGTCTTAGCTCTGGGCTGCCGTAGAACCGTCTGTAACACTGGCGCCTGTGTTTCACTTGTGTTGGTGAAGGGCGCTGCACTGTTCGGCTACGTGTTCCACAATCCCACCACTGGAATTTCGTAACCTTGGGATGCCATAGGACCACCGCTGTCACCCTGGCGCCTTGTTGCAGACGAGCAGGCGCTGGTGAAGGGAGCTGCTCTGTTCGGCTACGTGTTCGACACTTGTACTCCGCTCCACTGGCATGTCTAGGCTCTGGTACGCTGTAGGACCACCGCTGTCACCCTGGCGCCTTGTTGCAGACGAGCAGGCGCTGGTGAAGGGAGCTGCTCTGTTCGGCTACGTGTTCGACACTTGTACTCCGCTCCACTGGCATGTCTAGGCTCTGGTACGCTGTAGGACCACCGCTGTCACCCTGGCGCCTTGTTGCAGACGAGCAGGCGCTGGTGAAGGGAGCTGCTCTGTTCGGCTACGTGTTCGACACTTGTACTCCGCTCCACTGGCATGTCTAGGCTCTGGTACGCTGTAGGACCACCGCTGTCACCCTGGCGCCTTGTTGCAGACGAGCAGGCGCTGGTGAAGGGAGCTGCTCTGTTCGGCTACGTGTTCGACACTTGTACTCCGCTCCACTGGCATGTCTAGGCTCTGGTACGCTGTAGGACCGCCGCTGTCACCCTGGCGCCTTGTTGCAGACGAGCAGGCGCTGGTGAAGGGAGCTGCTCTGTTCGGCTACGTGTTCGACACTTGTACTCCGCTCCACTGGCATGTCTAGGCTCTGGTACGCTGTAGGACCACCGCTGTCACCCTGGCGCCTTGTTGCAGACGAGCAGGCGCTGGTGAAGGGAGCTGCTCTGTTCGGCTACGTGTTCGACACTTGTACTCCGCTCCACTGGCATGTCTAGGCTCTGGTACGCTGTAGGACCACCGCTGTCACCCTGGCGCCTTGTTGCAGACGAGCAGGCGCTGGTGAAGGGAGCTGCTCTGTTCGGCTACGTGTTCGACACTTGTACTCCGCTCCACTGGCATGTCTAGGCTCTGGTACGCTGTAGGACCACCGCTGTCACCCTGGCGCCTTGTTGCAGACGAGCAGGCGCTGGTGAAGGGAGCTGCTCTGTTCGGCTACGTGTTCGACACTTGTACTCCGCTCCACTGGCATGTCTAGGCTCTGGTACGCTGTAGGACCGCCGCTGTCACCCTGGCGCCTTGTTGCAGACGAGCAGGCGCTGGTGAAGGGAGCTGCTCTGTTTGGCTACGTGTTCGACACTTGTACTCCGCTCCACTGGCATGTCTAGGCTCTGGTACGCTGTAGGACCGCCGCTGTCACCCTGGCGCCTTGTTGCAGACGAGCAGGCGCTGGTGAAGGGAGCTGCTCTGTTCGGCTACGTGTTCGACACTTGTACTCCGCTCCACTGGCATGTCTAGGCTCTGGTACGCTGTAGGACCACCGCTGTCACCCTGGCGCCTTGTTGCAGACGAGCAGGCGCTGGTGAAGGGAGCTGCTCTGTTCGGCTACGTGTTCGACACTTGTACTCCGCTCCACTGGCATGTCTAGGCTCTGGTACGCTGTAGGACCACCGCTGTCACCCTGGCGCCTTGTTGCAGACGAGCAGGCGCTGGTGAAGGGAGCTGCTCTGTTCGGCTACGTGTTCGACACTTGTACTCCGCTCCACTGGCATGTCTAGGCTCTGGTACGCTGTAGGACCGCCGCTGTCACCCTGGCGCCTTGTTGCAGACGAGCAGGCGCTGGTGAAGGGAGCTGCTCTGTTCGGCTACGTGTTCGACAACCGCACTCCGAACCACGTGGAGATCGTATCATTGGGTCACCGGGAACGCTACGAGATACTGCATGTGCTGGAGTTCACGAGCGCCAGGAAGCGCATGTCCGTCATCGCCAGAACTCCCGACGGCACCATTAAGCTCTACTGCAAAGGAGCAGACACTGTTATTTATGAAAGGTACATTCATCTACCGTCCTCATTAATTGCAGGTCATTTCATCTCTCTCTTTTTTTCTTCTCTTAATATCACTCCTTTGGCACAGAATTTGATAAAAATATTTTAGATTTACTCTTACTCAGCTTTAATTCAACCTCGAAAGGTACATTCATACGTGCAGTAATGATATTGCATACAGCTAGACATCACTTGCAACAAATTCTTGGGAGTTTCAGTCTCTGTTTCTAAATTTTTCATACTAGAGTCCAATCTTGAGACACTTTACAACAGCTTTGTATTATAAATATAACACACCAGAGATTCATACTAGAGGTTGACATAATATAAATCACAAAAAAAAAAAAATCCACTTTACCTTAAATATATGTATTAACACAGTGAAGTTACCAAAAAAAAATAGCAAAAAAATAGAACATTCATGACGTCCAGTTTGACAAACAAAAAAAAATTTAATAAAAAAGTTAAGAAAATTGAGCATGTACCACACAACAACTGTGCAATGGAACAATGGAAGCATTTGCATGTTGTATGATTACAAAAATAAAAAATAAAATAAAAAGTGGATGATTACACTCTAATTTTTGCAGTCCTATGATTTCTTTAGTTTGTTTTTATATTTAGTTTTAAAATGTGTCTATTAAATTACTGTGTAAACTTTTACAAAATTTTCACTTACAAAACTTAAATGAGGTGCACACATTCAAGACATTGTTTTGCGAAGAAAGAGAGCCATTTTTCTGCAGAAATAATTAGCAAAATAGTCTAATATTGATTCAATTTAAGTTACTTTTAGTTCCTTGACGAGATATACTTATTAGTGGGTACGTCAAAAAATACTCAAAGTAATATCCATCACGTTATCACTCAAAACTATGCAGGTCACAACAGGCCTTAACTCTGGAATTGATAAACCTACAGCTCATTTTGACAACGAAATGAATTATTAGTCATTTATTCATGCTGAAAGCACATTCTACAAATATCCTAGCTTTCACAATCTTAAATTAAATATCTTTTTGGTGGTAACATTCTTACGGGGCTAAGGTTTAATAACATTTATGACAAAACATATGCTTTTTCAGCAAAAAACATACATAGGCTTTGATACACACGTGGGGAAAATGACGAGTGACCAAGTACTTAAAGAATAACAGAAGGCATACGGATGATAAAAATTTATTTGTCACTAAGGTTTGAATTTAATATTGAGCGCAAGTATTCAAAAGAATGATGGCTATATTCAAGTCATGTATTTTTCTTATACGGTGGCGACTCATTGGTAATCTGAGAACACAAACGTAATATGTACTGCTTAAAACATATACAAAAATAATTTTTTAAAAAACACAAAAACAGGGGCTGTTATTTAAAATAACTGTATCGTGACCAGTCGCAAACGAGAAATCACTTCAAAGGGCACTTGGAATTTCAGGAGAATCCCGTTATAGCGAGCACGGTAATAGCGAGAACACGGCTATAATGAGGTCTTTTTGAGGAATTTACGGCATGATCGCTTAAAGCGCGCTTTATCTGTCTGCTTTATCTCCACCCCTCTCGCTCGCCACTAGACATCTTGCCGTTGATACTTGTCACATTCTTCAGTCTTGCAGTCGCCACCTAAGTGCGTGGCTTTAAAAATAGAATCCCACCCTTTCTTTCTTTTATCAAACTTCCGTTAGCTATCTGTGCCTGCGACTTCACAGTGTAAACAGTCAACCGTTTACAGATTGATTTCATTATCTCATGTTTATTGTAAATTAATTATTATATTTAAATATGTATTTGTATTATAAGTTGTACCAGCAATTGTAACGGTTCGTTACTTACACAAATAAACAGATGTCCACCAATTTCAGTTTTTGTTTTATTTTTTCACAATAGAATGCATAGACAAATTGAACCCAATGTTTCATTCACTCGTTTCACACGCGTGTCCGCTACGATAGTTAGATACTACAGTGTAAACGGAGTATTCAGATAGGAGAATTCTGAGTTCATCTACCTCAGAATACAGGGTATTCGCCTTCACACGACATACGAGGCGTTTCGCGAGTGCTTCCAGCATTACGACTTCTATATCTGATTCCTGCCATCTCGTGGTGAGAACTTTCCTTGTACCACGTTTTTCAGGGCCATTTTGGTGTCGCCGATCCAGTCAATGAGTCGTAGCCTACGGCAGTCGTAGTGGATTAGAACTCTATTGCAGCGTCCCTTTCTACAAGTTCCTGCGACCATACACCGATCTACCCAGAAGTCCTGAATGGCCGAAGAACCTGCCCTACCACAAATTGAGCTAGTACCGGTAGTTGCAAACCTTGATAATTCAGAAATGACGGTGTGGAATCGAATCCATTCATGTCTGGCTATCTGTATTTGGTAGGTTATTTAAAAGCTGGTACAACGTTAGGATAATCTGAACCTAATCTTTCTAGTCAAACTTATTCAGATCAATAATTTTCAGTTCAAGTGTTGTACATATCTATGTGTTGCAATTATATCAATTATATACATTTAATAATTTATTTTGCTTTAATTATTAAATGTTATCAGTTTTGGTATTAATCGTACACGAGTACAGCCAACCACCATACTTTGCCAGCCATTTAACATACATTACCCTTAACATACACTACACCGTAGTATCATCTGTAATTACTCAAATATAAGTAACTGTGACGTGTTAGCGGTGTCAAACGCAGTTGTAATAGTCATAGACAGGCACACACGTTCGCGTCACAACAGTCTCAGCATCACTGGCTGGCTTCAAGGCCAAGGTATGCTCGAGTCGAATAAACCAAGCCTTTGAATATAGGTACATATACTTGTACGCATTTCTTGTTATTTAGAAAATACACAAAATCTATTTTTTCCCGCCATTAAACATAACAATTTGCACTTTTTTTTTTTAAATATAAATGCTTTTAATTAATTTGTTGGGACATTTTCATTAACGAATAATAACATTGTTTATAACTATGTTAGGCCAAAAAAGTCAGAGACGTCTTTATACTTGTTGCTAATTGATCGCGTTAATAATACACAAATATTTATAAAATTGTATGGAATTATTTCAGTCGTAACACGTTTACAAACACGTCACGTTATTTATTTTACTATCTGACAAATAGTAGGCACTACAGTATTTATTTCTGAATTGCTAGGACAGTTTCCTTGTAACTTTTGTTTCGGTCAGTTGTTGGGGTATCTGTCCGGGAAGGGGGTGGTGATGGTTTGAGTTTAATCTGAAATTTATTTTCTAAGAAAGTTTACAGGTTTCTTTAAATGAAAAAAGTATAATTTTCCAGCGACTATTTCGTTTGAGGCGTACATGCGTTGCCGCACTCCTGCTTTTTTGTAAGGAATTAAATTGTCGCGCTACACTAGCACCACCTGTTAGCAACATCCCGAACCAACATGGCTGCCAGCAGACAGCCCGCGTCGGCAATAGATAGCAGCACAATGCTGCGTCGGCTGCGGGCTGAGATGCTGTACTTACGTGGCGTGGTAGGTTATTCTATTCTGTTTATTTTGACGCAATCGGTGATCGCATCCGTACTTGTGGGGTATCGTTTTAAAGAGAATTCACACATCTGCTCACAGAAATTAAGATTTTGTTAATATAACCTGTTATTTTCTAATTATACAGGTTTAAACACAATTTTTATGCTATTTTCGGTTAATTTAAATTTTTGGGGGCCAAAATCTGGCCAATTCGGTTATAGCGAGGACACGGTTATAGCGAGGATCAGACCCGGAACCGTGACACCTCGCTATAACGGGACTCTAGTGTACATTGAAATATTGTGGTTCTGAAATAGTTATTGAAAAAAAATTACTTAAAAATAATTTTAAAGGAAACCTTTATATAAATGACAAATTTCACCAACATATTATACACTATTAATTTTCATTTTAATTTAGATTCCATAATGCTCTCTCATAAACAAGCATGAAAGAACACTTCTCTAGGTCTTAGAGAGTTACTTGACTTTTTTGTGTAATCCTCTATCTATGACAATATTTCTCACATTTCCTAAGATATATGTAGCCATGTAACCTGACTACAAATGTACGGGTGTAGCCTGGCTACAAATGTAGCCGTGTAGTCTAGTTACAAATGTAGTTATGTAACCTGGCTACAAATGTTCGATTCCTGGTGGGGTAAAACCTGTGTTGACTCAGGAAGTGTCAGTGCTTTAAAATAGTAATATTTTTTCCACATAGCACAAGTTAACTCGTAACAATTAAACAAGTTTCAAACTTTCATAATTTGTTGTGTTGTAAAAGCAGTCACTATTTTATGTGTGATGCAGGATGCTCTCTATCTGTCGCAAGAGAAGAATTTTGCTAGAGCTCAGGGGAAGGGGAATTGTTTTCAGCGCTGCATTTGTCGCTAGGCTACAATAAGGCTACATTTGTAGCCAGGCTAGACGGCTACATTTTTATCCAGGCTACACGCTCCATTTTTAGTGCTTGCAGTATCTTGGCTCCAGGGCAGTATTGCTGAGTGGTCGGGTGGTAGAGTACTGATGTGTACCTTGTTGCAGGCTGTCTCCCGACTGGCAGCAGTTCCGGGAAGTGACGCTGCACCACCTTGAGAACTTTGCGAATGAAGGCCTCAGGACTTTGTGTTGTGCTGTGGCAGATATATCTGTCGAGACCTACGAGGTGTGCAATATTCAAATAGTAATATTTATTTTATAATTTAATTCATTCGTCACTTCGAGGTTGTTTTATTAAAAGGTCGGCTCATATTTTTGAACTTAAATTAAGAAAAACAGTGTGACTTTTAAAAGGTGGGGCCGGTCCCATCAGAACCCGATGCCAACTCTATGTATGGGGCTTGACCTGGATATTAATTCAAAACACATGGGAATATGATCAATCTATGTACAGTATTCCTTAAAACAGGTGGCAGAACTTTGACAAGGCATTAAAAAAAGATTGAATATTAAGATTTTATTTTCAGTAAAAATATTTGTATCAATGGTAACATTTTTTTCAGCAAATACAAAATATATTTAAGTTTTCAGTTGAATGAATCATGATTTTACTTTTACTCTTCTTAGCACAGATCATTTGTTTGGATTCTCTCATGAGTTACTTTAAAATAAACTTTTAAGGGCTTTGTAATGTATTCAAATGACACAAATGCAAAGAGTAAATAACTATGTAAATATTAATGGTCAGTTCAGGAATTTGGAGAGTTAGGTTCTTTTGTGACCACCATAATTTTAAAATTTATTAGCACAGAAGGTGCACAAAAGTGCAAACTTGTTCAATGAGAAAACAAACTAACATTATGAGCACCCATAAAAAATACATTCTGCTTTATCCTTAACAGGTGCATCATACAAAGACAAGTCCATAAAGGTATCATATACTCCAAGCAATATTGCATCTATCATTACAGAAAAGTAGAAAATTAGATTCAGAAAAAAAAAGACCTAATGGCCATTACTGAAAGTTATCAAAACAACTACCATACTTAACTCCACAAACAACCTTCTGTATTCTTTTGTTCTCCTCTCTCTCATAGTGATGTGTCTGCGTAGTGGTTCTCCTCGCTGTGTCGACTTAATGGGCCAAATACCCGAGTTAGAGTATATATACCTATAATATCAGAAAATCAGGGAATTTTCAAGATTGTTGTAGAATTTTCTTCACTATTATGCACTATAGTCTAAATAATTTATACATAGAAGAGGCTTACACTTATATTCTTCTTCTTACTAAGTTGTCGACCTGTATAGTTGGTATCCATGAGTTGGTGTTGACAGAAATAAGTTTACTCAACCCTCTACTTAGTTTATGGTTTTACCTGAATGTTTACCATTTTTGCAGCATGAAGCAGTACTCTATCTATGACACAATTTTGGTTTTCCTGCACTAGGTGTTGGTAAGGTTAATTATATTTTTTCACAACCTTAAATTTTTCAGTGTAAATAAAACCAAAGCATCTCGTGACCTTACACATGATCACATCCTCTTACCTTAAAACTTCACTCTAAGAGGGCATCTTCTTTCTGGTGAAAACAAGTCTTGAAATGCCCATTCTCAAGTCATTTCTTCATCTGTCAAAGTCTCCACAGGACAAAAAGCCAAAGTAATGAAGATTTGTACCTGTTTTTAGCCGAAAAAGCATCACAAGTGGCGTTAGTCGTAAGCTCGAGGCGGCTGTAAGATTATTCTGAATAAAAAAAATACACTCCTTGTCTTGAATATGCTTATGCTCTCCTGATCTTGACAATGAAATTGAAAGTATAAGTAAGATGGAAGACAATGGAAGTATTATTAGTATGAAAAGTGAGAATACATTTAAGTCCATTTATAGTTGATTCTTCGAATTTTGAAAAATAATGGACACTAAGAAAGGGCATTTGAAGACAAAGACGAAACTTCAACGTCAAAGATTACAAAATCTTACATTAATCTGGAGAATATGATAATGAGTATGTTGATGATTATAATGATGATGCTGATAGCTGAGATAGTGATTATGAGAATAATGATTATTGGGCTGATGTTAAAACAAAAATGACTGTGATTTTCAGAATATTGATAGTAAAGGTATACAGATACACCTAATGACAGCCAAGTTGCATGTACAGAAGATCTGTTGCAAGCTCTACAAGGTGTCAACACTGTGATGAAAGAACAGCTGGGAGCACTGTATAGCCTTTTGACACATCACGAGGTAACGTTCTCTGACAAGCCCGGTTTAAATAAATTCTACGAAGCCAAAAACAGTATGTGAAATGAACAGTATCTTCGAAAATCATAACTGATTCCTGTGAAATATGTCAGTGCAGCGTAGCTGATGATAGACTGGAAGGTTGTGAATAGAGAACCAGCCTGTAATCCAACCCCATTGTAAGTGTTAGCGTTTATGCTCAGGCGCCCGCGAGCTGAACAAAATAGCTATCAAGGATTGAGAGAGTCTGTTTAAATGAATTATATCTTGTGGCTCTGCTGAGAGGTCAAGTTCCTAATAACACTTGACCAATCAGGATATTGGAAAGTAGCATTGGACAATTCATCCCGGCACTACACAGCATATTTGTTTAGAAACCAGCAATACACATTCCAGGCAATGCTGTTTGGTTTGTGCAATGCTGTGGTGGAATCCACCAGATGTTTGGATGCGACACTATCGCTGTAATGCCAGTCCTTCACATAGTGTACTTTGATAACATCTTGATCACATAATCGAGCTTCGAGGAGCACAGCACCAAATTGAAAATTGGCTGGTATGACCGTAAAACATATGGTAGTCTGTGTTCTGCCATGATGAGCTGCCATTGTTAGGCTACCGACATACACCAACTGGGATAAGAACAGTTCCTGAAAAAATGAAAGCTATCCAGGAGTTTCCTACACCTAAGAATGTGAAACAACTCGGGACATTCTTAGGTGTAGTAGGATTTTATCGTAATTACTCCGACAAGGTTTCGAAGGTGCACTGCCATTATTTGAGCTGCTTAAGAAGAACAGGCAATGGGAACGGCATGCAGAACAACAAGAGGCATTCGACAGTCTGAAGAACCTGTATTTAACAGAGCATGGTATACATCATCCGGTACTAGGCCGGGAATTCTGTGTATATATAGACACATCTGATTATGCATTATGTTGTGAATTGGCTCAGTGCAATGACGAGGGCATAGAGAAGACATTGGCTTTGACCAGTGGCACACTGATTCAGGCAGAGAGGACTATACTGTAACTGAAAAAGAGGCCCTAGTATTGTGTGGTCGTCACAAAAGTTCAAGGACTTGTTGCACGGAGAGAAAGTCATGTTACGTACAGACCACCAGGCACTAACATTCGTCAAGACCAGCAAGATGTTTGGCAGTTGGCTCACGAAGTGGTACCTGTTGCTTCAGGAATACGACCTGGAAATAGGCCACATTAAGGGAGCAGACACCACCACTGCTGACTGCCTGAGCCGTATGCCCAATCTGGATGTGAGTTAATTGATGCGGGAAACAAAGACCAAGGAGTTCGTCATAGTCCCACTGTCTGCCAAGGATTTGCTGAGTAACCCAGACTCGCCGGCATCAGGCGAGACCTGCCTGCAAAGCAACAACTGGATACATATTGCCAAGGAATCAGGCAAAAAAATAATAGAAACCTCCTGAACGCAGGATACATTGTCACTTTTGTGTATCTCAGGATGGATCACTGTTCGTGCATTGCAAGAAAAACTGTAAATCTTTTGTCCCGATTATTTGAGGTGTTTGGTAACATGGGAGTGCTTGTGATCTTGATCATGTGGGACCCAGGAAGCTGTCTGACGCCATCAGTCACCAGCTGTTCTGACCCAACATGCCAAAGCCTGTCGCCAAAATCACCGCATTGTGTTACCTGTGCCAAATGCCAAACAGACACCCTAACACCTACACAGTGAGCTTCACCGTATCTACCTGACAGGCCTCGAAACTGGAGTACATGGATGTATTCGGACCACTGCCTAGGTCTAAAGCAGGTGTTAAGTACATCTTCAAGGTACTGGATGTGTTTTCTAAACACACAAAAATTTATGCACTTGTGTATGCCACAACGAAGACTGTACTAAACAAACTTAAGCTTGTTTGCAGAAGGTGTGGAGAAACCAGAGTACATTTTGTCAGACCGTGGAACCCAATTCACAAACAAGATTTAGCAGCAAGGCGTGTGTACATTAGGTGCCAGGCATATGTGGTGTAGTTGGTGTCGCAGAGGTATATGATGTGTGTGTGGGTGCAGGACTGGAAGGAGACGTATCACAAGGCCAGCACGTCTCTGCAGTATCGCGAGAGAAAGGTGGAGGATGCAGCTAATCTCATTGAGAACAACTTGCAGCTGCTGGGCGCTACAGGCATAGAAGACAAACTGCAGGACCAGGTACAGTTGAGTGAGCACGTGCATTGTCAGAGTGTAGATACAAGACACACACAAAAAAAAAATCCTTAATCATAACTTAGAAATAAATTTTTTCAATAGCAGTAAAACCATGGGGTAGATGCTGAACATTCCTCAATTCTCGGGAAGTACTTAGTAGTAATGTCAGACTGGGTGTCTGCTCAGGCTGGGCGTGTGTTCAGGCTGGGTGTCTGCTCAGGTGCCGGAGACGATAGCGGCACTCATCAAGGCTGACATCCACGTGTGGGTGCTGACCGGCGACAAGCAAGAGACGGCCATCAACATTGGCTACTCGTGTCGACTCATTGTGCAGGGGATGCCTCTGCTCATCTTGAACGAAGACAGCCTGGACGTAAGTACAGTCAAACTTCTCTGAAACTACCCCTCACGGTTCCCAGAAATAGGGTCGTAAAAGAGGGGGGGGGTCGTAAAAGATGTTTTCCAAAATTTTCAGTTGATTTCACTTTCCCCCCCCCCCTTCCAGAAAACCGCTGCTAAGAAACCAGCCGTACAATGGCAGGATGCTGTCACTCACAATGCTAGATGGCTTTGCTTTAAACCCACTTCAACCTTCATGACAAGTCCGTCGCCCTACAGGCCACCTCTAAAGAAAATATGTCAAATGACAGTTTATTTTTACTGGTTAGTTTCATGTACGTTTTCTGCTTGCGGTAGTTAAATACACCAGAACCCTGATGTCACGAACCCCGGATTTAACGAAGCAGTGATTTTACGAATACATTCTCGGGAACTGTCAAAAAATGGACATTTTGACCAAAATGTGAAAATCAGAAAAGAAAAAAAAACGAAAAGTAATGAAAGATCATTAAAATCTGTTAATTTTAACACACAGCGTATTTTTGTGTCGGCTTTAATACTTCCAATCATGTTAATCTAAGAATAACAAAAAAAATAATTGGACATTTCCTTTAAAAATATGGCAGCGGTAAGTTCTGCAACGCGAGTGGGCGCACACGAAGCTCGCCCGGCTGGCTGGCGGCAGCGGCTTCATGACGCATGAGCTCACCCCTCCCTCCCCTCGTTATTATTCTTCAAGGCTAGCTCATCCCTCCCAGACACACAAACCATTTAGTGTCCTCTTTTATAACACCCCAACTTCGCTCTCCTTTGAAAAACCTTCAGTGAGAAAATGCTCATTTCACCCTCCCTTCTCCCGTAAAAATTGGCTCTTATGAGGGAGGGGTAAGATCGTTGTAAATATTTTCGGACCCCTCCCTCCCCTACAAACACGCCCAAAAAAAGTAGGTATGTCAAAATATGTCACTTTTCACACCAAGTTAGAGTTCAGTCATCTCTGGCCAGGAATTTACAAGCTTTCAAACTTAAATATAAATGTATTTTAATAACAAGGGTCCTATGAAAAGGAATCAAATATACAGAATAAAATCATGCTGCTGTCACCAAACAAAGCATAAAACGTCCCAATGCGTTGTCGCTTCGTAATTGCTCGCGCGAGAGGCGAGACGTGGAATGTTAGAAGAAAGATAAATGCGGGGGAGACAGACGGCAGCCAGTATGTTTCCTGCGTGGGGAATAAGTGGCATAGCCTTTTTTTTATGCTGGGCGAAGCGACCTTTTTCTATCAACCCACGGGAAAAGATAAATGCTTGAGCTGTCAAAATAAACATCGCTGCGGCAGGTAAAACGAGTCGAGGCGGGCATACATCCAGTCGGTCGCTGTGTATATCTAATCGAAAAACAACATCTCAATTCATAACAAGATTCCTTATAACCTACACTTATTGCTGGATGTTTTCAGCCTGATCCATGCAAGTTCTTTAGCCACGTTTTGAATGAAAACAACTGGCGGGCCAGTGTTGTGCCCTGTTTTGTGGACACACAAAGCTTTTATCAATTTGCTGACAGTTTTAATATATATTTTTACTCTCGTTAAAACGAAGCAGATATTAATAGTAATTAATATTTAATGATATTTTATTTATTAAGTCATAATACACAAAATCGAAAAAGAAAAAAAAAACCTGCATAAGTCATCAACAATAGTTCACAAATTCAAGCCAGAAAATATACCAAATCGGATGTTGCCACAAAAACCTTTATCTGCACCGTGCCGGCAAAGGGACGTGGAATGGGGGTTGTCAAGCGCTGACAGCGGTCGACAGGAAGTGGTATCTATTTTTAGATATGCGCTGCTACGGCAGTACAGCACTCGGCAAGCGAAACGCAGTAACACGCTACTCACCACAAGAAACTTATTTTCTGTCCGATTTTCTTCGGATTTTAGGCAATTTTTTCACGGTTCCTGGAAATCGGGTTGTAATAGAGAGGTGGTCGCAATAAATGGGGTCGCAACAAAAAGGTTTTACTGTACACAGCTGTGGTGCTCATGTACTCAGTTATGAGTGCAACTACAAATTGTTTAATTTATGAGAATACAAATAAGTACAGATTAAAAAAAACTAAGAAAAAACCTACAATTATCCGTCTATTTTAGATAAAGATATACTAATAGAAATATGCCAGCACAGATAATATCTCAACAAAGGCTATGTTTGTTGTGTTTATCAATATTTGTAAATGATTGGGAAAGAGTGGGGAGTCCTATCTTAAATGCTTGTCGTAGATTTCGATCACACGTGGAGCGACAGCCAAATTTTTATTTTCTTATTGTGTAACTGTTTTTCACTAGGGAATAGAATTAAGTAATACATTGTGGGCTTTAAAGGGAACTCAGAATTAGATACAGGTGCAAATTCTTGCAGTGTTTTAATTTGTTGACACAGATTTTTTTTTTTAAATTTTGGTAGTTGCATTTAAAATCTTTGCTATATTTATCTGCAGCTGGCATTCCATGTGAAATTAGTTTACATCATAAAAATGTAAAAGTTTTATGTTTACAGACAGATCATTATTATGTTTTTACAGCTCTCTTAGAAAATATTGAAAAATCATTTAAGTACATGAATTCATAAATAACTGAGAACAAATTTAATTTACCTTGCAGAGATGTAATTTTTGACAAAAATAGTGACAGTAAGAATATTTAAACATAATAAGGAATGAAGTTCATGTTAAACACACTAAGTGTTTTTAGTGTTTACTAAATGCATTTATTTTTAGATAACTTTTTGTTTAAATAATCACATTGTTCTTAATTTGTTAGTTCAACCAGCCCACCAGGAATAATTGAGCACTAAATTTTTTTCAGATATTTGGAAGTATTAAATATATTTTCCAAAATATAATATTATATAATGTGTGTTTATATTCAGTGAATGGCTGTATCAGTTTTCCCTCGAAGTATTCGCTTGTGTATTCATGCGGCCGCTCTGCCAACACATGACGGGGTAGGTTGCGGGGTGGAGTCAGTGTCCACCCACTGTGTTGGATATTGTCAGGTCTGTCATGTTGGATGCAGCCATGATCACTGTATTGGATGTCCTTGACGTACGATTATCTTGAACTTGTCCTGTGATGTCTTTGACCTAAGCCGCCATATTAGATTATAGAATATAAAATTATTTTGGATACTATAAAATGCCACTTTGTTTTTTGTGCTAGAAAATTACATGTCACCATATTGAATTACGTGGTCACCATCTTGTATTTAAAACATGTTAATAAAATGTCTAAGAAAATTTAAAAGAAATTTAAAAGTTTGTAACTGTACTGACCCTTGAGAGCACGTACATGGACGTCCTTGACACACTCTATGAACGGTCATTACAAAATGGCAAAAGCTAGAAAATTATTTACTTATTTTATTTCTCGAAGAAATAAACTTCAATCCAAGCACCATCCACGATCCAAGCCAGGCCAAATAAACAAACTAGCAGGGAATCTAAATGTAGATAATTACGTGAAAAAACAAAATTTTCAACAGATGACTTTAAGCAGGGTAGTGCTAACCAGGCAAAGAAAGTCCAAATAAAAGAAAACATTATTTTTCTCTTTGCCGATGTTCGTGCAGAGATGCCTGGGAGCACTGGTAGCCTGAGGGACACACCGCACGCTGCATGAGTCTGCTTGCTACAGACATCTGTGGCTGTCAGAAGGTACCTGTAACCTCGGTTCATGCAGGAATACAGCTGTAGTTCGACCAAGTCACACGGCACCAAGTCGCGTGGTCTGTGTGTAATCTCTCTGCCGCGCACCCTTGTGAATTTCGGAAGCTACTTCGCAGCAGACGGCCATTGGCATTACGAAATGTACCCAGCCTCACGCAATTCTTCTACTAGGGAAAGTATTTCGTTGACGAGTGACACATTTCCAGTGGCCTGGGACAATAGTAACAAGCGTAGACGATCGTCTCGATAGACAAACTGTTTTCTGCGATTTAAAATCCAATGTTTTCTGAACCAATCCACTTACCTAGTACTGGTTTGGAAACAGACACAGCTTATTGTCGAATTTAGCATGTTCTGGGTTCTTATACTGTCAAGTGTAGTGATCGTTATTTTATAATATCAGAGCAGCGTCCGAGCACACAGTGGGTTCACGTGATACATGTGACATATCCTCACATAGAGATTTCATCAAGCTGTTTGAGTTGCACTTCCATACCAGACACTATTTCCTTACTTACGAGCTTTGGCTGGTCGCCCATCAGGATAATAGTTCGATCAACCTTGCGCAGTTCTTGCCATCCGCCTGCCTTAGGTATGTCACTAAATCAGAACGCACATTGTGTGCAGCAACCAAATCATTTTCCAATGCATCAAAGTGATGTCTTTGTGCACGTAAAGCCTCAGTGTGTTTGGACATGAAAATATAGTTCAACTCAGCAAATCTCGGTGTGGTCCCGCTAGTAGAGGGGTTCGCCAACAGCTCTAGTATCTTGGTGAAAGATTTACGTGTATCGCTATCTGCCTGACGTAGGTAACTGCCTACACTAGTTTGTATTTCACATGATGCCGTCACAATATCCTGCAGCTCATTAAAAAAAATTTTCAGCTCATCAGACTCGTGTCGTGATGAGCAGATAACAGAGCTTTCACTTCAAAAATATCTCGTTTCACATTAGCCTGAGGTAATTTTCCAAAAATCCTAGGACAATAGTCTCGGTTGTTCCTTAGCCTACCGCAGGTACGTGACCACAGTGCTGTGAAAATCACGCGTGGATGAAATTCAATTTTTAGTACACTCATGTCCCATTGTATAATTAATAAGTCGGTTGTCAAGAACAATCATTATTCATTGTAATCAACTCAGATAAAGGGTTTTTACAAAAATCTAAAGTCAACACTGTCCCTGGTGTAATTGTTTAAAAAACGTAGTGCTCAGCTGATGCATCACCTACAGTTGGCTGGGAGAATTGAAGCTTGAACTTACAGAATTCGTTAACGATATGAGACAGTATCATTGTTAATATTAGGTCATCAAAGTCATCACCTACAAGTATCCGACACCATCAACAAGAAGTTCAATGAGACTGGTTTTTCACTCCTTTCCTCACTGTCACTGCGATAACATCTCAACTGTTTGGCTTAGAAATAAATACTGTGTACCTGTTACGTATCTTTGTTATAAGCTTGTTAAAGGTAAATTTTTAAAATATTGGTCTGTGATGGAGTTTGAGACTTAACGAACCCATTTTCCTCATCATAGTGGACATTTTGATGATGTCACCACAGGAGGGTCACATTCTCTGATCAAGTGTGTTCCAATGTTTTTATTATTTGGAATGCTTATGAAGCATTGTGCAAAATCACATACTGGTTGTCGGAAGTAATTTTTCTTTATATTTATCGCTACTGACTAAAAGTGCCTTTTAGCAGAAGGGTTTCCTACATGAAAACATAAGTAGTTCCATGAGGAGCTTTGAGAACAGGGAGGCTTGCTGGCAGCTTCAGGGCAGGTGTGGTGTTGCAGAACACCCGGGAGGCGATAGCACGGCACAACTCAGACTTCGGAGAGCAGCTTCGCAGAGCCAACGAAGTGGCGCTGGTGATTGATGGCAAGACTCTCAAGTACGCCCTGAGCTGCGACACGAGGCGCGAGTTCCTCGACCTGTGCACCAGCTGTAATGTGGTGATCTGCTGCCGGGTGTCGCCCATGCAGAAGGCCGAGGTATGTGCCCCCAGGCATCCTCGCATCTCAGCCTCCTTTCCTCTTGGCATCCCAGAGTTCCAGCATTCCTCGCATCTCAGCCTCCTTTCCTCTTGGCATCCCAGGATCACAGCATTCCTCACACCTCAGCTTCCTTTCCTCTTGGCATCCCAGGATCACAGCATCCTCACACCATTGCCTCCTTTCCTCTTGGCATCCCAGAGTTCCAGCATTCCTCGCATCTCAGCCTCCTTTCCTCTTGGCAACCCAGGATCACAGCATTCCTCGCACCTCAACCTCCTTTCCTCTTGGCAACCCAGGATTACAGCATTCCTCACATCTCAGCCTCCTTTCCTCTTGGCAACCCAGGATCACAGCTTTCCTCGCACCTCAGCCTCCTTTCCTCTTGGCATCCCAGGATCACAGCATTCCTCACACCTCAGCTTCCTTTCCTCTTGGCAACCCAGGATCACAGCATTCCTCACATCTCAGCCTCCTTTCCTCTTGGCAACCCAGGATCACAGCTTTCCTCGCACCTCTGCCTCCTTTCCTCTTGGCATCCCAGGATCACAGCATTCCTCACACCTCAGCTTCCTTTCCTCTTGGCAACCCAGGATCACAGCATTCCTCGCTCCTCAGTCTCCTTTCCTCTTGGCATCCCAGGATCACAGCATTCCTCGCATCTCAGCCTCCTTTCCTCTTGGCAACCCAGGATCACAGCTTTCCTCGCATCTCAGCCTCCTTACCTCTTGGCAACCCAGGATCACAGCATTACTCGCACCTCAGACTCCTTTCCTCTTGGCATCCCAGGATCACAGCATTCCTCGCACCTCAGCCTAGAATCACAGCATTCCTCGCACCTCAGTATCCTTTCCTCTTGGCATCCCAGGATCACAGCATTCGACCCACCTCAGCCTCCTTTCCTCTTGGCATCCCAGGATCACAGCATTCCTCCCACCTCAGCCTCCTTTCCTCTTGGCATCCCAGGATCACAGCATTCCTCCCACCTCAGCCTCCTTTCCTCTTGGCATCCCAGGATCACAGCATTCCTCACACCTCAGCTTCCTTTCCTCTTGGCATCCCAGGATAACAGCATTCCTCACATCTCAGCCTCCTTTCCTCTTTGCATCCCAGGATCACAGCATTCCTCACACCTCAGCCTCCTTTCCTCTTGGCATCCCAGGATCACAGCATTCCTCAAACCTCAGCTTCCTTTCCTCTTGGCATCCCAGGATCACAGCATTCCTCGCAACTCAGTCTCCTTTCCTCTTGGCATCCCAGGATCACAGCATTCCTCGCACCTCAGCCTCCTTTCCTCTTGGCATCCCAGGATCACAGCATTCCTCACACCTCAGCTTCCTTTCCTCTTGGCATCCCAGGATCACAGCATTCCTCGCACCTCAGCCTCCTTTCCTCTTGGCATCCCAGGATCACGTATTCCTCACACCTCAGTCTCCTTTCCTCTTGGAAACCCAGGATCACAGCATTCCTCGCACCTCAGCTTCCTTTCCTCTTGGCATCCCAGGATCACAGCATTCCTCACACCTCAGCTTTCTTTCCTCTTGGCATCCCAGGATCACAGCATTCCTCGCACCTCAGCCTCCTTTCCTCTTGGCATCCCAGGATCACAGCATTCCTCACACCTCAGCTTCCTTTCCTCTTGGCATCCCAGGATCACAGCATTCCTCCCACCTCAGCCTCCTTTCCTCTTGGCATCCCAGGATCACAGCATTCCTCGCACCTCAGCCTCCTTTCCTCTTGGCATCCCAGGATCACAGCATTCCTCGCACCTCAGTCTCCTTTCCTCTTGGCATCCCAGGATCACATCATTCCTCGCACCTCAGCCTCCTTTCCTAGTGGCATCCCAGGATCACAGCATTCCTCACACCTCAGCTTCCTTTCCTCTTGGCATCCCAGGATCACAGCATTCCTCACACCTCAGCTTTCTTTCCTCTTGGCATCCCAGGATCACAGCATTCCTCGCATCTCAGTCTCCTTTCCTCTTGGCATCCCAGGATCACAGCATTCCTCGCACCTCAGCCTCCTTTCCTCTTGGCATCCCAGGATAACAGCATTCCTCCCACCTCAGTCTCCTTTCCTCTTGGCATCCCAGGATCACTGCATTCCTCGCACCTCAGTCTCCTTTCCTCTTGGCATCCCAGGATCACAGCATTCCTCGCACCTCTGTCTCCTTTCCTCTTGGCATCCCAGGATCACAGCATTCCTACCACCTCAGCCTCCTTTCCTCTTGGCATCCCAGGATCACAGCATTCCTCACACCTCAGTCTCCTTTCCTCTTGGCAACCCAGGATCACAGCATTCCTCCCACCTCAGCCTCCTTTCCTCTTGGCATCCCAGGATCACAGTATTCTTCGCACCTCAGTCTCCTTTCCTCTTGGCATCCCAGGATCACAGCATTCCTCGCACCTCAGCCTCCTTTCCTCTTGGCATCCCAGGATAACAGCATTCCTCACACCTCAGCCTCCTTTCCTCTTGGCATCCCAGGATCACAGCATTCCTCACACCTCAGCTTTCTTTCCTCTTGGCATCCCAGGATCACAGCATTCCTCGCACCTCAGTCTCCTTTCCACTTGGCATCCCAGGATCACAGCATTCCTCGCACCTCAGCCTCCTTTCTTCTTGGCATACCAGGATCACAGCATTCCTCCCACCTCAGTCTCCTTTCCTCTTGGCATCCCAGGATCACAGCATTCCTCGCACCTCAGTCTCCTTTCATCTTGGCATCCCAGGATCACAGCATTCCTCACACCTCAGCTTCCTTTCCTCTTGGCATCCCAGGATCACAGCATTCCTCACACCTCAGCCTCCTTTTCTTTTGGTATCCCAGGATCACAGCATTCCTCCCACCTCAGTCTCCTTTCCTCTTGGAATCCCAGGATCACAGCATTCCTCGCACCTCAGCCTCCTTTCCTCTTGGCATCCCAGGATCACAGCATTCCACACACCTCAGTCTCCTTTCCTCTTGGCAACCCAGGATCACAGCATTCCTCCCACCTGAGCCTCCTTTCCTCTTGGCATCCCAGGATCACAGCATTCCTCGCACCTCAGTCTCCTTTCCTCTTCGCATCCCAGGATCACAGCATTCCTCACACCTCAGCTTCCTTTCCTCTTGGCATCCCAGGATCACAGCATTCCTCGCATCTCAACCTCCTTTCCTCTTGGCATACCAGGATCACAGCATTCCTCGCACCTCAGTCTCCTTTCCTCTTGGCATCCCAGGATCACAGCATTCCTCACACCTCAGTCTCCTTTCCTCTTGGCAACCCAGGATCACAGCATTCCTCCCACCTCAGCCTCCTTTCCTCTTGGCATCCCAGGATCACAGCATTCCTCGCACCTCAGCCTCCTTTCCTTTTGGCATCCCAGGATCACAGCATTCCTCGCACCTCAGTATCCTTTCCTCTTGGCATCCCAGGATCACAGCATTCCTCCCACCTCAGCCTCCTTTCCTCTTGGCATCCCAGGATCACAGCATTCCTCGCACCTCAGCCTCCTTTCCTCTTGGCATCCCAGGATCACAGCATTCCTCACACCTCAGCTTCCTTTCCTCTTGGCATCCCAGGATCACAGCATTCCTCACACCTCAGCTTTCTTTCCTCTTGGCATCCCAGGATCACGGCATTCCTCGCACCTCAGTCTTCTTTCCTCTTGGCATCCCAGGATCACAGCATTCCTTGCACCTCACCCTCCTTTCCTCTTGGCATCCCAGGATCACAGCATTCCTCCCACCTTAGTCTCCTTTCCTCTTGGCATCCCAGGATCACAGCATTCCTCGCACGTCAGTCTCCTTTCCTCTTGGCATCCCAGGATCACAGCATTCCTCACAACTCAGCTTCCTTTCCTCTTGGCATCCCAGGATCACAGCATTCCTCGCACCTCAGCCTCCTTTCCTCTTGGCATCCCAGGATCACAGCATTCCTCCCACCTCAGTCTCCTTTCCTCTTGGCATCACAGGATAACAGCATTCCTCGCACCTCAGCCTCCTTTCCTCTTGGCATCCCAGGATCACAGCATTCCTCACACCTCAGTCTCCTTTCCTCTTGGCAACCCAGGATCACAGCATTCCTCCCACCTCAGCCTCCTTTCCTCTTGGCATCCCAGGATCACAGCATTCCTCCTACCTCAGCCTCCTTTCCTCTTGGCATCCCAGGATCACAGCATTCCTCCTACCTCAGCCTCCTTTCCTCTTGGCATCCCAGGATCACAGCATTCCTCCCACCTAAGTCTCCTTTCCTCTTGGCATCCCAGGATCACAGCATTCCTCTCACCTCAGCTTTCATTTCCTCTTGGCAACCCAGGATCACAGCATTCCTCACACCTCTGCCTCCTTTCCTCTTGGCATCCCAGGATCACTGCATTCCTCACACCTCAGCCTCCTTTCCTCTTGGCATCCCAGAATCACAGCATTATCTCACCTCAGTCTCCTTTCCTCTTGGCATCCCAGGATCACAGCATTTCTCGCACCTCAGCCTCCTTTCCTCATGGCATCCCAGGATCACAGCATTCCTCGCACCTCAGCTTCCTTTCCTCTTGGCATCCCAGGATCACAGCATTCCACACACCTCAGCTTTCTTTCCTCTTGGCATCCCAGGATCACAGCATTCCTCGCACCTCAGTCTCCTTTCCTCTTGGCATCCCAGGATCACAGCATTCCTCACACCTCAGCTTCCTTTCCTCTTGGCATCCCAGGATCACAGCATTCGTCACACCTCAGCTTTCTTTCCTCTTGGCATCCCAGGATCACAGCATTCCTCACACCTCAGCTTCCTTTCCTCTTGGCATCCCAGGATCACAGCATTCCTCCCACCTCAGTCTCCTTTCCTCTTGGCATCCCAGGATCACAGCATTCCTTACACCTCAGCTTCCTTTCCTCTTGGCATCCCAGGATCACAGCATTCCTCACACCTCAGCTTTCTTTCCTCTTGGCATCCCAGGATCACAGCATTCCTCGCACCTCAGCCTCCTTTCCTCTTTGCATCCCAGGATCACAGCATTCCTCACACCTCAGCTTTCTTTCCTCTTGGCATCCCAGGATCACAGCATTCCTCCCACCTCAGTCTCCTTTCCTCTTGGCATCCCAGGATCACAGCATTCCTCGTACCTCAGCCTCCTTTCCTCTTGGCATCCCAAGATCACAGCATTACTCACACCTCAACTTTCTTTCCTCTTGGCATCCCAGGATCACAGCATTCCTCGCACCTCAGTCTCCTTTCGTCTTGGCATCCCAGGATCACAGCATTCCTCACACCTCAGCTTTCTTTCCTCTTGGCATCCCAGGATCACAGCATTCCTCCCACCTCAGTCTCCTTTCCTCTTGGCATCGCAGGATCACAGCATTCCTCGCACCTCTTCCTCCTTTCCTCTTGGCATCCCAGGATCACAGCATTCCTCACACCTCAGTCTCCTTTCCTCTTGGCAACCCAGGATCACAGCATTCCTCCCACCTTAGCCTCCTTTCCTCTTGGCATCCCAGGATCACAGCATTCCTCACACCTCAGCCTCCTTTCCTCTTGGCATTCCAGGATCACAGCATTCCTCCCACCTCGGTCACCTTTCCTCTTGGCATCCCAGGATCACAGCATTCCTCACACCTCAGCTTCCTTTCCTCTTGGCAACCCAGAATCACAGCATTACTCACACCTCAGCCTCCTTTCCTCTTGGCATCCCAGGATCACAGCATTCCTCACACCTCCGCCTCCTTTCCTCTTGGCATCCCAGGATCACAGCATTCCTCACACCTCAGCCTCCTTTCCTCTTGGCATCCCAGGATCACAGCATTCCTCCCACCTCAGTCTCCTTTCCTCTTGGCATCCCAGGATCACAGCATTCCTCACACCTCAGCTTCCTTTCCTCTTGGCAACCCAGGATCACAGCATTCTTCACACCTCAGCCTCCTTTCCTCTTGGCATCCCAGGATCACAGCATTCCTCACACCTCAGCCTCCTTTCCTCTTGGCATCCCAGGATCACAGCATTTCTCGCACCTCAGTCTCCTTTCCTCTTGGCATCGCAGAATCACAGCATTCCTCGCATCTCAGCCTCCTTTCCTCTTGGCATCCCAGGATCACAGCATTCCTCACACTTCAGCTTCCTTTCCTCTTGGCATCCCAGGATCACAGCATTCCTCACACCTTAATTGTCTTTTCCTCTTGGCATCCCAGGATCACTGCATTCCTCGCACCTCAGTCTCCTTTCCTCATGGCATCCCAGGATCATTGCATTCCTCGCACATCTGCCTCCTTTCCTCTTGGCATCCCAGGATCACAGCATTCCTCCCACCTCAGTCTCCTTTCCTCTTGGCATTCCAGGATCACAGTATTCCTCACACCTTAGCTTCCTTTCCTCTTGGCATCCCAGGATCACAGCATTCCACACATCTCAACTTCCTTTCCTCTTGGCATCCCAGGATCACAGCATTCCTCGCACCTCAGCCTCCTTTCCTTTTTTCATCCCAGGATCACAGCATTCCTCACACCTCAGCTTTCTTTCCTCTTAGCATCCCAGGATCACAGCATTCCTCCCACCTGAGTCTCCTTTCCTCTTGGCATCCCAGGATCACAGCATTCCTCGCACCTCAGCCTCCTTTCCTCTTGGCATCCCAGGATCACAGCATTCCTCACACCTCAGCTTTCTTTCCTCTTGGCATCCCAGGATCACAGCATACCTCGCACCTCTGTCTCCTTTCCTCTTGGTATCCCGGGATCACAGCATTCCTCACACCTCAGCTTTATTTCCTCTTGGCATCCCAGGATCACAGCATTCCTCCCACCTGAGTCTCCTTTCCTCTTGGCATCCCAGGATAACAGCATTCCTCGCACCTCAGCCTTCTTTCCTCTTGGCATCCCAGGATCACAGCATTCCTCACACCTCAGTCTCCTTTCCTCTTGGCAACCCAGGATCACAGCATTCCTCCCACCTCAGCCTCCTTTCCTCTTGGCATCCCAGGATCACAGCATTCCTCACACCTCAGCCTCCTTTCCTCTTGGCATCCAAGGATCACAGCATTCCTCACACCTCAGCCTCCTTTCCTCTTGGCATCCCAGGATCACAGCATTCCTCCAATTCAGCCTACTTTCCTCTTGGCATCCCAGGATCACAGCATTCCTTACACCTCAGCCTCCTTTCCTCTTGGCATCCCAGGATCACAGCATTCCTCACACCTCAGTCTCCTTTCCTCTTGGCAACCCAGGTTCACAGCATTCCTCGCACTTCAGCCTCCTTTCCTCTTGGCATCCCAGGATCACAGCATTCCTCACACCTCAGCCTCCTTTCCTCTTGGCATCCCAGGATCACAGCATTCCTCACACCTCAGTCTCCTTTTCTTTTGGCAACCCAGGATCACAGCATTCCTCCAACCTCAGCCTCCTTTCCTCTTGGCAACCCAGGATCACAGCTTTCCTCGCAACTCAGCCTCCTTTCCTCTTGGCATTCAGGATCACAGCATTCCTCCCACCTCAGTCTCCTTTCCTCTTGGCATCCCAGGATCACAGCATTCCTCGCATCTCAGCCTCATTTCCTCTTGGCAACCCAGGATCACAGCATTCCTCCCACCTCAGCCTCCTTTCCTCTTGGCATCCCAGGATCACAGCATTCCTCGCACCTCAGCCTCCTTTCCTCTTGGCATCCCAGGATCACAGCATTCCTCACCCCTCAGCTTCCTTTCCTCTTGGCATCCCAGGATCACAGCATTCCTCGCACCTCAGCCTCCTTTTCTCTTGGTATCCCAGGATCACAGCATTCCTCCCACCTCAGTCTCCTTTCCTCTTGGCATCCCAGGATCACAGCATTTCTCGCACCTCAGCCTCCTTTCCTCTTGGCATCCCAGGATCACAGCATTTCTCACACCTCAGTCTCCTTTCCTCTTTGCAACCCAGGATCACAGCATTCCTCCCACCTCAGCCTCCTTTCCTCTTGGCAGCCCAGGATCACAGCATTCCTCGCACCTCAGTCTCCTTTCCTCTTGGCATCCCAGGATCACAGCATTCCTCACACCTCAGCTTCCTTTCCTCTTGGCATCCCAGGATCACAGCATTCCTCGCATCTCAACCTCCTTTCCTCTTGGCATCCCAGGATCACAGCATTCCTCGCACCTCAGTCTCCTTTACTTTTGGCATCCCAGGATCACAGCATTCCTCACACCTCAGTCTCCTTTCCTCTTGGCAACCCAGGATCACAGCATTCCTCCCACCTCACCCTCCTTTCCTCTTGGCATCCCAGGATCACAGCATTCCTCGCACCTCAGCCTCCTTTCCTCTTGGCATCCCAGGATCACAGCATTCCTCGCACCTTTGTCTCCTTTCCTCTTGGCATCCCAGGATCACAGCATTCCTCCCACCTCAGCCTCCTTTCCTTTTGGCATCCCAGGATCACAGCATTCCTCGCACCTCAGCCTCCTTTCCTCTTGGCATCCCAGGATAACAGCATTCCTCACACCTCAGCTTCCTTTCCTCTTGGCATCCCAGGATCACAGCATTCCTCACACCTCAGCTTTCTTTCCTCTTGGCATCCCAGGATCACAGCATTCCTCGCACCTCAGTCTTCTTTCCTCTTGGCATCCCAGGATCACAGCATTCCTCGCACCTCAGCCTCCTTTCCTCTTGGCATTCCAGGATCACAGCATTCCTCCCACCTCAGTCTCCTTTCCTCTTGGCAACCCAGGATCACAGCATTCCTCCCACGTCAGCCTCCTTTCCTCTTGGCATCCCAGGATCACAGCATTCCTCGCACCTCAGCCTCCTTTCCTCTTGGCATCCCAGGATCACAGCATTCCTCGCACCTCAGTCTCCTTTCCTCTTGGCATCCCAGGATCACAGCATTCCTCCCACCTCAGCCTCCTTTCCTCTTGGCATCCCAGGATCACAGCATTCCTCGCACCTCAGCCTTCTTTCCTCTTGGCATCCCAGGATCACAGCATTCCTCACACCTCAGCTTCCTTTCCTCTTGGCATCCCAGGATCACAGCATTCCTCACATCTCAGCCTCCTTTCCTCTTTGCATCCCAGGATCACAGCATTCCTCACACCTCAGCCTCCTTTCCTCTTGGCATCCCAGGATCACAGCATTCCTCAAACCTCAGCTTCCTTTCCTCTTGGCATCCCAGGATCACAGCATTCCTCGCACCTCAGTCTTCTTGCCTCTTGGCATCCCAGGATCACAGCATTCCTCGCACCTCAGCCTCCTTTCCTCTTGGCATCCCAGGATCACAGCATTCCTTCCTCTTCAGTCTCCTTTCCTCTTGGCATCACAGGATCACAGCATTCCTCGCACCTCAGCCAACTTTCCTCTTGGCATCCCAGGATCACAGCATTCCTCACACCTCAGTCTCCTTTCCTCTTGGCAACCCAGGATCACAGCATTCCTCCCACCTCAGCCTCCTTTCCTCTTGGCATCCCAGGATCACAGCATTCCTCCTACCTCAGCCTCCTTTCCTCTTGGCATCCCAGGATCACAGCATTCCTCCCACCTAAGTCTCCTTTCCTCTTGGCATCCCAGGATCACAGTATTCCTCTCACCTCAGCTTTCATTTCCTCTTGGCAACCCAGGATCACAGCATTCCTCACACCTCTGCCTCCTTTCCTCTTGGCATCCCAGGATCACTGCATTCCTCACACCTCAGCCTCCTTTCCTCTTGGCATCCCAGGATCACAGCATTCCTCGCACCTAAGACTCCTTTCCTCTTGGCATCCCAGGATCACAGCATTCCTCGCACCTCAGCCTCCTTTCCTCATGGCATCCCAGGATCACAGCATTCCTCGCACCTCAGCTTCCTTTCCTCTTGGCATTCCAGGATCACAGCATTCCTCACACCTCAGCTTTCTTTCCTCTTGGCATCCCAGGATCACAGCATTCCTCGCACCTCAGTCTCCTTTTATCTTAGGATCCCAGGATCACAGCATTCCTCACACCTCAGCTTTCTTTCCTCTTGGCATCCCAGGATCACAGCATTCCTCGCACCTCAGTCTCCTTTCCTCTTGGCATCCCATGATCATTGCATTCCTCGCACCTCTGCCTCCTTTCCTCTTGGCATCCCAGGATCACAGCATTTCTCCCACCTCAGTCTGCTTTCCTCTTGGCATTCCAGGATCACAGTATTCCTCACACCTTAGCTTCCTTTCCTCTTGGCATCCCAGGATCACAGCATTCCTCACACCTCAGCTTCCTTTCCTCTTGGCATCCCAGGATCACAGCATTCCTCGCACCTCAGCCTCCTTTCCTTTTTTCATCCCAGGATCACAGCATTCCTCACACCTCAGCTTTCTTTCCTCTTGGCATCCCAGGATCACAGCATTCCTCCCACCTGAGTCTCCTTTCCTCTTGGCATCCCAGGATCACAGCATTCCTCGCACCTCAGCCTCCTTTCCTCTTGGCATCCAAGGATCACAGCATTCCTCACACCTCAGCTTTCTTTCCTCTTGGCATCCCAGGATCACAGCATTCCTCGCACCTCTGTCTCCTTTCCTCTTGGCATCCCAGGATCACAGCATTTCTCACACCTCAGCTTTCTTTCCTCTTGGCATCCCAGGATCACAGCATTCCTCCCACCTGAGTCTCCTTTCCTCTTGGCATCCCAGGATCACAGCATTCCTCACACCTCAGTCTCCTTTCCTCTTGGCAACCCAGGATTACAGCATTCCTCCCACCTCAGCCTCCTTTCCTCTTGGCATCCCAGGATCACAACATTCCTCACACCTCAGCCTCCTTTCCTCTTGGCATCCCAGGATCACAGCATTCCTCCCACCTCAGCCTCCTTTCCTCTTGGCTTCCCAGGATCACAGCATTCCTCACACCTCAGCTTCCTTTTCTCTTGGCAACCCAGGATCACAGCATTCCTCACACCTCAGCTTCCTTTCCTCTTGGCATCCAAGGATCACAGCATTCCTCACACCTCAGCCTCCTTTCCTCTTGGCATCCCAGGATCACAGCATTCCTCCAATTCAGCCTCCTTTCCTCTTGGCATCCCAGGATCACAGCATTCCTCACACCTCAGCCTCCTTTCCTCTTGGCATCCCAGGATCACAGCATTCCTCACACCTCAGTCTCCTTTCCTTTTGGCAACCCAGGATCACAGCATTCCTCCAACCTCAGCCTCCTTTCCTCTTGGCAACCCAGGATCACAGCATTCCTCGCACCTCAGCCTCCTTTCCTCTTGGCATCCCAGGTTCACAGCATTCCTCCCACCTCAGTCTCCTTTCCTCTTGGCTTCCCAGGATCACAGCATTCCTCGCATCTCAGCCTCCTTTCCTCTTGACTACCCAGGATCACAGCATTCCTCCCACCTCAGCCTCCTTTCCTCTTGGCATCCCAGGATCACAGCATTCCTCGCACCTCAGCCTCCTTTCCTCTTGGCATCCCAGGATCACAGCATTCCTCACACCTCAGCTTCCTTTCCTCTTGGCATCCCAGGATCACAGCATTCCTCGCACCTCAGCCTCCTTTTCTCTTGGTATCCCAGGATCACAGCATTCCTCCCACCTCAGTCTCCTTTCCTCTTGGCATCCCAGGATCACAGCATTCCTCGCACCTCAGCTTCCTTTCCTCTTGGCATCCCAGGATCACAGCATTCCTCACACCTCAGTCTCCTTTCCTCTTGGCAACCCAGGATCACATCATTCCTCCCACCTCAGTCTCCTTTCCTCTTGGCATCCCAGGATCACAGCATTCCTCGCACCTCAGCCTCCTTTCCTCTTGGCATCCCAGGATCACAGCATTCCTCACTCCTCAGCTTTCTTTCTTCGTGGCATCCCAGGATCACAGCATTCCTCCCACCTGAGTCTCCTTTCCTCTTGGCATCCCAGGATCACAGCATTCCTCGCACCTCAGTCTCCTTTCCTCTTGGCATCCCAGGATCACAGCATTCCTCACACCTCAGTCTCCTTTCCTCTTGGCAACCCAGGATCACAGCATTCCTCCCACCTCAGCCTCCTTTCCTCTTGGCATCCCAGGATAACAGCATTCCTCCCACCTCAGTCTCCTTTCCTCTTGGCATCCCAGGATCACTGCATTCCTCGCACCTCAGTCTCCTTTCCTCTTGGCATCCCAGGATCACAGCATTCCTCGCACCTCTGTCTCCTTTCCTCTTGGCATCCCAGGATCACAGCATTCCTACCACCTCAGCCTCCTTTCCTCTTGGCATCCCAGGATCACAGCATTCCTCACACCTCAGTCTCCTTTCCTCTTGGCAACCCAGGATCACAGCATTCCTCCCACCTCAGCCTCCTTTCCTCTTGGCATCCCAGGATCACAGCATTCCTACCACCTCAGCCTCCTTTCCTCTTGGCATCCCAGGATCACAGCATTCCTCACACCTCAGTCTCCTTTCCTCTTGGCAACCCAGGATCACAGCATTCCTCACACCTCAGCCTCCTTTTCTTTTGGTATCCCTGGATCACAGCATTCCTCCCACCTCAGTCTCCTTTCCTCTTGGAATCCCAGGATCACAGCATTCCTCGCACCTCAGCCTCCTTTCCTCTTGGCACCCCAGGATCACAGCATTCCTCACACCTCAGTCTCCTTTCCTCTTGGCAACCCAGGATCACAGCATTCCTCCCACCTGAGCCTCCTTTCCTTTTGGCATCCCAGGATCACAGCATTCCTCGCACCTCAGTCTCCTTTCCTCTTCGCATCCCAGGATCACAGCATTCCTCACACCTCAGCTTCCTTTCCTCTTGGCATCCCAGGATCACAGCATTCCTCGCATCTCAACCTCCTTTCCTCTTGGCATACCAGGATCACAGCATTCCTCGCACCTCAGTCTCCTTTCCTCTTGGCATCCCAGGATCACAGCATTCCTCACACCTCAGTCTCCTTTCCTCTTGGCAACCCAGGATCACAGCATTCCTCCCACCTCAGCCTCCTTTCCTCTTGGCATCCCAGGATCACAGCATTCCTCGCACCTCAGCCTCCTTTCCTTTTGGCATCCCAGGATCACAGCATTCCTCGCACCTCAGTATCCTTTCCTCTTGGCATCCCAGGATCACAGCATTCCTCCCACCTCAGCCTCCTTTCCTCTTGGCATCCCAGGATCACAGCATTCCTCGCACCTCAGCCTCCTTTCCTCTTGGCATCCCAGGATCACAGCATTCCTCACACCTCAGCTTCCTTTCCTCTTGGCATCCCAGGATCACAGCATTCCTCACACCTCAGCTTTCTTTCCTCTTGGCATCCCAGGATCACAGCATTCCTCGCACCTCAGTCTTCTTTCCTCTTGGCATCCCAGGATCACAGCATTCCTTGCACCTCACCCTCCTTTCCTCTTGGCATCCCAGGATCACAGCATTCCTCCCACCTTAGTCTCCTTTCCTCTTGGCATCCCAGGATCACAGCATTCCTCGCACGTCAGTCTCCTTTCCTCTTGGCATCCCAGGATCACAGCATTCCTCACAACTCAGCTTCCTTTCCTCTTGGCATCCCAGGATCACAGCATTCCTCGCACCTCAGCCTCCTTTCCTCTTGGCATCCCAGGATCACAGCATTCCTCCCACCTCAGTCTCCTTTCCTCTTGGCATCACAGGATAACAGCATTCCTCGCACCTCAGCCTCCTTTCCTCTTGGCATCCCAGGATCACAGCATTCCTCACACCTCAGTCTCCTTTCCTCTTGGCAACCCAGGATCACAGCATTCCTCCCACCTCAGCCTCCTTTCCTCTTGGCATCCCAGGATCACAGCATTCCTCCTACCTCAGCCTCCTTTCCTCTTGGCATCCCAGGATCACAGCATTCCTCCTACCTCAGCCTCCTTTCCTCTTGGCATCCCAGGATCACAGCATTCCTCCCACCTAAGTCTCCTTTCCTCTTGGCATCCCAGGATCACAGCATTCCTCTCACCTCAGCTTTCATTTCCTCTTGGCAACCCAGGATCACAGCATTCCTCACACCTCTGCCTCCTTTCCTCTTGGCATCCCAGGATCACTGCATTCCTCACACCTCAGCCTCCTTTCCTCTTGGCATCCCAGAATCACAGCATTATCTCACCTCAGTCTCCTTTCCTCTTGGCATCCCAGGATCACAGCATTTCTCGCACCTCAGCCTCCTTTCCTCATGGCATCCCAGGATCACAGCATTCCTCGCACCTCAGCTTCCTTTCCTCTTGGCATCCCAGGATCACAGCATTCCACACACCTCAGCTTTCTTTCCTCTTGGCATCCCAGGATCACAGCATTCCTCGCACCTCAGTCTCCTTTCCTCTTGGCATCCCAGGATCACAGCATTCCTCACACCTCAGCTTCCTTTCCTCTTGGCATCCCAGGATCACAGCATTCCTCACACCTCAGTCTCCTTTCCTCTTGGCAATCCAGGATCACAGCTTTCCTCCCACCTCACCCTCCTTTCCTCTTGGCATCCCAGGATCACAGCATTCCTCGCACCTCAGCCTCCTTTCCTCTTGGCATCCCAGGATCACAGCATTCCTCGCACCTTTGTCTCCTTTTCTCTTGGCATCCCAGGATCACAGCATTCCTCCCACCTCAGCCTCCTTTCCTTTTGGCATCCCAGGATCACAGCATTCCTCGCACCTCAGCCTCCTTTCCTCTTGGCATCCCAGGATCACAGCATTCCTCACACCTCAGCTTCCTTTCCTCTTGGCATCCCAGGATCACAGCATTCCTCACACCTCAGCTTTCTTTCCTCTTGGCATCCCAGGATCACAGCATTCCTCGCACCTCAGTCTTCTTTCCTCTTGGCATCCCAGGATCACAGCATTCCTCGCACCTCAGCCTCCTTTCCTCTTGGCATCCCAGGATCACAGCATTCCTCCCACCTCAGTCTCCTTTCCTCTTGGCAACCCAGGATCACAGCATTCCTCCCACGTCAGCCTCCTTTCCTCTTGGCATCCCAGGATCACAGCATTCCTCGCACCTCAGCCTCCTTTCCTCTTGGCATCCCAGGATCACAGCATTCCTCGCACCTCAGTCTCCTTTCCTCTTGGCATCCCAGGATCACAGCATTCCTCCCACCTCAGCCTCCTTTCCTCTTGGCATCCCAGGATCACAGCATTCCTCGCACCTCAGCCTTCTTTCCTCTTGGCATCCCAGGATCACAGCATTCCTCACACCTCAGCTTCCTTTCCTCTTGGCATCCCAGGATCACAGCATTCCTCACATCTCAGCCTCCTTTCCTCTTTGCATCCCAGGATCACAGCATTCCTCACATCTCAGCCTCCTTTCCTCTTGGCAACCCAGGATCACAGCATTCCTCCCACCTCAGCCTCCTTTCCTCTTGGCATCCCAGGATAACAGCATTCCTCCCACCTCAGTCTCCTTTCCTCTTGGCATCCCAGGATCACTGCATTCCTCGCACCTCAGTCTCCTTTCCTCTTGGCATCCCAGGATCACAGCATTCCTCGCACCTCTGTCTCCTTTCCTCTTGGCATCCCAGGATCACAGCATTCCTACCACCTCAGCCTCCTTTCCTCTTGGCATCCCAGGATCACAGCATTCCTCACACCTCAGTCTCCTTTCCTCTTGGCAACCCAGGATCACAGCATTCCTCCCACCTCAGCCTCCTTTCCTCTTGGCATCCCAGGATCACAGCATTCCTACCACCTCAGCCTCCTTTCCTCTTGGCATCCCAGGATCACAGCATTCCTCACACCTCAGTCTCCTTTCCTCTTGGCAACCCAGGATCACAGCATTCCTCACACCTCAGCCTCCTTTTCTTTTGGTATCCCTGGATCACAGCATTCCTCCCACCTCAGTCTCCTTTCCTCTTGGAATCCCAGGATCACAGCATTCCTCGCACCTCAGCCTCCTTTCCTCTTGGCACCCCAGGATCACAGCATTCCTCACACCTCAGTCTCCTTTCCTCTTGGCAACCCAGGATCACAGCATTCCTCCCACCTGAGCCTCCTTTCCTTTTGGCATCCCAGGATCACAGCATTCCTCGCACCTCAGTCTCCTTTCCTCTTCGCATCCCAGGATCACAGCATTCCTCACACCTCAGCTTCCTTTCCTCTTGGCATCCCAGGATCACAGCATTCCTCGCATCTCAACCTCCTTTCCTCTTGGCATACCAGGATCACAGCATTCCTCGCACCTCAGTCTCCTTTCCTCTTGGCATCCCAGGATCACAGCATTCCTCACACCTCAGTCTCCTTTCCTCTTGGCAACCCAGGATCACAGCATTCCTCCCACCTCAGCCTCCTTTCCTCTTGGCATCCCAGGATCACAGCATTCCTCGCACCTCAGCCTCCTTTCCTTTTGGCATCCCAGGATCACAGCATTCCTCGCACCTCAGTATCCTTTCCTCTTGGCATCCCAGGATCACAGCATTCCTCCCACCTCAGCCTCCTTTCCTCTTGGCATCCCAGGATCACAGCATTCCTCGCACCTCAGCCTCCTTTCCTCTTGGCATCCCAGGATCACAGCATTCCTCACACCTCAGCTTCCTTTCCTCTTGGCATCCCAGGATCACAGCATTCCTCACACCTCAGCTTTCTTTCCTCTTGGCATCCCAGGATCACAGCATTCCTCGCACCTCAGTCTTCTTTCCTCTTGGCATCCCAGGATCACAGCATTCCTTGCACCTCACCCTCCTTTCCTCTTGGCATCCCAGGATCACAGCATTCCTCCCACCTTAGTCTCCTTTCCTCTTGGCATCCCAGGATCACAGCATTCCTCGCACGTCAGTCTCCTTTCCTCTTGGCATCCCAGGATCACAGCATTCCTCACAACTCAGCTTCCTTTCCTCTTGGCATCCCAGGATCACAGCATTCCTCGCACCTCAGCCTCCTTTCCTCTTGGCATCCCAGGATCACAGCATTCCTCCCACCTCAGTCTCCTTTCCTCTTGGCATCACAGGATAACAGCATTCCTCGCACCTCAGCCTCCTTTCCTCTTGGCATCCCAGGATCACAGCATTCCTCACACCTCAGTCTCCTTTCCTCTTGGCAACCCAGGATCACAGCATTCCTCCCACCTCAGCCTCCTTTCCTCTTGGCATCCCAGGATCACAGCATTCCTCCTACCTCAGCCTCCTTTCCTCTTGGCATCCCAGGATCACAGCATTCCTCCTACCTCAGCCTCCTTTCCTCTTGGCATCCCAGGATCACAGCATTCCTCCCACCTAAGTCTCCTTTCCTCTTGGCATCCCAGGATCACAGCATTCCTCTCACCTCAGCTTTCATTTCCTCTTGGCAACCCAGGATCACAGCATTCCTCACACCTCTGCCTCCTTTCCTCTTGGCATCCCAGGATCACTGCATTCCTCACACCTCAGCCTCCTTTCCTCTTGGCATCCCAGAATCACAGCATTATCTCACCTCAGTCTCCTTTCCTCTTGGCATCCCAGGATCACAGCATTTCTCGCACCTCAGCCTCCTTTCCTCATGGCATCCCAGGATCACAGCATTCCTCGCACCTCAGCTTCCTTTCCTCTTGGCATCCCAGGATCACAGCATTCCACACACCTCAGCTTTCTTTCCTCTTGGCATCCCAGGATCACAGCATTCCTCGCACCTCAGTCTCCTTTCCTCTTGGCATCCCAGGATCACAGCATTCCTCACACCTCAGCTTCCTTTCCTCTTGGCATCCCAGGATCACAGCATTCCTCACACCTCAGTCTCCTTTCCTCTTGGCAATCCAGGATCACAGCTTTCCTCCCACCTCACCCTCCTTTCCTCTTGGCATCCCAGGATCACAGCATTCCTCGCACCTCAGCCTCCTTTCCTCTTGGCATCCCAGGATCACAGCATTCCTCGCACCTTTGTCTCCTTTTCTCTTGGCATCCCAGGATCACAGCATTCCTCCCACCTCAGCCTCCTTTCCTTTTGGCATCCCAGGATCACAGCATTCCTCGCACCTCAGCCTCCTTTCCTCTTGGCATCCCAGGATCACAGCATTCCTCACACCTCAGCTTCCTTTCCTCTTGGCATCCCAGGATCACAGCATTCCTCACACCTCAGCTTTCTTTCCTCTTGGCATCCCAGGATCACAGCATTCCTCGCACCTCAGTCTTCTTTCCTCTTGGCATCCCAGGATCACAGCATTCCTCGCACCTCAGCCTCCTTTCCTCTTGGCATCCCAGGATCACAGCATTCCTCCCACCTCAGTCTCCTTTCCTCTTGGCAACCCAGGATCACAGCATTCCTCCCACGTCAGCCTCCTTTCCTCTTGGCATCCCAGGATCACAGCATTCCTCGCACCTCAGCCTCCTTTCCTCTTGGCATCCCAGGATCACAGCATTCCTCGCACCTCAGTCTCCTTTCCTCTTGGCATCCCAGGATCACAGCATTCCTCCCACCTCAGCCTCCTTTCCTCTTGGCATCCCAGGATCACAGCATTCCTCGCACCTCAGCCTTCTTTCCTCTTGGCATCCCAGGATCACAGCATTCCTCACACCTCAGCTTCCTTTCCTCTTGGCATCCCAGGATCACAGCATTCCTCACATCTCAGCCTCCTTTCCTCTTTGCATCCCAGGATCACAGCATTCCTCACACCTCAGCCTCCTTTCCTCTTGGCATCCCAGGATCACAGCATTCCTCAAACCTCAGCTTCCTTTCCTCTTGGCATCCCAGGATCACAGCATTCCTCGCACCTCAGTCTTCTTGCCTCTTGGCATCCCAGGATCACAGCATTCCTCGCACCTCAGCCTCCTTTCCTCTTGGCATCCCAGGATCACAGCATTCCTTCCTCTTCAGTCTCCTTTCCTCTTGGCATCACAGGATCACAGCATTCCTCGCACCTCAGCCACCTTTCCTCTTGGCATCCCAGGATCACAGCATTCCTCACACCTCAGTCTCCTTTCCTCTTGGCAACCCAGGATCACAGCATTCCTCCCACCTCAGCCTCCTTTCCTCTTGGCATCACAGGATCACAGCATTCCTCCTACCTCAGCCTCCTTTCCTCTTGGCATCCCAGGATCACAGCATTCCTCCCACCTAAGTCTCCTTTCCTCTTGGCATCCCAGGATCACAGTATTCCTCTCACCTCAGCTTTCATTTCCTCTTGGCAACCCAGGATCACAGCATTCCTCACACCTCTGCCTCCTTTCCTCTTGGCATCCCAGGATCACTGCATTCCTCACACCTCAGCCTCCTTTCCTCTTGGCATCCCAGGATCACAGCATTCCTCGCACCTAAGACTCCTTTCCTCTTGGCATCCCAGGATCACAGCATTCCTCGCACCTCAGCCTCCTTTCCTCATGGCATCCCAGGATCACAGCATTCCTCGCACCTCAGCTTCCTTTCCTCTTGGCATTCCAGGATCACAGCATTCCTCACACCTCAGCTTTCTTTCCTCTTGGCATCCCAGGATCACAGCATTCCTCGCACCTCAGTCTCCTTTTATCTTAGGATCCCAGGATCACAGCATTCCTCACACCTCAGCTTTCTTTCCTCTTGGCATCCCAGGATCACAGCATTCCTCGCACCTCAGTCTCCTTTCCTCTTGGCATCCCATGATCATTGCATTCCTCGCACCTCTGCCTCCTTTCCTCTTGGCATCCCAGGATCACAGCATTTCTCCCACCTCAGTCTGCTTTCCTCTTGGCATTCCAGGATCACAGTATTCCTCACACCTTAGCTTCCTTTCCTCTTGGCATCCCAGGATCACAGCATTCCTCACACCTCAGCTTCCTTTCCTCTTGGCATCCCAGGATCACAGCATTCCTCGCACCTCAGCCTCCTTTCCTTTTTTCATCCCAGGATCACAGCATTCCTCACACCTCAGCTTTCTTTCCTCTTGGCATCCCAGGATCACAGCATTCCTCCCACCTGAGTCTCCTTTCCTCTTGGCATCCCAGGATCACAGCATTCCTCGCACCTCAGCCTCCTTTCCTCTTGGCATCCAAGGATCACAGCATTCCTCACACCTCAGCTTTCTTTCCTCTTGGCATCCCAGGATCACAGCATTCCTCGCACCTCTGTCTCCTTTCCTCTTGGCATCCCAGGATCACAGCATTTCTCACACCTCAGCTTTCTTTCCTCTTGGCATCCCAGGATCACAGCATTCCTCCCACCTGAGTCTCCTTTCCTCTTGGCATCCCAGGATCACAGCATTCCAAACACCTCAGTCTCCTTTCCTCTTGGCAACCCAGGATTACAGCATTCCTCCCACCTCAGCCTCCTTTCCTCTTGGCATCCCAGGATCACAACATTCCTCACACCTCAGCCTCCTTTCCTCTTGGCATCCCAGGATCACAGCATTCCTCCCACCTCAGCCTCCTTTCCTCTTGGCTTCCCAGGATCACAGCATTCCTCACACCTCAGCTTCCTTTTCTCTTGGCAACCCAGGATCACAGCATTCCTCACACCTCAGCTTCCTTTCCTCTTGGCATCCAAGGATCACAGCATTCGTCACACCTCAGCCTCCTTTCCTCTTGGCATCCCAGGATCACAGCATTCCTCCAATTCAGCCTCCTTTCCTCTTGGCATCCCAGGATCACAGCATTCCTCACACCTCAGCCTCCTTTCCTCTTGGCATCCCAGGATCACAGCATTCCTCACACCTCAGTCTCCTTTCCTTTTGGCAACCCAGGATCACAGCATTCCTCCAACCTCAGCCTCCTTTCCTCTTGGCAACCCAGGATCACAGCATTCCTCGCACCTCAGCCTCCTTTCCTCTTGGCATCCCAGGTTCACAGCATTCCTCCCACCTCAGTCTCCTTTCCTCTTGGCTTCCCAGGATCACAGCATTCCTCGCATCTCAGCCTCCTTTCCTCTTGACAACCCAGGATCACAGCATTCCTCCCACCTCAGCCTCCTTTCCTCTTGGCATCCCAGGATCACAGCATTCCTCGCACCTCAGCCTCCTTTCCTCTTGGCATCCCAGGATCACAGCATTCCTCACACCTCAGCTTCCTTTCCTCTTGGCATCCCAGGATCACAGCATTCCTCGCACCTCAGCCTCCTTTTCTCTTGGTATCCCAGGATCACAGCATTCCTCCCACCTCAGTCTCCTTTCCTCTTGGCATCCCAGGATCACAGCATTCCTCGCACCTCAGCTTCCTTTCCTCTTGGCATCCCAGGATCACAGCATTCCTCACACCTCAGTCTCCTTTCCTCTTGGCAACCCAGGATCACATCATTCCTCCCACCTCAGTCTCCTTTCCTCTTGGCATCCCAGGATCACAGCATTCCTCGCACCTCAGCCTCCTTTCCTCTTGGCATCCCAGGATCACAGCATTCCTCACTCCTCAGCTTTCTTTCTTCGTGGCATCCCAGGATCACAGCATTCCTCCCACCTGAGTCTCCTTTCCTCTTGGCATCCCAGGATCACAGCATTCCTCGCACCTCAGTCTCCTTTCCTCTTGGCATCCCAGGATCACAGCATTCCTCACACCTCAGTCTCCTTTCCTCTTGGCAACCCAGGATCACAGCATTCCTCCCACCTCAGCCTCCTTTCCTCTTGGCATCCCAGGATAACAGCATTCCTCCCACCTCAGTCTCCTTTCCTCTTGGCATCCCAGGATCACTGCATTCCTCGCACCTCAGTCTCCTTTCCTCTTGGCATCCCAGGATCACAGCATTCCTCGCACCTCTGTCTCCTTTCCTCTTGGCATCCCAGGATCACAGCATTCCTACCACCTCAGCCTCCTTTCCTCTTGGCATCCCAGGATCACAGCATTCCTCACACCTCAGTCTCCTTTCCTCTTGGCAACCCAGGATCACAGCATTCCTCCCACCTCAGCCTCCTTTCCTCTTGGCATCCCAGGATCACAGCATTCCTACCACCTCAGCCTCCTTTCCTCTTGGCATCCCAGGATCACAGCATTCCTCACACCTCAGTCTCCTTTCCTCTTGGCAACCCAGGATCACAGCATTCCTCCCACCTCAGCCTCCTTTCCTCTTGGCATCCCAGGATCACAGTATTCTTCGCACCTCAGTCTCCTTTCCTCTTGGCATCCCAGGATCACAGCATTCCTCGCACCTCAGCCTCCTTTCCTCTTGGCATCCCAGGATAACAGCATTCCTCACACCTCAGCCTCCTTTCCTCTTGGCATCCCAGGATCACAGCATTCCTCACACCTCAGCTTTCTTTCCTCTTGGCATCCCAGGATCACAGCATTCCTCGCACCTCAGTCTCCTTTCCACTTGGCATCCCAGGATCACAGCATTCCTCGCACCTCAGCCTCCTTTCTTCTTGGCATACCAGGATCACAGCATTCCTCCCACCTCAGTCTCCTTTCCTCTTGGCATCCCAGGATCACAGCATTCCTCGCACCTCAGTCTCCTTTCATCTTGGCATCCCAGGATCACAGCATTCCTCACACCTCAGCTTCCTTTCCTCTTGGCATCCCAGGATCACAGCATTCCTCACACCTCAGCCTCCTTTTCTTTTGGTATCCCAGGATCACAGCATTCCTCCCACCTCAGTCTCCTTTCCTCTTGGAATCCCAGGATCACAGCATTCCTCGCACCTCAGCCTCCTTTCCTCTTGGCATCCCAGGATCACAGCATTCCTCACACCTCAGTCTCCTTTCCTCTTGGCAACCCAGGATCACAGCATTCCTCCCACCTGAGCCTCCTTTCCTTTTGGCATCCCAGGATCACAGCATTCCTCGCACCTCAGTCTCCTTTCCTCTTCGCATCCCAGGATCACAGCATTCCTCACACCTCAGCTTCCTTTCCTCTTGGCATCCCAGGATCACAGCATTCCTCGCATCTCAACCTCCTTTCCTCTTGGCATACCAGGATCACAGCATTCCTCGCACCTCAGTCTCCTTTCCTCTTGGCATCCCAGGATCACAGCATTCCTCACACCTCAGTCTCCTTTCCTCTTGGCAACCCAGGATCACAGCATTCCTCCCACCTCAGCCTCCTTTCCTCTTGGCATCCCAGGATCACAGCATTCCTCGCACCTCAGCCTCCTTTCCTTTTGGCATCCCAGGATCACAGCATTCCTCGCACCTCAGTATCCTTTCCTCTTGGCATCCCAGGATCACAGCATTCCTCCCACCTCAGCCTCCTTTCCTCTTGGCATCCCAGGATCACAGCATTCCTCGCACCTCAGCCTCCTTTCCTCTTGGCATCCCAGGATCACAGCATTCCTCACACCTCAGCTTCCTTTCCTCTTGGCATCCCAGGATCACAGCATTCCTCACACCTTAGCTTTCTTTCCTCTTGGCATCCCAGGATCACAGCATTCCTCGCACCTCAGTCTTCTTTCCTCTTGGCATCCCAGGATCACAGCATTCCTTGCACCTCACCCTCCTTTCCTCTTGGCATCCCAGGATCACAGCATTCCTCCCACCTTAGTCTCCTTTCCTCTTGGCATCCCAGGATCACAGCATTCCTCGCACGTCAGTCTCCTTTCCTCTTGGCATCCCAGGATCACAGCATTCCTCACAACTCAGCTTCCTTTCCTCTTGGCATCCCAGGATCACAGCATTCCTCGCACCTCAGCCTCCTTTCCTCTTGGCATCCCAGGATCACAGCATTCCTCCCACCTCAGTCTCCTTTCCTCTTGGCATCACAGGATAACAGCATTCCTCGCACCTCAGCCTCCTTTCCTCTTGGCATCCCAGGATCACAGCATTCCTCACACCTCAGTCTCCTTTCCTCTTGGCAACCCAGGATCACAGCATTCCTCCCACCTCAGCCTCCTTTCCTCTTGGCATCCCAGGATCACAGCATTCCTCCTACCTCAGCCTCCTTTCCTCTTGGCATCCCAGGATCACAGCATTCCTCCTACCTCAGCCTCCTTTCCTCTTGGCATCCCAGGATCACAGCATTCCTCCCACCTAAGTCTCCTTTCCTCTTGGCATCCCAGGATCACAGCATTCCTCTCACCTCAGCTTTCATTTCCTCTTGGCAACCCAGGATCACAGCATTCCTCACACCTCTGCCTCCTTTCCTCTTGGCATCCCAGGATCACTGCATTCCTCACACCTCAGCCTCCTTTCCTCTTGGCATCCCAGAATCACAGCATTATCTCACCTCAGTCTCCTTTCCTCTTGGCATCCCAGGATCACAGCATTTCTCGCACCTCAGCCTCCTTTCCTCATGGCATCCCAGGATCACAGCATTCCTCGCACCTCAGCTTCCTTTCCTCTTGGCATCCCAGGATCACAGCATTCCACACACCTCAGCTTTCTTTCCTCTTGGCATCCCAGGATCACAGCATTCCTCGCACCTCAGTCTCCTTTCCTCTTGGCATCCCAGGATCACAGCATTCCTCACACCTCAGCTTCCTTTCCTCTTGGCATCCCAGGATCACAGCATTCGTCACACCTCAGCTTTCTTTCCTCTTGGCATCCCAGGATCACAGCATTCCTCACACCTCAGCTTCCTTTCCTCTTGGCATCCCAGGATCACAGCATTCCTCCCACCTCAGTCTCCTTTCCTCTTGGCATCCCAGGATCACAGCATTCCTTACACCTCAGCTTCCTTTCCTCTTGGCATCCCAGGATCACAGCATTCCTCACACCTCAGCTTTCTTTCCTCTTGGCATCCCAGGATCACAGCATTCCTCGCACCTCAGCCTCCTTTCCTCTTTGCATCCCAGGATCACAGCATTCCTCACACCTCAGCTTTCTTTCCTCTTGGCATCCCAGGATCACAGCATTCCTCCCACCTCAGTCTCCTTTCCTCTTGGCATCCCAGGATCACAGCATTCCTCGCACCTCAGCCTCCTTTCCTCTTGGCATCCCAAGTTCACAGCATTACTCACACCTCAGCTTTCTTTCCTCTTGGCATCCCAGGATCACAGCATTCCTCGCACCTCAGTCTCCTTTCGTCTTGGCATCCCAGGATCACAGCATTCCTCACACCTCAGCTTTCTTTCCTCTTGGCATCCCAGGATCACAGCATTCCTCCCACCTCAGTCTCCTTTCCTCTTGGCATCGCAGGATCACAGCATTCCTCGCACCTCTTCCTCCTTTCCTCTTGGCATCCCAGGATCACAGCATTCCTCACACCTCAGTCTCCTTTCCTCTTGGCAACCCAGGATCACAGCATTCCTCCCACCTTAGCCTCCTTTCCTCTTGGCATCCCAGGATCACAGCATTCCTCACACCTCAGCCTCCTTTCCTCTTGGCATTCCAGGATCACAGCATTCCTCCCACCTCAGTCACCTTTCCTCTTGGCATCCCAGGATCACAGCATTCCTCACACCTCAGCTTCCTTTCCTCTTGGCAACCCAGAATCACAGCATTACTCACACCTCAGCCTCCTTTCCTCTTGGCATCCCAGGATCACAGCATTCCTCACACCTCCGCCTCCTTTCCTCTTGGCATCCCAGGATCACAGCATTCCTCACACCTCAGCCTCCTTTCCTCTTGGCATCCCAGGATCACAGCATTCCTCCCACCTCAGTCTCCTTTCCTCTTGGCGTCCCAGGATCACAGCATTCCTCACACCTCAGCTTCCTTTCCTCTTGGCAACCCAGGATCACAGCATTCTTCACACCTCAGCCTCCTTTCCTCTTGGCATCCCAGGATCACAGCATTCCTCACACCTCAGCCTCCTTTCCTCTTGGCATCCCAGGATCACAGCATTTCTCGCACCTCAGTCTCCTTTCCTCTTGGCATCGCAGGATCACAGCATTCCTCGCATCTCAGCCTCCTTTCCTCTTGGCATCCCAGGATCACAGCATTCCTCACACTTCAGCTTCCTTTCCTCTTGGCATCCCAGGATCACAGCATTCCTCACACCTTAATTGTCTTTTCCTCTTGGCATCCCAGGATCACTGCATTCCTCGCACCTCAGTCTCCTTTCCTCATGGCATCCCAGGATCATTGCATTCCTCGCACATCTGCCTCCTTTCCTCTTGGCATCCCAGGATCACAGCATTCCTCCCACCTCAGTCTTCATTTCCTCTTGGCATTCCAGGATCACAGTATTCCTCACACCTTAGCTTCCTTTCCTCTTGGCATCCCAGGATCACAGCATTCCACACATCTCAACTTCCTTTCCTCTTGGCATCCCAGGATCACAGCATTCCTCGCACCTCAGCCTCCTTTCCTTTTTTCATCCCAGGATCACAGCATTCCTCACACCTCAGCTTTCTTTCCTCTTAGCATCCCAGGATCACAGCATTCCTCCCACCTGAGTCTCCTTTCCTCTTGGCATCCCAGGATCACAGCATTCCTCGCACCTCAGCCTCCTTTCCTCTTGGCATCCCAGGATCACAGCATTCCTCACACCTCAGCTTTCTTTCCTCTTGGCATCCCAGGATCACAGCATACCTCGCACCTCTGTCTCCTTTCCTCTTGGTATCCCGGGATCACAGCATTCCTCACACCTCAGCTTTATTTCCTCTTGGCATCCCAGGATCACAGCATTCCTCCCACCTGAGTCTCCTTTCCTCTTGGCATCCCAGGATAACAGCATTCCTCGCACCTCAGCCTTCTTTCCTCTTGGCATCCCAGGATCACAGCATTCCTCACACCTCAGTCTCCTTTCCTCTTGGCAACCCAGGATCACAGCATTCCTCCCACCTCAGCCTCCTTTCCTCTTGGCATCCCAGGATCACAGCATTCCTCACACCTCAGCCTCCTTTCCTCTTGGCATCCAAGGATCACAGCATTCCTCACACCTCAGCCTCCTTTCCTCTTGGCATCCCAGGATCACAGCATTCCTCCAATTCAGCCTACTTTCCTCTTGGCATCCCAGGATCACAGCATTCCTTACACCTCAGCCTCCTTTCCTCTTGGCATCCCAGGATCACAGCATTCCTCACACCTCAGTCTCCTTTCCTCTTGGCAACCCAGGTTCACAGCATTCCTCGCACTTCAGCCTCCTTTCCTCTTGGCATCCCAGGATCACAGCATTCCTCACACCTCAGCCTCCTTTCCTCTTGGCATCCCAGGATCACAGCATTCCTCACACCTCAGTCTCCTTTTCTTTTGGCAACCCAGGATCACAGCATTCCTCCAACCTCAGCCTCCTTTCCTCTTGGCAACCCAGGATCACAGCTTTCCTCGCAACTCAGCCTCCTTTCCTCTTGGCATTCAGGATCACAGCATTCCTCCCACCTCAGTCTCCTTTCCTCTTGGCATCCCAGGATCACAGCATTCCTCGCATCTCAGCCTCATTTCCTCTTGGCAACCCAGGATCACAGCATTCCTCCCACCTCAGCCTCCTTTCCTCTTGGCATCCCAGGATCACAGCATTCCTCGCACCTCAGCCTCCTTTCCTCTTGGCATCCCAGGATCACAGCATTCCTCACCCCTCAGCTTCCTTTCCTCTTGGCATCCCAGGATCACAGCATTCCTCGCACCTCAGCCTCCTTTTCTCTTGGTATCCCAGGATCACAGCATTCCTCCCACCTCAGTCTCCTTTCCTCTTGGCATCCCAGGATCACAGCATTTCTCGCACCTCAGCCTCCTTTCCTCTTGGCATCCCAGGATCACAGCATTTCTCACACCTCAGTCTCCTTTCCTCTTTGCAACCCAGGATCACAGCATTCCTCCCACCTCAGCCTCCTTTCCTCTTGGCAGCCCAGGATCACAGCATTCCTCGCACCTCAGTCTCCTTTCCTCTTGGCATCCCAGGATCACAGCATTCCTCACACCTCAGCTTCCTTTCCTCTTGGCATCCCAGGATCACAGCATTCCTCGCATCTCAACCTCCTTTCCTCTTGGCATCCCAGGATCACAGCATTCCTCGCACCTCAGTCTCCTTTACTTTTGGCATCCCAGGATCACAGCATTCCTCACACCTCAGTCTCCTTTCCTCTTGGCAACCCAGGATCACAGCATTCCTCCCACCTCACCCTCCTTTCCTCTTGGCATACCAGGATCACAGCATTCCTCGCACCTCAGCCTCCTTTCCTCTTGGCATCCCAGGATCACAGCATTCCTCGCACCTTTGTCTCCTTTCCTCTTGGCATCCCAGGATCACAGCATTCCTCCCACCTCAGCCTCCTTTCCTTTTGGCATCCCAGGATCACAGCATTCCTCGCACCTCAGCCTCCTTTCCTCTTGGCATCCCAGGATCACAGCATTCCTCACACCTCAGCTTCCTTTCCTCTTAGCATCCCAGGATCACAGCATTCCTCACACCTCAGCTTTCTTTCCTCTTGGCATCCCAGGATCACAGCATTCCTCGCACCTCAGTCTTCTTTCCTCTTGGCATCCCAGGATCACAGCATTCCTCGCACCTCAGCCTCCTTTCCTCTTGGCATCCCAGGATCACAGCATTCCTCCCACCTCAGTCTCCTTTCCTCTTGGCAACCCAGGATCACAGCATTCCTCCCACCTCAGCCTCCTTTCCTCTTGGCATCCCAGGATCACAGCATTCCTCGCACCTCAGCCTCCTTTCCTCTTGGCATCCCAGGATCACAGCATTCCTCGCACCTCAGTCTCCTTTCCTCTTGGCATCCCAGGATCACAGCATTCCTCCTACCTCAGCCTCCTTTCCTCTTGGCATCCCAGGATCACAGCATTCCTCCTACCTCAGCCTCCTTTCCTCTTGGCATCCCAGGATCACAGCATTCCTCCCACCTAAGTCTCCTTTCCTCTTGGCATCCCAGGATCACAGCATTCCTCTCACCTCAGCTTTCATTTCCTCTTGGCAACCCAGGATCACAGCATTCCTCACACCTCTGCCTCCTTTCCTCTTGGCATCCCAGGATCACTGCATTCCTCACACCTCAGCCTCCTTTCCTCTTGGCATCCCAGAATCACAGCATTATCTCACCTCAGTCTCCTTTCCTCTTGGCATCCCAGGATCACAGCATTTCTCGCACCTCAGCCTCCTTTCCTCATGGCATCCCAGGATCACAGCATTCCTCGCACCTCAGCTTCCTTTCCTCTTGGCATCCCAGGATCACAGCATTCCACACACCTCAGCTTTCTTTCCTCTTGGCATCCCAGGATCACAGCATTCCTCGCACCTCAGTCTCCTTTCCTCTTGGCATCCCAGGATCACAGCATTCCTCACACCTCAGCTTCCTTTCCTCTTGGCATCCCAGGATCACAGCATTCCTCACACCTCAGTCTCCTTTCCTCTTGGCAATCCAGGATCACAGCATTCCTCCCACCTCACCCTCCTTTCCTCTTGGCATCCCAGGATCACAGCATTCCTCGCACCTCAGCCTCCTTTCCTCTTGGCATCCCAGGATCACAGCATTCCTCGCACCTTTGTCTCCTTTCCTCTTGGCATCCCAGGATCACAGCATTCCTCCCACCTCAGCCTCCTTTCCTTTTGGCATCCCAGGATCACAGCATTCCTCGCACCTCAGCCTCCTTTCCTCTTGGCATCCCAGGATCACAGCATTCCTCACACCTCAGCTTCCTTTCCTCTTGGCATCCCAGGATCACAGCATTCCTCACACCTCAGCTTTCTTTCCTCTTGGCATCCCAGGATCACAGCATTCCTCGCACCTCAGTCTTCTTTCCTCTTGGCATCCCAGGATCACAGCATTCCTCGCACCTCAGCCTCCTTTCCTCTTGGCATCCCAGGATCACAGCATTCCTCCCACCTCAGTCTCCTTTCCTCTTGGCAACCCAGGATCACAGCATTCCTCCCACGTCAGCCTCCTTTCCTCTTGGCATCCCAGGATCACAGCATTCCTCGCACCTCAGCCTCCTTTCCTCTTGGCATCCCAGGATCACAGCATTCCTCGCACCTCAGTCTCCTTTCCTCTTGGCATCCCAGGATCACAGCATTCCTCCCACCTCAGCCTCCTTTCCTCTTGGCATCCCAGGATCACAGCATTCCTCGCACCTCAGCCTTCTTTCCTCTTGGCATCCCAGGATCACAGCATTCCTCACACCTCAGCTTCCTTTCCTCTTGGCATCCCAGGATCACAGCATTCCTCACATCTCAGCCTCCTTTCCTCTTTGCATCCCAGGATCACAGCATTCCTCACACCTCAGCCTCCTTTCCTCTTGGCATCCCAGGATCACAGCATTCCTCAAACCTCAGCTTCCTTTCCTCTTGGCATCCCAGGATCACAGCATTCCTCGCACCTCAGTCTTCTTGCCTCTTGGCATCCCAGGATCACAGCATTCCTCGCACCTCAGCCTCCTTTCCTCTTGGCATCCCAGGATCACAGCATTCCTTCCTCTTCAGTCTCCTTTCCTCTTGGCATCACAGGATCACAGCATTCCTCGCACCTCAGCCACCTTTCCTCTTGGCATCCCAGGATCACAGCATTCCTCACACCTCAGTCTCCTTTCCTCTTGGCAACCCAGGATCACAGCATTCCTCCCACCTCAGCCTCCTTTCCTCTTGGCATCCCAGGATCACAGCATTCCTCCTACCTCAGCCTCCTTTCCTCTTGGCATCCCAGGATCACAGCATTCCTCCCACCTAAGTCTCCTTTCCTCTTGGCATCCCAGGATCACAGTATTCCTCTCACCTCAGCTTTCATTTCCTCTTGGCAACCCAGGATCACAGCATTCCTCACACCTCTGCCTCCTTTCCTCTTGGCATCCCAGGATCACTGCATTCCTCACACCTCAGCCTCCTTTCCTCTTGGCATCCCAGGATCACAGCATTCCTCGCACCTAAGACTCCTTTCCTCTTGGCATCCCAGGATCACAGCATTCCTCGCACCTCAGCCTCCTTTCCTCATGGCATCCCAGGATCACAGCATTCCTCGCACCTCAGCTTCCTTTCCTCTTGGCATTCCAGGATCACAGCATTCCTCACACCTCAGCTTTCTTTCCTCTTGGCATCCCAGGATCACAGCATTCCTCGCACCTCAGTCTCCTTTTATCTTAGGATCCCAGGATCACAGCATTCCTCACACCTCAGCTTTCTTTCCTCTTGGCATCCCAGGATCACAGCATTCCTCGCACCTCAGTCTCCTTTCCTCTTGGCATCCCATGATCATTGCATTCCTCGCACCTCTGCCTCCTTTCCTCTTGGCATCCCAGGATCACAGCATTTCTCCCACCTCAGTCTGCTTTCCTCTTGGCATTCCAGGATCACAGTATTCCTCACACCTTAGCTTCCTTTCCTCTTGGCATCCCAGGATCACAGCATTCCTCACACCTCAGCTTCCTTTCCTCTTGGCATCCCAGGATCACAGCATTCCTCGCACCTCAGCCTCCTTTCCTTTTTTCATCCCAGGATCACAGCATTCCTCACACCTCAGCTTTCTTTCCTCTTGGCATCCCAGGATCACAGCATTCCTCCCACCTGAGTCTCCTTTCCTCTTGGCATCCCAGGATCACAGCATTCCTCGCACCTCAGCCTCCTTTCCTCTTGGCATCCAAGGATCACAGCATTCCTCACACCTCAGCTTTCTTTCCTCTTGGCATCCCAGGATCACAGCATTCCTCGCACCTCTGTCTCCTTTCCTCTTGGCATCCCAGGATCACAGCATTTCTCACACCTCAGCTTTCTTTCCTCTTGGCATCCCAGGATCACAGCATTCCTCCCACCTGAGTCTCCTTTCCTCTTGGCATCCCAGGATCACAGCATTCCAAACACTTCAGTCTCCTTTCCTCTTGGCAACCCAGGATTACAGCATTCCTCCCACCTCAGCCTCCTTTCCTCTTGGCATCCCAGGATCACAACATTCCTCACACCTCAGCCTCCTTTCCTCTTGGCATCCCAGGATCACAGCATTCCTCCCACCTCAGCCTCCTTTCCTCTTGGCTTCCCAGGATCACAGCATTCCTCACACCTCAGCTTCCTTTTCTCTTGGCAACCCAGGATCACAGCATTCCTCACACCTCAGCTTCCTTTCCTCTTGGCATCCAAGGATCACAGCATTCGTCACACCTCAGCCTCCTTTCCTCTTGGCATCCCAGGATCACAGCATTCCTCCAATTCAGCCTCCTTTCCTCTTGGCATCCCAGGATCACAGCATTCCTCACACCTCAGCCTCCTTTCCTCTTGGCATCCCAGGATCACAGCATTCCTCACACCTCAGTCTCCTTTCCTTTTGGCAACCCAGGATCACAGCATTCCTCCAACCTCAGCCTCCTTTCCTCTTGGCAACCCAGGATCACAGCATTCCTCGCACCTCAGCCTCCTTTCCTCTTGGCATCCCAGGTTCACAGCATTCCTCCCACCTCAGTCTCCTTTCCTCTTGGCTTCCCAGGATCACAGCATTCCTCGCATCTCAGCCTCCTTTCCTCTTGACAACCCAGGATCACAGCATTCCTCCCACCTCAGCCTCCTTTCCTCTTGGCATCCCAGGATCACAGCATTCCTCGCACCTCAGCCTCCTTTCCTCTTGGCATCCCAGGATCACAGCATTCCTCACACCTCAGCTTCCTTTCCTCTTGGCATCCCAGGATCACAGCATTCCTCGCACCTCAGCCTCCTTTTCTCTTGGTATCCCAGGATCACAGCATTCCTCCCACCTCAGTCTCCTTTCCTCTTGGCATCCCAGGATCACAGCATTCCTCGCACCTCAGCTTCCTTTCCTCTTGGCATCCCAGGATCACAGCATTCCTCACACCTCAGTCTCCTTTCCTCTTGGCAACCCAGGATCACATCATTCCTCCCACCTCAGTCTCCTTTCCTCTTGGCATCCCAGGATCACAGCATTCCTCGCACCTCAGCCTCCTTTCCTCTTGGCATCCCAGGATCACAGCATTCCTCACTCCTCAGCTTTCTTTCTTCGTGGCATCCCAGGATCACAGCATTCCTCCCACCTGAGTCTCCTTTCCTCTTGGCATCCCAGGATCACAGCATTCCTCGCACCTCAGTCTCCTTTCCTCTTGGCATCCCAGGATCACAGCATTCCTCACACCTCAGTCTCCTTTCCTCTTGGCAACCCAGGATCACAGCATTCCTCCCACCTCAGCCTCCTTTCCTCTTGGCATCCCAGGATAACAGCATTCCTCCCACCTCAGTCTCCTTTCCTCTTGGCATCCCAGGATCACTGCATTCCTCGCACCTCAGTCTCCTTTCCTCTTGGCATCCCAGGATCACAGCATTCCTCGCACCTCTGTCTCCTTTCCTCTTGGCATCCCAGGATCACAGCATTCCTACCACCTCAGCCTCCTTTCCTCTTGGCATCCCAGGATCACAGCATTCCTCACACCTCAGTCTCCTTTCCTCTTGGCAACCCAGGATCACAGCATTCCTCCCACCTCAGCCTCCTTTCCTCTTGGCATCCCAGGATCACAGCATTCCTACCACCTCAGCCTCCTTTCCTCTTGGCATCCCAGGATCACAGCATTCCTCACACCTCAGTCTCCTTTCCTCTTGGCAACCCAGGATCACAGCATTCCTCCCACCTCAGCCTCCTTTCCTCTTGGCATCCCAGGATCACAGTATTCTTCGCACCTCAGTCTCCTTTCCTCTTGGCATCCCAGGATCACAGCATTCCTCGCACCTCAGCCTCCTTTCCTCTTGGCATCCCAGGATAACAGCATTCCTCACACCTCAGCCTCCTTTCCTCTTGGCATCCCAGGATCACAGCATTCCTCACACCTCAGCTTTCTTTCCTCTTGGCATCCCAGGATCACAGCATTCCTCGCACCTCAGTCTCCTTTCCACTTGGCATCCCAGGATCACAGCATTCCTCGCACCTCAGCCTCCTTTCTTCTTGGCATACCAGGATCACAGCATTCCTCCCACCTCAGTCTCCTTTCCTCTTGGCATCCCAGGATCACAGCATTCCTCGCACCTCAGTCTCCTTTCATCTTGGCATCCCAGGATCACAGCATTCCTCACACCTCAGCTTCCTTTCCTCTTGGCATCCCAGGATCACAGCATTCCTCACACCTCAGCCTCCTTTTCTTTTGGTATCCCAGGATCACAGCATTCCTCCCACCTCAGTCTCCTTTCCTCTTGGAATCCCAGGATCACAGCATTCCTCGCACCTCAGCCTCCTTTCCTCTTGGCATCCCAGGATCACAGCATTCCTCACACCTCAGTCTCCTTTCCTCTTGGCAACCCAGGATCACAGCATTCCTCCCACCTGAGCCTCCTTTCCTTTTGGCATCCCAGGATCACAGCATTCCTCGCACCTCAGTCTCCTTTCCTCTTCGCATCCCAGGATCACAGCATTCCTCACACCTCAGCTTCCTTTCCTCTTGGCATCCCAGGATCACAGCATTCCTCGCATCTCAACCTCCTTTCCTCTTGGCATACCAGGATCACAGCATTCCTCGCACCTCAGTCTCCTTTCCTCTTGGCATCCCAGGATCACAGCATTCCTCACACCTCAGTCTCCTTTCCTCTTGGCAACCCAGGATCACAGCATTCCTCCCACCTCAGCCTCCTTTCCTCTTGGCATCCCAGGATCACAGCATTCCTCGCACCTCAGCCTCCTTTCCTTTTGGCATCCCAGGATCACAGCATTCCTCGCACCTCAGTATCCTTTCCTCTTGGCATCCCAGGATCACAGCATTCCTCCCACCTCAGCCTCCTTTCCTCTTGGCATCCCAGGATCACAGCATTCCTCGCACCTCAGCCTCCTTTCCTCTTTGCATCCCAGGATCACAGCATTCCTCACACCTCAGCTTCCTTTCCTCTTGGCATCCCAGGATCACAGCATTCCTCACACCTCAGCTTTCTTTCCTCTTGGCATCCCAGGATCACAGCATTCCTCGCACCTCAGTCTTCTTTCCTCTTGGCATCCCAGGATCACAGCATTCCTTGCACCTCACCCTACTTTCCTCTTGGCATCCCAGGATCACAGCATTCCTCCCACCTTAGTCTCCTTTCCTCTTGGCATCCCAGGATCACAGCATTCCTCGCACGTCAGTCTCCTTTCCTCTTGGCATCCCAGGATCACAGCATTCCTCACAACTCAGCTTCCTTTCCTCTTGGCATCCCAGGATCACAGCATTCCTCGCACCTCAGCCTCCTTTCCTCTTGGCATCCCAGGATCACAGCATTCCTCCCACCTCAGTCTCCTTTCCTCTTGGCATCACAGGATAACAGCATTCCTCGCACCTCAGCCTCCTTTCCTCTTGGCATCCCAGGATCACAGCATTCCTCACACCTCAGTCTCCTTTCCTCTTGGCAACCCAGGATCACAGCATTCCTCCCACCTCAGCCTCCTTTCCTCTTGGCATCCCAGGATCACAGCATTCCTCCTACCTCAGCCTCCTTTCCTCTTGGCATCCCAGGATCACAGCATTCCTCCTACCTCAGCCTCCTTTCCTCTTGGCATCCCAGGATCACAGCATTCCTCCCACCTAAGTCTCCTTTCCTCTTGGCATCCCAGGATCACAGCATTCCTCTCACCTCAGCTTTCATTTCCTCTTGGCAACCCAGGATCACAGCATTCCTCACACCTCTGCCTCCTTTCCTCTTGGCATCCCAGGATCACTGCATTCCTCACACCTCAGCCTCCTTTCCTCTTGGCATCCCAGAATCACAGCATTATCTCACCTCAGTCTCCTTTCCTCTTGGCATCCCAGGATCACAGCATTTCTCGCACCTCAGCCTCCTTTCCTCATGGCATCCCAGGATCACAGCATTCCTCGCACCTCAGCTTCCTTTCCTCTTGGCATCCCAGGATCACAGCATTCCACACACCTCAGCTTTCTTTCCTCTTGGCATCCCAGGATCACAGCATTCCTCGCACCTCAGTCTCCTTTCCTCTTGGCATCCCAGGATCACAGCATTCCTCACACCTCAGCTTCCTTTCCTCTTGGCATCCCAGGATCACAGCATTCGTCACACCTCAGCTTTCTTTCCTCTTGGCATCCCAGGATCACAGCATTCCTCACACCTCAGCTTCCTTTCCTCTTGGCATCCCAGGATCACAGCATTCCTCCCACCTCAGTCTCCTTTCCTCTTGGCATCCCAGGATCACAGCATTCCTTACACCTCAGCTTCCTTTCCTCTTGGCATCCCAGGATCACAGCATTCCTCACACCTCAGCTTTCTTTCCTCTTGGCATCCCAGGATCACAGCATTCCTCGCACCTCAGCCTCCTTTCCTCTTTGCATCCCAGGATCACAGCATTCCTCACACCTCAGCTTTCTTTCCTCTTGGCATCCCAGGATCACAGCATTCCTCCCACCTCAGTCTCCTTTCCTCTTGGCATCCCAGGATCACAGCATTCCTCGCACCTCAGCCTCCTTTCCTCTTGGCATCCCAAGTTCACAGCATTACTCACACCTCAGCTTTCTTTCCTCTTGGCATCCCAGGATCACAGCATTCCTCGCACCTCAGTCTCCTTTCGTCTTGGCATCCCAGGATCACAGCATTCCTCACACCTCAGCTTTCTTTCCTCTTGGCATCCCAGGATCACAGCATTCCTCCCACCTCAGTCTCCTTTCCTCTTGGCATCGCAGGATCACAGCATTCCTCGCACCTCTTCCTCCTTTCCTCTTGGCATCCCAGGATCACAGCATTCCTCACACCTCAGTCTCCTTTCCTCTTGGCAACCCAGGATCACAGCATTCCTCCCACCTTAGCCTCCTTTCCTCTTGGCATCCCAGGATCACAGCATTCCTCACACCTCAGCCTCCTTTCCTCTTGGCATTCCAGGATCACAGCATTCCTCCCACCTCAGTCACCTTTCCTCTTGGCATCCCAGGATCACAGCATTCCTCACACCTCAGCTTCCTTTCCTCTTGGCAACCCAGAATCACAGCATTACTCACACCTCAGCCTCCTTTCCTCTTGGCATCCCAGGATCACAGCATTCCTCACACCTCCGCCTCCTTTCCTCTTGGCATCCCAGGATCACAGCATTCCTCACACCTCAGCCTCCTTTCCTCTTGGCATCCCAGGATCACAGCATTCCTCCCACCTCAGTCTCCTTTCCTCTTGGCGTCCCAGGATCACAGCATTCCTCACACCTCAGCTTCCTTTCCTCTTGGCAACCCAGGATCACAGCATTCTTCACACCTCAGCCTCCTTTCCTCTTGGCATCCCAGGATCACAGCATTCCTCACACCTCAGCCTCCTTTCCTCTTGGCATCCCAGGATCACAGCATTTCTCGCACCTCAGTCTCCTTTCCTCTTGGCATCGCAGGATCACAGCATTCCTCGCATCTCAGCCTCCTTTCCTCTTGGCATCCCAGGATCACAGCATTCCTCACACTTCAGCTTCCTTTCCTCTTGGCATCCCAGGATCACAGCATTCCTCACACCTTAATTGTCTTTTCCTCTTGGCATCCCAGGATCACTGCATTCCTCGCACCTCAGTCTCCTTTCCTCATGGCATCCCAGGATCATTGCATTCCTCGCACATCTGCCTCCTTTCCTCTTGGCATCCCAGGATCACAGCATTCCTCCCACCTCAGTCTTCATTTCCTCTTGGCATTCCAGGATCACAGTATTCCTCACACCTTAGCTTCCTTTCCTCTTGGCATCCCAGGATCACAGCATTCCACACATCTCAACTTCCTTTCCTCTTGGCATCCCAGGATCACAGCATTCCTCGCACCTCAGCCTCCTTTCCTTTTTTCATCCCAGGATCACAGCATTCCTCACACCTCAGCTTTCTTTCCTCTTAGCATCCCAGGATCACAGCATTCCTCCCACCTGAGTCTCCTTTCCTCTTGGCATCCCAGGATCACAGCATTCCTCGCACCTCAGCCTCCTTTCCTCTTGGCATCCCAGGATCACAGCATTCCTCACACCTCAGCTTTCTTTCCTCTTGGCATCCCAGGATCACAGCATACCTCGCACCTCTGTCTCCTTTCCTCTTGGTATCCCGGGATCACAGCATTCCTCACACCTCAGCTTTATTTCCTCTTGGCATCCCAGGATCACAGCATTCCTCCCACCTGAGTCTCCTTTCCTCTTGGCATCCCAGGATAACAGCATTCCTCGCACCTCAGCCTTCTTTCCTCTTGGCATCCCAGGATCACAGCATTCCTCACACCTCAGTCTCCTTTCCTCTTGGCAACCCAGGATCACAGCATTCCTCCCACCTCAGCCTCCTTTCCTCTTGGCATCCCAGGATCACAGCATTCCTCACACCTCAGCCTCCTTTCCTCTTGGCATCCAAGGATCACAGCATTCCTCACACCTCAGCCTCCTTTCCTCTTGGCATCCCAGGATCACAGCATTCCTCCAATTCAGCCTACTTTCCTCTTGGCATCCCAGGATCACAGCATTCCTTACACCTCAGCCTCCTTTCCTCTTGGCATCCCAGGATCACAGCATTCCTCACACCTCAGTCTCCTTTCCTCTTGGCAACCCAGGTTCACAGCATTCCTCGCACTTCAGCCTCCTTTCCTCTTGGCATCCCAGGATCACAGCATTCCTCACACCTCAGCCTCCTTTCCTCTTGGCATCCCAGGATCACAGCATTCCTCACACCTCAGTCTCCTTTTCTTTTGGCAACCCAGGATCACAGCATTCCTCCAACCTCAGCCTCCTTTCCTCTTGGCAACCCAGGATCACAGCTTTCCTCGCAACTCAGCCTCCTTTCCTCTTGGCATTCAGGATCACAGCATTCCTCCCACCTCAGTCTCCTTTCCTCTTGGCATCCCAGGATCACAGCATTCCTCGCATCTCAGCCTCATTTCCTCTTGGCAACCCAGGATCACAGCATTCCTCCCACCTCAGCCTCCTTTCCTCTTGGCATCCCAGGATCACAGCATTCCTCGCACCTCAGCCTCCTTTCCTCTTGGCATCCCAGGATCACAGCATTCCTCACCCCTCAGCTTCCTTTCCTCTTGGCATCCCAGGATCACAGCATTCCTCGCACCTCAGCCTCCTTTTCTCTTGGTATCCCAGGATCACAGCATTCCTCCCACCTCAGTCTCCTTTCCTCTTGGCATCCCAGGATCACAGCATTTCTCGCACCTCAGCCTCCTTTCCTCTTGGCATCCCAGGATCACAGCATTTCTCACACCTCAGTCTCCTTTCCTCTTTGCAACCCAGGATCACAGCATTCCTCCCACCTCAGCCTCCTTTCCTCTTGGCAGCCCAGGATCACAGCATTCCTCGCACCTCAGTCTCCTTTCCTCTTGGCATCCCAGGATCACAGCATTCCTCACACCTCAGCTTCCTTTCCTCTTACCATCCCAGGATCACAGCATTCCTCGCATCTCAACCTCCTTTCCTCTTGGCATCCCAGGATCACAGCATTCCTCGCACCTCAGTCTCCTTTACTTTTGGCATCCCAGGATCACAGCATTCCTCACACCTCAGTCTCCTTTCCTCTTGGCAACCCAGGATCACAGCATTCCTCCCACCTCACCCTCCTTTCCTCTTGGCATACCAGGATCACAGCATTCCTCGCACCTCAGCCTCCTTTCCTCTTGGCATCCCAGGATCACAGCATTCCTCGCACCTTTGTCTCCTTTCCTCTTGGCATCCCAGGATCACAGCATTCCTCCCACCTCAGCCTCCTTTCCTTTTGGCATCCCAGGATCACAGCATTCCTCGCACCTCAGCCTCCTTTCCTCTTGGCATCCCAGGATCACAGCATTCCTCACACCTCAGCTTCCTTTCCTCTTGGCATCCCAGGATCACAGCATTCCTCACACCTCAGCTTTCTTTCCTCTTGGCATCCCAGGATCACAGCATTCCTCGCACCTCAGTCTTCTTTCCTCTTGGCATCCCAGGATCACAGCATTCCTCGCACCTCAGCCTCCTTTCCTCTTGGCATCCCAGGATCACAGCATTCCTCCCACCTCAGTCTCCTTTCCTCTTGGCAACCCAGGATCACAGCATTCCTCCCACCTCAGCCTCCTTTCCTCTTGGCATCCCAGGATCACAGCATTCCTCGCACCTCAGCCTCCTTTCCTCTTGGCATCCCAGGATCACAGCATTCCTCGCACCTCAGTCTCCTTTCCTCTTGGCATCCCAGGATCACAGCATTCCTCCCACCTCAGCCTCCTTTCCTCTTGGCATCCCAGGATCACAGCATTCCTCGCACCTCAGCCTTCTTTCCTCTTGGCATCCCAGGATCACAGCATTCCTCACACCTCAGCTTCCTTTCCTCTTGGCATCCCAGGATCACAGCATTCCTCACATCTCAGCCTCCTTTCCTCTTTGCATCCCAGGATCACAGCATTCCTCACACCTCAGCCTCCTTTCCTCTTGGCATCCCAGGATCACAGCATTCCTCAAACCTCAGCTTCCTTTCCTCTTGGCATCCCAGGATCACAGCATTCCTCGCACCTCAGTCTTCTTGCCTCTTGGCATCCCAGGATCACAGCATTCCTCGCACCTCAGCCTCCTTTCCTCTTGGCATCCCAGGATCACAGCATTCCTTCCTCTTCAGTCTCCTTTCCTCTTGGCATCACAGGATCACAGCATTCCTCGCACCTCAGCCACCTTTCCTCTTGGCATCCCAGGATCACAGCATTCCTCACACCTCAGTCTCCTTTCCTCTTGGCAACCCAGGATCACAGCATTCCTCCCACCTCAGCCTCCTTTCCTCTTGGCATCCCAGGATCACAGCATTCCTCCTACCTCAGCCTCCTTTCCTCTTGGCATCCCAGGATCACAGCATTCCTCCCACCTAAGTCTCCTTTCCTCTTGGCATCCCAGGATCACAGTATTCCTCTCACCTCAGCTTTCATTTCCTCTTGGCAACTCAGGATCACAGCATTCCTCACACCTCTGCCTCCTTTCCTCTTGGCATCCCAGGATCACTGCATTCCTCACACCTCAGCCTCCTTTCCTCTTGGCATCCCAGGATCACAGCATTCCTCGCACCTAAGACTCCTTTCCTCTTGGCATCCCAGGATCACAGCATTCCTCGCACCTCAGCCTCCTTTCCTCATGGCATCCCAGGATCACAGCATTCCTCGCACCTCAGCTTCCTTTCCTCTTGGCATTCCAGGATCACAGCATTCCTCACACCTCAGCTTTCTTTCCTCTTGGCATCCCAGGATCACAGCATTCCTCGCACCTCAGTCTCCTTTCCTCTTGGCATCCCATGATCATTGCATTCCTCGCACCTCTGCCTCCTTTCCTCTTGGCATCCCAGGATCACAGCATTTCTCCCACCTCAGTCTGCTTTCCTCTTGGCATTCCAGGATCACAGTATTCCTCACACCTTAGCTTCCTTTCCTCTTGGCATCCCAGGATCACAGCATTCCTCACACCTCAGCTTCCTTTCCTCTTGGCATCCCAGGATCACAGCATTCCTCGCACCTCAGCCTCCTTTCCTTTTTTCATCCCAGGATCACAGCATTCCTCACACCTCAGCTTTCTTTCCTCTTGGCATCCCAGGATCACAGCATTCCTCCCACCTGAGTCTCCTTTCCTCTTGGCATCCCAGGATCACAGCATTCCTCGCACCTCAGCCTCCTTTCCTCTTGGCATCCAAGGATCACAGCATTCCTCACACCTCAGCTTTCTTTCCTCTTGGCATCCCAGGATCACAGCATTCCTCGCACCTCTGTCTCCTTTCCTCTTGGCATCCCAGGATCACAGCATTTCTCACACCTCAGCTTTCTTTCCTCTTGGCATCCCAGGATCACAGCATTCCTCCCACCTGAGTCTCCTTTCCTCTTGGCATCCCAGGATCACAGCATTCCTCACACCTCAGTCTCCTTTCCTCTTGGCAACCCAGGATTACAGCATTCCTCCCACCTCAGCCTCCTTTCCTCTTGGCATCCCAGGATCACAACATTCCTCACACCTCAGCCTCCTTTCCTCTTGGCATCCCAGGATCACAGCATTCCTCCCACCTCAGCCTCCTTTCCTCTTGGCTTCCCAGGATCACAGCATTCCTCACACCTCAGCTTCCTTTTCTCTTGGCAACCCAGGATCACAGCATTCCTCACACCTCAGCTTCCTTTCCTCTTGGCATCCAAGGATCACAGCATTCCTCACACCTCAGCCTCCTTTCCTCTTGGCATCCCAGGATCACAGCATTCCTCCAATTCAGCCTCCTTTCCTCTTGGCATCCCAGGATCACAGCATTCCTCACACCTCAGCCTCCTTTCCTCTTGGCATCCCAGGATCACAGCATTCCTCACACCTCAGTCTCCTTTCCTTTTGGCAACCCAGGATCACAGCATTCCTCCAACCTCAGCCTCCTTTCCTCTTGGCAACCCAGGATCACAGCATTCCTCGCACCTCAGCCTCCTTTCCTCTTGGCATCCCAGGTTCACAGCATTCCTCCCACCTCAGTCTCCTTTCCTCTTGGCATCCCAGGATCACAGCATTCCTCGCATCTCAGCCTCCTTTCCTCTTGACAACCCAGGATCACAGCATTCCTCCCACCTCAGCCTCCTTTCCTCTTGGCATCCCAGGATCACAGCATTCCTCGCACCTCAGCCTCCTTTCCTCTTGGCATCCCAGGATCACAGCATTCCTCACACCTCAGCTTCCTTTCCTCTTGGCATCCCAGGATCACAGCATTCCTCGCACCTCAGCCTCCTTTTCTCTTGGTATCCCAGGATCACAGCATTCCTCCCACCTCAGTCTCCTTTCCTCTTGGCATCCCAGGATCACAGCATTCCTCGCACCTCAGCTTCCTTTCCTCTTGGCATCCCAGGATCACAGCATTCCTCACACCTCAGTCTCCTTTCCTCTTGGCAACCCAGGATCACATCATTCCTCCCACCTCAGTCTCCTTTCCTCTTGGCATCCCAGGATCACAGCATTCCTCGCACCTCAGCCTCCTTTCCTCTTGGCATCCCAGGATCACAGCATTCCTCACTCCTCAGCTTTCTTTCTTCGTGGCATCCCAGGATCACAGCATTCCTCCCACCTGAGTCTCCTTTCCTCTTGGCATCCCAGGATCACAGCATTCCTCGCACCTCAGTCTCCTTTCCTCTTGGCATCCCAGGATCACAGCATTCCTCACACCTCAGTCTCCTTTCCTCTTGGCAACCCAGGATCACAGCATTCCTCCCACCTCAGCCTCCTTTCCTCTTGGCATCCCAGGATCACAGCATTCCTCGCACCTCAGCCTCCTTTCCTCTTGGCATCCCAGGATCACAGCATTCCTCCTACCTCAGTCTCCTTTGCTCTTGGCATCCCAGGATCACAGCATTCCTCGCACCTCAGTCTTCTTGCCTCTTGGCATCCCAGGATCACAGCATTCCTCGCACCTCAGCCTCCTTTCCTCTTGGCATCCCAGGATCACAGCATTCCTTCCTCTTCAGTCTCCTTTCCTCTTGGCATCACAGGATCACAGCATTCCTCGCACCTCAGCCTCCTTTCCTCTTGGCATCCCAGGATCACAGCATTCCTCACACCTCAGTCTCCTTTCCTCTTGGCAACCCAGGATCACAGCATTCCTCCTACCTCAGCCTCCTTTCCTCTTGGCATCCCAGGATCACAGCACTCCTCCTACCTCAGCCTCCTTTCCTCTTGGCATCCCAGGATCACAGCATTCCTCCCACCTAAGTCTCCTTTCCTCTTGGCATCCCAGGATCACAGCATTCCTCTCACCTCAGCTTTCATTTCCTCTTGGCAACCCAGGATCACAGCATTCCTCACACCTCTGCCTCCTTTCCTCTTGGCATCCCAGGATCACAGCATTCCTCGCACCTCAGCCTCCTTTCCTCTTGGCATCCCAGGATCACAGCATTCCTCCTACCTCAGTCTCCTTTGCTCTTGGCATCCCAGGATCACAGCATTCCTCTCACCTCAGCTTTCATTTCCTCTTGGCAACCCAGGATCACAGCATTCCTCACACCTCTGCCTCCTTTCCTCTTGGCATCCCAGGATCACAGCATTCCTCGCACCTCAGTCTCCTTTTCTCTTAGGATCCCAGGATCACAGCATTCCTCACACCTCAGCTTTCTTTCCTCTTGGCATCCCAGGATCACAGCATTCCTCGCACCTCAGTCTCCTTTCCTCTTGGCATCCCAGGATCACAGCATTTCTCCCACCTCAGTCTCCTTTCCTCTTGGCATTCCAGGATCACAGTATTCCTCACACCTTAGCTTCCTTTCCTCTTGGCATCCCAGGATCACAGCATTCCTCACACCTCAGTCTCATTTCCTCTTGGCATCCCAGGATCACAGCATTCCTCGCACCTCAGCCTCCTTTCCTTTTTTCATCCCAGGATCACAGCATTCCTCACACCTCAGCTTTCTTTCCTCTTGGCATCCCAGGATCACAGCATTCCTCCCACCTGAGTCTCCTTTCCTCTTGGCATCCCAGGATCACAGCATTCCTCGCACCTCAGCCTCCTTTCCTCTTGGCATCCCAAGATCACAGCATTGCTCACACCTCAGCTTTCTTTCCTCTTGGCATCCCAGGATCACAGCATTCCTTGCACCTCTGTCTCCTTTCCTCTTGGCATCCCAGGATCACAGCATTCCTCACACCTAAGCTTTCTTTCCTTCTGGCATCCCAGGATCACAGCATTCCTCCCACCTGAGTCTCCTTTCCTCTTGGCATCCCAGGATAACAGCATTCCTCGCACCTCAGCCTTCTTTCCTCTTGGCATCCCAGGATCACAGCATTCCTCACACCTCAGTCTCCTTTCCTCTTGGCAACCCAGGATCACAGCATTCCTCCCACCTCAGCCTCCTTTCCTCCTGCATCCCAGGATCACAACATTCCTCACACCTCAGCCTCCTTTCCTCTTGGCATCCCAGGATCACAGCATTCCTCCCACCTCAGCCTCCTTTCCTCTTGGCATCCCAGGATCACAGCATTCCTCACACCTCAGCTTCCTTTTCTCTTGGCAACCCAGGATCACAGCATTCCTCACACCTCAGCCTCCTTTCCTCTTGGCATCCAAGGATCACAGCATTCCTCACACCTCAGCCTCCTTTCCTCTTGGCATCCCAGGATCACAGCATTCCTCCAATTCAGCCTCCTTTCCTCTTGGCATCCCAGGATCACAGCATTCCTCACACCTCAGCCTCCTTTCCTCTTGGCATCCCAGGATCACAGCATTCCTCACACTCAGTCTCCTTTCCTCTTGGCAACCCAGGTTCACAGCATTCCTCGCACCTCAGCCTCCTTTCCTCTTGGCATCCCAGGATCACAGCATTCCTCACACCTCAGCCTCCTTTCCTCTTGGCATCCCAGGATCACAGCATTCCTCACACCTCAGTCTCCTTTCCTTTTGGCAACCCAGGATCACAGCATTCCTCCAACCTCAGCCTCCTTTCCTCTTGGCAACCCAGGATCACAGCATTCCTCGCACCTCAGCCTCCTTTCCTCTTGGCATCCCAGGATCACAGCATTCCTCCCACCTTAGTCTCCTTTCCTCTTGGCATCCCAGGATCACAGCATTCCTCGCATCTCAGCCTCCTTTCCTCTTGACAACCCAGGATCACAGCATTCCTCCCACCTCAGCCTCCTTTCCTCTTGGCATCCCAGGATCACAGCATTCCTCGCACCTCAGCCTCCTTTCCTCTTGGCATCCCAGGATCACAGCATTCCTCACACCTCAGCTTCCTTTCCTCTTGGCATCCCAGGATCACAGCATTCCTCGCACCTCAGCTTCCTTTTCTCTTGGTATCCCTGGATCACAGCATTCCTCCCACCTCAGTCTCCTTTCCTCTTGGCATCTCAGGATCACAGCATTCCTCGCACCTCAGCTTCATTTCCTCTTGGCATCCCAGGATCACAGCATTCCTCACACCCAGTCTCCTTTCCTCTTGGCAACCCAGGATCACAGCATTCCTCCCACCTCAGCCTCCTTTCCTCTTGGCATCCCAGGATCACAGCATTCCTCGCACCTCAGTCTCCTTTCCTCTTGGCATCCCAGGATCACAGCATTCCTCACACCTCAGCTTCCTTTCCTCTTGGCATCCCAGGATCACAGCATTCCTCGCATCTCAACCTCCTTTCCTCTTGGCATCACAGCATTCCTCGCACCTCAGTCTCCTTTCCTCTTGGCATCCCAGGATCACAGCATTCCTCACACCTCAGTCTCCTTTCCTCTTGGCAACCCAGGATCACAGCATTCCTCCCACCTCAGCCTCCTTTCCTCTTGGCATCCCAGGATCACAGCATTCCTCGCACCTCAGCCTCCTTTCCTCTTGGCATCCCAGGATCACAGCATTCCTCGCACCTCAGTCTCCTTTCCTCTTGGCATCCCAGGATCACAGCATTCCTCCCACCTCAGCCTCCTTTCCTCTTGGCATCCCAGGATCACAGCATTCCTCGCACCTCAGCCTCCTTTCCTCTTGGCATCCCAGGATCACAGCATTCCTTCCACCTTAGCCTCCTTTCCTCTTGGCATCCCAGGATCACAGCATTCCTCGCACCTCAGCTACCTTTCCTCTTGGCATCCCAGGATCACAGCATTCCTCACAGCTCAGCTTCCTTTCCTCTTGGCATCCCAGGATCACAGCATTCCTCACACCTCAGCTTTCTTTCCTCTTGGCATCCCAGGATCACAGCATTCCTCGCACCTCAGCCTTCTTTCCTCTTGGCATCCCAGGATCACAGCATTCCTCACACCTCAGTCTCCTTTCCTCTTGGCAACCCAGGATCACAGCATTCCTCCCACCTCAGCCTCCTTTCCTCTTGGCATCCCAGGATCACAGCATTCCTCCTACCTCAGCCTCCTTTCCTCTTGGCATCCCAGGATCACAGCATTCCTCCCACCTAAGTCTCCTTTCCTCTTGGCATCCCAGGATCACAGCATTCCTCTCACCTCAGCCTCCTTTCCTCATGGCATCCCAGGATCACAGCATTCCTCGCACCTAGGCTTCCTTTCCTCTTGGCATCCCAGGATCATAGCATTCCTCACACCTCAGCTTTCTTTCCTCTTGGCATCCCAGGATCACAGCATTCCTCGCACCTCAGTCTCCTTTCCTCTTGGCATCCCAGGATCACAGCATTCCTCACACCTCAGCTTCCTTTCCTCTTGGCATCCCAGGATCACAGCATTCCTCACACCTCAGCTTTCTTTCCTCTTGGCATCCCAGGTTTACAGCATTCCTCACACCTCAGCTTCCTTTCCTCTTGGCATCCCAGGATCACAGCATTCCTCCCACCTCAGTCTCCTTTCCTCTTGGCATCCCAGGATCACAGCATTCCTCACACCTCAGCTTCCTTTTCTCTTGGCATCTCATGATCACAGCATTCCTCACACCTCAGCTTTCTTTCCTCTTGGCATCCCAGGATCTCAGCATTCCTCGCACCTCAGCCTCCTTTCCTCTTTGCATCCCAGGATCACAGCATTCCTCACACCTCAGCTTTCTTTCCTCTTGGCATCCCAGGATCACAGCTTTCCTCCCACCTCAGTCTCCTTTCCTCTTGGCATCCCAGGATCACAGCATTCCTCGCACCTCAGCCTCCTTTCCTCTTGGCATCCCAAGATCACAGCATTCCTCACACCTCAGCTTTCTTTCCTCTTGGCATCCCAGGATCACAGCATTCCTCGCACCTCAGTCTCCTTTCGTCTTGGCATCCCAGGATCACAGCATTCCTCACACCTCAGCTTTCTTTCCTCTTGGCATCCCAGGATCACAGCATTCCTCCCACCTCAGTTTCCTTTCCTCTTGGCATCGCAGGATCACAGCATTCCTCGCACCTCTTCCTTTTTTCCTCTTGGCATCCCAGGATCACAGCATTCCTCACACCTCAGTCTCCTTTCCTCTTGGCAACCCAGGATCACAGCATTCCTTCCACCTCAGCCTCCTTTCCTCTTGGCATCCCAGGATCACAGCATTCCTCACACCTCAGCTTCCTTTCCTCTTGGCATCCCAGGATCACAGCATTCCTCCCACCTCAGTCACCTTTCCTCTTGGCATCCCAGGATCACAGCATTCCTCACACCTCAGCTTCCTTTCCTCTTGGCAACCCAGAATCACAGCATTACTCACACCTCAGCCTCCTTTCCTCTTGGCATTCCAGGATCACAGCATTCCTCACACCTCCGCCTCCTTTCCTCTTGGCATCCCAGGATCACAGCATTCCTCACACCTCAGCCTCCTTTCCTCTTGGCATCCCAGGATCACAGCATTCCTCCCACCTCAGTCTCCTTTCCTCTTGGCATCCCAGGATCACAGCATTCCTCACACCTCAGCTTCCTTTCCTCTTGGCAACCTAGGATCACAGCATTCCTCACACCTCAGCCTCCTTTCCTCTTGGCATCCCAGGATCACAGCATTCCTCACACCTCAGCCTCCTTTTCTCTTGGCATCCCAGGATCACAGCATTCCTCGCACCTCAGTCTCCTTTCCTCTTGGCATCGCAGGATCACAGCATTCCTCGCACCTCAGCCTCCTTTCCTCTTGGCATCCCAGGATCACAGCATTCCTCACACCTCAGCTTTCTTTCCTCTTGGCATCCCAGGATCACAGCATTCCTCGCACCTCAGTCTCCTTTCCTCTTGGCATCCCAGGATCATTGCATTCCTCGCACCTCTGCCTCCTTTCCTCTTGGCATCCCAGGATCACAGCATTCCTCCCACCTCAGTCTCCTTTCCTCTTGGCATTCCAGCATCACAGCATTCCTCACACCTCAGCTTCCTTTCCTCTTGGCATCCCAGGATCACAGCATTCCTCACACCTCAGCTTCCTTTCCTCTTGGCATCCCAGGATAACAGAATTCCTCGCACCTCAGCCTCCTTTCCTTTTTTCATCCCAGGATCACAGCATTCCTCACTCCTCAGCTTTCTTTCCTCTTGGCATCCCAGGATCACAGCATTCCTCCCACCTGAGTCTCCTTTCCTCTTGGCATCCCAGGATCACAGCATTCCTCGCACCTCAGCCTCCTTTCCTCTTGGCATCCCAGGATCACAGCATTCCTCACACCTCAGCATTCTTTCCTCTTGGCATCCCAGAATCACAGCATTCCTCGCACCTCTGTCTCCTTTCCTCTTGGCATCCCAGGATCACAGCATTCCTCACACCTCAGCTTTCTTTCCTCTTGGCATCCCAGGATCACAACATTCCTCCCACCTGAGTCTCCTTTCCTCTTGGCATCCCAGGATAACAGCATTCCTCGCACCTCAGCCTTCTTTCCTCTTGGCATCCCAGGATCACAGCATTCCTCACACCTCAGTCTCCTTTCCTCTTGGCAACCCAGGATCACAGCATTCCTCCCACCTCATCCTCCTTTCCTCTTGGCATCCCAGGATCACAGCATTTCTCACACCTCAGCCTCCTTTCCTCTTGGCATCCCAGAATCACAGCATTCCTCCCACCTCAGCCTCCTTTCCTCTTGGCATCCCAGGATCACAGCATTCCTCACACCTCAGCTTCCTTTCCTCTTGGCAACCCAGGATCACAGCATTCCTCACACCTCAGCCTCCTTTCCTCTTGGCATCCCAGGATCACAGCATTCCTCACACCTCAGCCTCCTTTCCTCTTGGCATCCCAGGATCACAGCATTCCTCCAATTCTTACTCCTTTCCTCTTGGCATCCCAGGATCACAGCATTCCTCACACCTCAGCCTCCTTTCCTCTTGGCATCCCAGGATCACAGCATTCCTCACACCTCAGTCTCCTTTCCTCTTGGCAACCCAGGTTCACAGCATTCCTCGCACCTCAGCCTCCTTTCCTCTTTGCATCCCAGTATCACAGCATTCCTCACACCTCAGCTTTCTTTCCTCTTGGCATCCCAGGATCACAGCATTCCTCCCACCTCAGTCTCCTTTCCTCTTGGCATCCCAGGATCACAGCATTCCTCGCACCTCAGCCTCCTTTCCTCTTGGCATCCCAAGAACACAGCATTCCTCACACCTCAGCTTTCTTTCCTCTTGGCATCCCAGGATCACAGCATTCCTCGCACCTCAGTCTCCTTTCGTCTTGGCATCCCAGGATCACAGCATTCCTCACACCTCAGCTTTCTTTCCTCTTGGCATCCCAGGATCACAGCATTCCTCCCACCTCAGTCTCCTTTCCTCTTGGCATCGCAGGATCACAGCATTCCTCGCACCTCTTCCTCCTTTCCTCTTGGCATCCCAGGATCACAGCATTCCTCACACCTCAGTCTCCTTTCCTCTTGGCAACCCAGGATCACAGCATTCCTCCCACCTCAGCCTCCTTTCCTCTTGGCATCCCAGGATCACAGCATTCCTCACACCTCAGCCTCCTTTCCTCTTGGCATCCCAGGATCACAGCATTCCTACCACCTCAGCCTCCTTTCCTCTTGGCATCCCAGGATCACAGCATTCCTCACACCTCAGCTTCCTTTCCTCTTGGCAACCCAGGATCACAGCATTCCTCACACCTCAGCCTTCTTTCCTCTTGGCATCCCAGGATCACAGCATTCCTCACACCTCAGCTTCCTTTCCTCTTGGCATCCCAGGATCACAGCATTCCTCACACCTCAGCCTCCTTTCCTCTTGGCATCTCAGGATTACAGCATTCCTCGCACCTCAGCCTCCTTTCCTCTTGGCATCCCAGGATCACAGCATTCCTCACACCTCAGCCTCCTTTCCTCTTGGCATCCCAGGATCACAGCATTCCTCACACCTCAGCCTCCTTTCCTCTTGGCATCCCAGGATCACAGCATTCCTCGCACCTCAGCCTCCTTTCCTCTTGGCAACCCAGGATCACAGCATTCCTTACACCTCAGCCTCCTTTCCTCTTGGCATCCCAGGATCACAGCATTCCTCACACCTCAGCCTCCTTTCCTCTTGGCATCCCAGGATCACAGCATTCCTCACACCTCAGTCTCCTTTCCTCTTGGCAACCCAGGATCACAGCATTCCTCCCACCTCAGCCTCCTTTCCTCTTGGCATCCCAGGATCACAGCATTCCTCGCACCTCAGCCTCTTTTCCTCTTGGCATCCCAGGATCACAGCATTCCTCGCACCTCAGCCTCCTTTCCTCTTGGCATCCCAGGATCACAGCATTCCTCACACCTCAGCCTCCTTTCCTCTTGGCAACCCAGGATCACAGCATTCCTCCCACCTCAGCCTCCTTTCCTCTTGGCATCCCAGGATCACAGCATTCCTCGCACCTCAGCCTCCTTTCCTCTTGGCATCCCAGGATCACAGCATTCCTCACACCTCAGCCTCCTTTCCTCTTGGCATCCCAGGATCACAGCATTCCTCACACCTCAGCCTCCTTTCCTCTTGGCATCCCAGGATCACAGCATTCCTCGCACCTCAGCCTCCTTTCCTCTTGGCATCCCAGGATCACAGCATTCCTCACACCTCAGCCTTCTTTCCTCTTGGCATCCCAGGATCACAGCATTCCTCACACCTCAGCTTCCTTTCCTCTTGGCATCCCAGGATCACAGCATTCCTCACACCTCAGCCTCCTTTCCTCTTGGCATCTCAGGATTACAGCATTCCTCGCACCTCAGCCTCCTTTCCTCTTGGCATCCCAGGATCACAGCATTCCTCACACCTCAGCCTCCTTTCCTCTTGGCATCCCAGGATCACAGCATTCCTCACACCTCAGCCTCCTTTCCTCTTGGCATCCCAGGATCACAGCATTCCTCGCACCTCAGCCTCCTTTCCTCTTGGCAACCCAGGATCACAGCATTCCTTACACCTCAGCCTCCTTTCCTCTTGGCATCCCAGGATCACAGCATTCCTCACACCTCAGCCTCCTTTCCTCTTGGCATCCCAGGATCACAGCATTCCTCACACCTCAGTCTCCTTTCCTCTTGGCAACCCAGGATCACAGCATTCCTCCCACCTCAGCCTCCTTTCCTCTTGGCATCCCAGGATCACAGCATTCCTCGCACCTCAGCCTCCTTTCCTCTTGGCATCCCAGGATCACAGCATTCCTCGCACCTCAGCCTCCTTTCCTCTTGGCATCCCAGGATCACAGCATTCCTCACACCTCAGCCTCCTTTCCTCTTGGCAACCCAGGATCACAGCATTCCTCCCACCTCAGCCTCCTTTCCTCTTGGCATCCCAGGATTACAGCATTCCTCGCACCTCAGCCTCCTTTCCTCTTGGCATCCCAGGATCACAGCATTCCTCACACCTCAGCCTCCTTTCCTCTTGGCATCCCAGGATCACAGCATTCCTCACACCTCAGCCTCCTTTCCTCTTGGCATCCCAGGATCACAGCATTCCTCGCACCTCAGCCTCCTTTCCTCTTGGCATCCCAGGATCACAGCATTCCTCACACCTCAGTCTCCTTTCCTCTTGGCAACCCAGGATCACAGCATTCCTCCCACCTGAGTGTCCTTTCCTCTTGGCATCCCAGGATCACAGCATTCCTCGCACCTCAGCCTCCTTTCCTCTTGGCATCCCAGGATCACATCATTCCTCCCACCTCAGCCTCCTTTCCTCTTGGCATTCCAGGATCACAGCATTCCTCGCACCTCAGCCTCCTTTCCTCTTGGCAACCCAGGATCACATCATTCCTCCCACCTCAGCCTCCTTTCCTCTTGGCATCCCAGGATCACAGCATTCCTCCCACCTCAGCCTCCTTTCCTCTTGGCAACCCAGGATCACATCATTCCTCCCACCTCAGCCTCCTTTCCTCTTGGCAACCCAGGATCACAGCATTCCTTCCACCTCAGCCTCCTTTCCTCTTGGCAACCCAGGATCACATCATTCCTCCCACCTCAGCCTCCTTTCCTCTTGGCATTCCAGGATCACAGCATTCCTCCCACCTCAGCCTCCTTTCCTCTTGGCAACCCAGGATCACATCATTCCTCCCACCTCAGCCTCCTTTCCTCTTGGCATCCCATGATCACAGCATTCCTCCCACCTCAGCCTCCTTTCCTCTTGGCAACCCAGGATCACATCATTCCTCCCACCTCAGCCTCCTTTCCTCTTGGCAACCCAGGATCACATCATTCCTCCCACCTCAGCCTCCTTTCCTCTTGGCATTCCAGGATCACAGCATTCCTCCCACCTCAGCCTCCTTTCCTCTTGGCAACCCAGGATCACATCATTCCTCCCACCTCAGCCTCCTCAGCCTCCTTTCCTCTTGGCATCCCAGGATCACAGAATTCCTCCCACCTCAGCCTCCTTTCCTCTTGGCAACCCAGGATCACATCATTCCTCCCACCTCAGCCTCCTTTCCTCTTGGCAACCCAGGATCACATCATTCCTCCCACCTCAGCCTCCTTTCCTTTTGGCATTCCAGGATCACAGCATTCCTCCCACCTCAGCCTCCTTTCCTCTTGGCAACCCAGGATCACATCATTCCTCCCACCTCAGCCTCCTTTCCTCTTGGCATCCCAGGATCACAGCATTCCTCCCACCTCAGCCTCCTTTCCTCTTGGCAACCCAGGATCACATCATTCCTCCCACCTCAGCCTCCTTTCCTCTTGGCATTCCAGGATCACAGCATTCCTCGCACCTCAGCCTCCTTTCCTCTTTGCATCCCAGGATCACAGCTTTCCTCACACCTCAGCTTCCTTTCCTCTTGGCAACCCAGGATCACAGCATTCCTCGCATTGTAGCATCCTAGCAACCAAAAATCCAAAAATCTCAGCACGCTAGCCTAGTATTTTAGCTGGCAAGTATCAGAGAATCAATTCCTAACAGCCCAGCTTTCTTGCATTCCCACATTTTAGCATGCATGCATCATACTCTTCGATCATGCCAGGATATTTGCATCTCTTCATCCTCGCAGCCCACCATTTTTGCGTCAGAGTATCCTAGCATTACAGCATCTTAATATCTGACAATTCTCATATCGTAACATTGGAACATTCTAACACACTCATATTGTTACGTCCGAGCATCCTAACTACCTTACATTTAGGTTCCAAGCCACCTTGCATCCCAGAATCCTAACATCCCAACATCCCAGTATCAATCCATCCTAGCCTCCTCCCTAGCATCCTTGCATCTCAGAATATTTTCTTCCCAGCACATTTATTTCAGAAATCTTGCTGCATAGCTTTTGCATCCTAGTATTCTAAAATACCGGAATTGCACATCTTATCATCGTAGCATTCTCACACATTATAGTACTGATTTTTAAATTTAATGTGCCATGTTTGCGGATGTAACTTCATGAATGCTATGACGAGTCAATTATTTCAAGTGTCAATTATGTTTAAACCTTTTGAACAAAGATAATGACTTTATTTGCAATGATTCACAAAGTTAAATATTTTGTATACAAACAGGTGGGTGGTTCTAGCTTCCTTTGTTGGGCAGTTACGCTCATTTTAATAAAGTTATAACCTTTAACAAGAGCATTCCTAATATAGTAAACATTGTTTGCGATGTAATTATTACTTATAACTTTTTAACTGGCTAGAATGTGTGTGCAGATTAAGTGCATAACATATATGAGATCCAGCAATTATAAATAAATCACATAAGTTTGCTGAATACTAGTTGATACTTGACAGAGTGAAATTTCTTATCAATATAAATCAAGTTTTAAATAATTAAGGAATACGATATTGTCAACCATGAAAACACTGTAATTTTTGATGACAGTATCACGAAAATGAAATTTCATGAGTAGCAGCCTTTCCTGCTCAGACCGTACAAAATACAATCAGAAATATGCATCATAGTTCAACACACACACATGCCTGCACACATGTGCACACACACACGTGCACACACACACATATACATAGCCTTCACAGTTCATACGTCGAGGCAAACTGACACAGGCAAATGAAGGCCCAACTGCAACAAAAATATATTCTTTTAATATGTAGTGTAGGTAGACCAAATGAGAGTTGTAAGATAACATTAACAACGAGAAACTACCTCTCGCTCACGCCAAACGAACTGTCTGAACGGGGCCTTAAGAATGATTACAAGCTTTTGTTTATGTCAGAGGAAAGTTTGAAGTATGCATTCCTCTATCCATACTACTTGGATTAACATATAATTGTTTATTTGGAACAAGGGTTTGTATTGCTTCTAGCCAAAACACACATTAATGCGATAGTCAATGTGATAGTCAATGTGATAGTCAATGTGATAGTCAATGTTTCACAATCACTACAGTTTGTCGAGTGGATTCTGCTTCATGTCCTAGTGAGCACGACCAAACGTTTCAAGATGATTAATAATGTAGAAAATGGCAAGAACATTGATATACATACTATTTAGAGCCTGTAGACTAGGAACATATTCTGTCTTGACTCAAACCAGTGTTCAAATGGATGATATATTCCAGTGTTGCTTCAGAAAAAATTATCATTGTGAAGCCTCAGACTGGAAAACAGCTCAATGCAGGGGTAAGTCGCTCGTGCTAGATAACAGCCAAATATGTGATGTAAAAATATGAATAGGACTTTAAGAATGGAAGATTTCTTCTCCCTTATAAATTTGTGTTTAATTCCAGCAAACATACTATGGCCATGCAAATGCTCTTAAACTAAAACATTTGCATTAATAACCATAAATTACACTATTACAATTTTTCTGTATTGCTTTGTCACCAAGGCTGGTCAATTCGAGATAAACCTTGTAATAACATCTTCTTTTTGCGAATCAAATGTATTGCCCTTGTGTGATTAAAGAAAACTGTATATAAAATTTGTTATAAAAGCCCTGGCAGCTGCTTTGAGTGGGTGAATCATACAACAGTACACTCAGATGTACACAAGAGAGAAACATTTAAAAAAAAAACTTAACTTCTCACAATAGGAAGTAGAAAATGGATCATATTCGAAGTAATAAATAAAAAATGCTTACCCTTTTTATTGTTAATTATGATTTTCATTATTTTCTTTTGATAATCTTAGATATTCATAATTACAATGATCAGAATTAATGGTGGGTCCCGGCCTTTAGAAGTTATCAATTACAAACATAATATAAATGTTACAAATTTAACAATTATGTTTCCACAAAAAAATAACATAATATGAATAGATTTATTTAAGAAGTTGAAATATTTGTTAGCCCAACCAGTGCGGGACTGTATATAATTTGATTTCACAATGTTTAATCATTGACTGTTCACTGGCGGTGACTAGAAGTGGGAGGTACTTGCAGCATTCACTCCAGAGGGACTTCAGGGATGGGCTTGAGCCAGTGTAAACCCCGTGCTCTTGCACCATATCTGGAAATAATTCTTGAATAATTCTGGTACATATCTTGCACGAAATCTTGCACTAATTCTTGCACTCCACAGTCTGGGGTGGAATGAAGAGAATCACTCCCACGGAAGAGGCTGCACAAGTGCTCGTGGTAGCCCGGCGCGTGACATGGTACGAGATTAACTAGTAGTCTGAACTAATGGCGACTAGCCAACTAGAAAATAAAAGAATAAAATAAAATAAACTTAGGGAACACTCTCAAACTTTAGGGATCACATCCCTTAATTTGGTCGCGGCGAGATAGCTCGTGAATAAAGTCGCGGGCGATAATCTCCGGAGATATGCGACTGCGGTGACGACAGGAGGACGAATATCTCAATCTGAAGGGTCACATGTAGTTAAACCTTGGGCCAGAGGCCCGGAGGCTTAGGGAATAGGGAAAAAAGCCTCTGATTGGCTAGAAATAGAGCGCGGAGGGCTCGCTCCGCCAACCAAAGAAGAAATAACGAAGGTGGCTGGTAGCCTAACTTAAGGGGCATCGGAGGTTAATCGTGCCCTGAAAACAGTGCGCTCTGTCGGTGCGCCGATGAACCATACTCGTGGTCCTGCAAGGGGAGCTAGTGTAAGCCTGGCCCTAAGGGGGCAACTGGAGCGCGCTCTTGTCAGGCAAGAAGGGAACTAGAGGTAGCGGCCGCTAGAGTTCCGGGAACTAAAGTTAAGTGGTTGTCGTTTTCGCCGCAAGGTGACTGCAGGCCTGTAAGACGACCTCGATGTAGGCTCGCCGAGAGCTGGGGTCAATGCCCTGGCTGGAGTTTGTGGACAAGAGGGAAGGGGGAACCTGCTGGCTCGTGAGACAAGTCTTAGGCCGGGGCCGATACCTGCCCGACAGCCCTGGGGCATGACTGGAGCTGCCAACCGCAGCCGAGCTCTGGGAAGAGGGCTGCTGTGGGAGGCAGCTGAGAAACACGCTCGTGGTCACGAAGTCGGACACTGTTACTGGTCGTGTTCGTGTCCCGAGGCGGGAAGAAAAATGAGGGCTAATACTAGCTGAGGCGAAATCACACCGGGGTATCGGTTGAGGCTTTGGGAAAGTGTCTTGGGACTCCTACTACGAATGATTTGATCAGGATGAACTATGGGCTAACAAAGTTTATGTTAGAGAATTTGGTGAAAATAAATTTGTGTCAAATATTTCAAATTTGCAGCACAATATACATAAGCATGAAACTGGTAACCAGTAGTTAAGGGGAGAGTAGCAACCGAAAGATACCATATTAATTTCAATAGACTTTTTTCCATAACAAATGCAATCACATTATTTTGAATATTTGTGTTCTCTAAGGAATATTATTTAATGAAGTGGAATGCCTGAAGTTCATTGTGACTTTCTGCTACAAATAGTTTACCGTATTTACTATTGAATTGATATTTGGGAATTACTACAACTGTTAAAATGTTGTCACAAAATGTTTTTTTTTATTATTATTTTTGAAAATCTCTTTATATGCCATCTGTATTAACGAAGGCAAATTTTGAATTTGAAATGTTATAAAAAGCTATGGCAAAAAAATATGTTAAAACCAATATGGCATCTTACGGTTCCCTTAAATAAATTTTATTATATGATTAGTTTAGTTCTAAAGCTTTACGTAAATGGATGCTAAAAAAATCATTAAACTTAAAAATACTGGACTGATATGTACTTTAGAGCTGGATTGTCTGTAGTTTACAATATTAATTGACATATAATCTTGTTGCATGGTAGATCAGTTGAACATGTATGTAAACAAATATGGTTTAAGTTTTATCATTTAAAATTGTGCACTCTGATTTCCAGTCATAGTACATAGAGTTGTTGTGATATAAAGGGCTGGATGGTTGGAGATAGTGAGATATGTACGTGCAGCTTCCCGTGGATGACAAAGGTTGGAACTTGTCTCTGAGCCGATGCATCGTAATGGTTCTAGCTTTTCGGTCCCACATTGTTAGTCACGGTGGTTTCCCAAACATGGCAGGATTGTCGCAGTTTAGATGAGGCTCCGTTAGGTCCCAGTACCACGGTTAGACTCGAGAGGAAGGCGGGTGTGTGTTATCTGACTGGAGGGTCTGCCGTACGGAAGAGAAGTCTGGGATATGTGATAGTGGAGCGGTCCGAGATCACAGGTCTACGAGTTTCTCTTGTCTATTCTTGTGCGTGACGTGCCTCGGACCTCGTTGAAGAATGTGCTGCTAGTCAGCTGTATAAGAACTCTGCTATGGCAGTGTCTGATTGGAGACATGTGAATGGGACAGGAGGTGATGTGTGCTTGTTGGTACAGTGCAATCCGTAAGGTTATGAACACGGACCGAAAGACAGCCTTCAGGATCTAGCTACATTTAAATTATTTTGTGTGTATTGATAAGATCTTTTAAAATTTAATTTTATAAATACTAGTCTGAATAATAAGTTAGCTAATGAATAAAGAGTAATAATTATATGTAGGCAGCAATTTAAAAATAATTACGCATTCTGATTTCCAGTTGAGTTTTCTAATGAAAATTCTTCTTTAAATCATGAAAATAAAGGTATTGCTAATTTAATATTTTAATGTCTTTTCAAAGTTACTCTTTGCAAATCCACATGCGCTGACATTACAAGGACTTAGGCTTTGAGGTCACGTCCTAAACCTATACAGCTATGGCGAAGTCTGTAGTCTTGGAGTCTTCATGCATTTACTCTGTCAAACTCTGTCGTGCTCAATATGCAGAGGATTTCTGTAGTTTATAGCGACCTTGGAGCTGTGTTTTTCAAACTTGGGTGGGCATTGCTCTGGAGCTACCTGTCAGAGTCTGCTGCAATTAACTGGTTGTGAAATATTTCGAGGAGCATCCCATTGGGCTATCCTTGTGCAGAATAACACTGTGGTATATAGTCATGTGCCATCCACATTCCACGTGGTGGTTCAATTATTGGATGCATAGCAGGATATGGTATATATGGCTTCATCCATCTTTTAGTTTTCTGATGCTGTACAAGAAAATTAGGATCAATGGGAGAGAGTCTTGATGAGATAGGCAGCAGAGACTGACCTCGTGCGCTGATTTAATGTCAAGACTATAATCTGGAATTCTGTTGTGATAAACAAACGGGGTGAAGAGGTATGCTAGTTTAAGTTTGCCTACAACTTGCACACCAGCTAGGTAATACATATCTTGATGTGACAGTATGCTCCAAATAAAAGAGGTTGTGGTCTTTAGCTGGCGAAAAACACACCAGTCGTTGAGTATGTACAGGCAGATACAGTTCACAGTGAATCATTTAGGAGTCGTGAAAATTGTGAGGAGCTGTTACATCTAAAAGCCTCTCAATTAAAAGTACTTTGATAGGAGATTTCTTCACTCCATCAAGAGATGTTCTCTAAGATACTTAAAGATGGTACTGTTGAACAGAGAGCGATTTAAAAGCTAAGATGACCTTCAAAATTTGAAATGGCCACACTGGAAAAAATTTTGGTTGATAGATGAAATGGATGGACGTTGTTAATGGCTGAGGGCCTGGCAGAAAGGGGTGGTGCACTATCTAGTGGTCAGCAGCGAGATCTTCCTAGAAGACTGTAAAGCTTGACACTGCGATGCAGTCCTCAGGAGCATCAGACTGTTTGGGGCGCCTGCAGATGTTGTCTCCCACGTCCCAAGTGTTGCTTTGTGCACCAGGTTGTGGAGTTGGTTACTGCATACGTGTAGATATCTGGTCTTGTTGTAAACACATTGCCGAGGAGCAGTGTGGCTAGTGCGGTGTCACGCGGCAGGTGGTGGAGCTGGTGACCACACACACCAAGAGCGTTACTCTCGCCATCGGGGACGGAGCCAACGACGTCGCCATGATCCAGAAGGCACACGTGGGAGTCGGTATATCCGGCGTGGAGGGCCTGCAAGCGGCGTGTGCCTCCGACTACTCCATCGCCCAGGTGCGTCTCCCTGTCTCACTGTCTCCCTGTCTCCCTGTCTCCCTGTCTCCCTGTCTCCCTGCCTCCCTGCCTCCCTGTCTCCCTGCCTCCCTGTATCCTTGTCTCCCGGTCTCCCCGTCTCCCCGTCTCCCTGTCTCCCTGTCGCCTCCCCGCCACCCCGCCACCCCGCCTCCCCGCCTCCCCGCCTCCCCGCCTCCCCGCCTCCCCGCCTTCCCGCCTCCCTGTCTCCCCGCCTCCCCGCCTCCCCGCCTCCCCGCCATCCCGCCACCCCGCCACCCCGCCACCCCGCCTCCCCGCCTCCCCGCCTCCCCGCCTCCCCGCCTCCCCGCCTCCCCGCCTCCCCATCTTCCCGCCTTCCCGCCTCCCTGTCTCCCCGCCTCCCCGCCTCCCCGCCTCCCCGCCTCCCCGCCTCCCCGCCTCCCCGCCTCCCCGCCTCCCCGTCTCCCCGTCAATTTGGCAAAATATTATTGAAGAAGTAAATGTAAATAAAAATTTTTAATAAAATGAGAATTTCAGATGTACTTTGCAGGAAAAATACTTATGTACTAATTTTTTTTTATTTTTAAATAGGTGTAATAGTATGTCACAAGTGAGTAAGCTTGTTGTGTTTGGATATCTACGCACTTTACTTATGAAAATCTTTTTAAATGTTATAGCAACATCTATATTATTATTATTATTTTTCATTGGGTGAATAGGTTTTGATATGGGTAAAAGTGGAACGTGCCAACATGTTTGGGGAGGAAACGTTGGCGTACGGCATAATTGTAAGGGCGACAGTCTGGTGTTTCCTCAAAGTGCGATAGTCAAACAGAAGACCTACAAAGCACTTTCAACATGAAAGAAAACCTGCATCTTCCAGTGTTACATAAAGTTTCTAAACAGCCATACAGTGGTGGTGCCAGGCCTAACCACTGTATACACAATGAATCAGCCTCGGCTGTCAGTGAGTCACATACCTGAGAGCCAGCCGTATTCTGCAGCAGCCATGTGAAGTATCAAGTTCGCATTTGAAACCACAAGTTCTTCATTCTGTAAATCAAGAGGACGGTGAATTTTTTATTTCATAACAGTCAAGAGTTTTTTTTGTTAATTAACAAATGAACAAGCCAAGTAACTCAGCGTAAAAAAAATTATTAGATTTGTTTATACTCACATCATAGTGTATTGTTTGTACTTATTCTACCAAATTTAAGCAATAATATTTTTGCTAGTTAGCTATTATTTATGGCATTATTAATTATGTTAAACACTATTTGGCAATTTGTATTGCCGATTTTTCAAAATCAGGTGTCAGTTAAAGTAGGACTTGGAAAACACCAAAAGTAGGTACTAAAAGTGGGTCAACATTTAAAACTACTGTTTAATCACAACATAGTTGTTGGAATCTTAATATAATTACCTTCTTAGATTTATATTGGCAGTGTTACCAACGCTGTCTTACTCGGCGTGTTCTCTTGTCGCGCGGACATGGCAGTTTGTTGGTCACAGGTCACGTTTAATGTTTCGCCGTACGTCAGCTGGCTTCACAGGCACGGAGACGTAACCAGTAACAAACATTTAGAACTTGGTAATATTGTAATAGCATAACCGTAACGAAACTATATGTATACCATTAGTCACGTGGTATTAGTCATCCGTTATTGTAGTTGAAACAACTTTTAACATCTTAATAACCTAAAAATCAAGGCTACCATCGGGACAAAAAACCTAACTCCTATTATTGAGTTAACATAATACATATCTTAGACATTCACAATTGCTTGTTTACTCTGTCACATAAAATTAGAAAAAATAGCAGGAATAGACGGGGCTGTGGTGTATTTCTGTCTCTCGTAGTTCCGCTTCCTGTGTCGACTGCTGTTTGTGCACGGAGCCTGGAACTACACGCGGATGTGCAAGCTCATTCTGTACAGCTTCTACAAGAACATCTGCCTGTACGTCATCGAGCTGTGGTTCGCCATATACTCCGGCTGGTCCGGCCAGATACTCTTCGAGCGGTGGACTATTGGACTCTACAATGTGGTAAGTTTCTGCTGGAGCATTCTGAGTCTGCAGCTCTTATTTGTTACCGGGTAAGAGAGGCAGTGTGTGTGTCAAATAGACACTTTCTGGACAGGGCTTACAAAGTTAAGAACTTCAAACTTGGATTACATGTACTTAAATATTTGTCATTAGTGTGTGTGTGTGTGTGTGGGTGTGCGTGTGGGTGTGGGTGTGGGTGTGTTTTTTTTTCTTCAGTTTAATGGTATTTTAGTTTAACAGTTGATTTTTTTGGTATTATGGGAGCACTGGCTCATGGCTTGTGATCCGGGGATTTGTGGTGGCCATGTTTGGGAAACATCATCTCTGGCATCATCTTGGATTACATCATTTCTGCCCTTGACCTTGAATTTGAACTTTTTCCTCGGCTAACATCTTGGATGAAATAATTTCCTGCGGCCATATTGGAATCGAGCGCTTCACTCCTGTGCCTCGCACTGTTCATTACGATGGCATCATCATTGAATGCCCTACTCCTGTGCGTGGCACCTTTCGTTACGAAGACTTCATCATTGAACACTCCACTCGTTGCATTGCACTTTTTGTTACGGTGGCATGGTTATATTTATTGAGTCTGCTAGAAACAGCCATCTTGGTTTTTCATCATCATGTTGGAGAAAACGAACTTGTTTTCATCTGATGGATCTCACCGTCTTTTTTTCTGGTATTGGTTCCTAAAGTATGTTAGTATAGCTTCCTCATGCATGTATATTTATTTTCTATTTCCTACCAGTGTTGTTTTTGAACCTTATAAATCACAAAAATCCACAAATATTAAAAAAAAATACAAGAAATGTAAAGATGTATTTTATTTGTTTTAAGTTACGGTTGTGACAGCCATGAAAACATAATCATATATATTTTTACTGCATAGTCTGAGATACATGTTATCGTGTATCAAATTAATTGTCCATCGTTGCAGGTTCGATGGTTATATTTATTTTTAAATATTATTTTTAAATTTAATTTATGTATTTAATTAAAGTACAGCACTAGCTCATTTAGGTACATGCCTGTTTTGACATAAAGCAGAGATGATCTTCACTTCTCAGAATTATGTCTTTATTTTCATGAAAATGAACATAATTTAAGAGAGAGGTTGTTGCTGTATCCAACATGGTGGTTGAAGCATATGTGATTAAAAGATTTTCTTGCACTCTGTGTATGCCTATAATGTAGCTAGTGGAACAGAACCTTATGCATACCATGTAAATACAAAATGGAATGCTGCTAGCAGACAACATGACATTATAAATGGCCAACATCAGTGCTCTATATCAGTTAGGTATTGGAATGGGCCAACCTTTAGTAGTTAATTAAAAAAAAAACTTATTTCCACCTGATTATTTATTTTAAACCTGCATTCTCAATTGACTCAAAAGCATACCAATCCTCGGTATGCACCCATACTCTGTGATTTTATTTTTCATAAAAATATTTTAAATAACACCAATACTCGTAGCAGCCACACCTACCTCCAATCATCAGAATGAACTGTATTCTCCAAAGCAGACAAGAAAATCCAAGATGGCAGCCAACCACTTTGATATCATCACCCTTCTTTCTATTAGATATTTAAATACCAACATTACGACTGTGCTGGGTGTAGTGCCCAAGTTCTAGGTCTGTGATTATCCTCCTGAACCATCCAGCTAAGACTACTTATGCTCTTCTTCGTTCGTCCGACAATTGCTATAAATGCACAAGAGCTTAGACGCTCATCACAAACATTGGAGTGTGTAGTAGTAGCGAGAAGGGGTAACTGTTCCAGTTGTTCACGGCTGCTCCTCCACTAGCGATGGGGCTGTTCGAGAAGGTGTGCTCCGCGGACACCATGCTGCGCTACCCCGCGCTCTACAAGCCGTCCCAGAACGCACGCCTCTTCAACGTGAAGGTGTTCTGGGTGTGGATCGTGAACGCACTGGTACACTCGGTGGTGCTGTTCTGGCTGCCTCTTCTGGCGCTGCAAGAGGATGTTGTGTGGAGCAGCGGGCGCGAGGGCGGATATCTGCTGCTGGGAAACATCGTCTATACCGTGAGCACAGCACACCATTCCTCATAGCCTGCTAGCTGCTCCAACACAGCTTCACCTGGTGGTATGCTTTCAGAGTTCCTTAGAGGTGATTACACATTTCTGACGTGCATCACCCATATTGTACACACTGCACTTTGCACATTGTACCTTCTAATGGACAACAACAGAGCATCACAATGTGTGCTATGCATTTAGAGTAAGTTCCTTAAGGGTTATAAGACAGTAGTACTATAGTACTATATAATAGCCGGTCCTGTGCCTGCAATTTGACCTTAACCTTTGATCTCGTCCGCCATCTTGAAATCGAGTTCCCACTCACATGTTACACTTTTCATTACAGAAGAACCTTCTGTCATATTTGATTGACATCACAGCTGCCATCTTCTTTTTGTCTGCTGGAAGTCGCCATCTTGAATTATGACATCACAACCACTATAGGTTTTTTTTTGTTCTGCTGGAGGTAGCTAGCTTAAATGACATAATACAGGCCATCTTTACAATTGGAAATTCCTATATGCAAGTGTTAGTTAATCTGTTTCTATTCCAGCAAACCATGACAGATAATAGCAGCTAGGAAAATGGGAGACCCTAGGGGCAACATGAACTACCTGCTTGAGCCAGATATATGACTTAAGGATTGGAGAAGCTCCTGGTCGCTCGAAGCATTGCAAAGGTTGTCAGGGTGGCCAACCTCGATTCATGAACGAGGGTTCTGAAACGGGTAGACCCAATAGGTAGCTGTGAACCAGTGTCTTGGGTAGGCCAGTGTGAGTGTTCCTCACCTATTTGATGGACTGAGCAACCACTGAACCCAAATATAGAACAGTTATTAAAGTGATGCCAAAATAACCTCACAAACTAAGAAATGAAAGAACTTACTGCTTTTCTGGTAAGCAACCAGTATGTATTTTCCCTAGGAGATACTGGCTCAAGAGAACAAGCCTGGTCTACCATCGCAGCAATACAGGTGAAGTAGAGCCAACCCGACAAGCACCACGGTAGCTGCCTGAAGCAGAACAGGAAGAAGCAGAGAAGGCTTGATGGAGGGCGGTGTAATAGAGCCATCAGCGAGCCCTGGGGTTTCCCCGGTCAGAAGGATGGCCAACTGAGGTTCTGTGTGGACTACCGGGAGCTGAATGACATCACCAGGAAGGACAGCTACCCCCTCCCACGTATCGATGACACACTGTTACACTCTCTGGCACCAGATGGTTCTCTACACTGGACCTGAAGAGTGGTTACTGGCAAGTGGAGCTGCACCCCAAGGATAAGGAAAACACTGCTTACACTACAGGTAGTGAGTGGTCTGTTCCAGTTCACTGTGCTACCATTCGGGATATGTAGTACTCCTGCAACTTTTGAGAGATTTATGGAACTTGTGTTGAATAGCTTGACTTCAAACATCATGGGAAGGTCCATATGAAGTGCTGAAATGAATAAATGATGTCTATCGCATCCAGAGGGGAAAGTGGTACATTTGGAACGTTTTAGAGAATATGCCGGGACCTGCACGGTTCGAACAAGTTTAAGGAGAGGTCAATGTTACGAACGTGAAGGCAGTTGCCCGGCGGCCCACGTCACATGAGCATATCTTCGGGGATTATAATGGCCTGGCCTCGTTTTCAACCCCCCCACCTTACCCCCCCTCCCCCCCCTCCCGGTCCACTGCTTCCGCGTCCTCCTTCCTCTGCGCTGTTATCTATCCCCTGGCGGCCTGGGAATTTTGCGTGGAGTGGCGAGAATAAGCATGGTTTTAATGGATGCTTCTAGCGTCGGGTTGGCCCGGGGTTTTGCAACACTTCTCAACCATTCCAGTCGGTTCCAGAAAGACTGCCAAGGATATAAAAATGGCGCAGCCGGCCTGTGTGGGAGTTCAGAGACTTCCAACAGGCGAGTGGTGTGAAGTGCGAGTTTGGCGAGGAGGAGAGAGACACCCCTTTGCAAGCGGCGCAGCGCGGAGCGACGGGGCCGTGCGTGTGTGACCGAGTGGCGCGGGACTGTGTGTGTGGACAGGCGCGAGGTGAGGGGCGAACCACTGTTGAGCCTAGCTCCAGTGAGGAGTGCTAACTGTAGACTGGACAGTTATTTAGTAATTAATGGACAGACTTTATAAGTTCGAGGTATTTGTGAACAGACATTAAGTTTGGTGATTTAATTATTAATGTAAATATTAGTAGTAAATAAAACGGTATAAAAATAATTGGGCTTTCCTTACGAACCCGTTCTCCCCACCTGTAAGACTATTAATAATAATGCCTAATAATGTATTACATGAAACGAAGCTCGTGAATTCAAATGCTAAAATCAAAAGGAGATGTATTGGCTGGTGTATAGGTTATGACAAATCAAAACGAACTTCTGCTTACTTACATTAAAGAGAATGACTGGATCTCAAAAATTACATATAAAAAACATAAAAAATTTCTTTTGTATTTTGTATTTTGAGACATTACTTGAATAAGTTAAAATTAATTTGAAAATTGCTTAAAAATTAAAATGTATAGCAAACAAATATTATTGATTTAAATACAAATACCTAATTAAAATAAAAAAGCCTTCTTATTGGAGGTACCAGTTTGTTTGGGATTCGCATTCTCAACTCTCCAACTTTAACTGACAATTGCGGGAAATATACATGTTTTTGCTATACATTTACGAGGGTTATTTTTTTTTCAACCTCCGATCGGCTGTAATAAAAAAACGGGAATGAATTGGGAAATTATTTTAATGTCAAAAGAAACGTACATCTTTACTCTATTTTTCCACATAATCACCGTGCAGATTGAGGCATTTGTCGTACCGATGCACCAGCTTTCCAATACCCTCTGCATAAAATGATGCCTCCTGCCTATTCAGCCACGTTTTAACAGTGCTCTGCAGTTCATCATTGGTGTTGAAGCGTCGTCCTCCAAGCCACTTTTTCAACGTGGGAAAAAGGTGATAGTCTCTCGATGCCAAATCCGGACTAAGGAGGGTAATCAAACACTTCCCATTGAAATCTTGCAAGGAGTTGTTGTGATACGGCGGCACTATGCGGTCGGGCGTTGTCTTGAAGCAAGACAACACCAGATGTCATCATTCCTCTCCGCGTGTTGCGAATCGACTGTCTTAGCCGTCGTAGTGTCACGCACTATGCAGCATCATTGATTGTTGTCCCTGGCTCCATGAAATCAACCAGTAGCACACCTTGGTGATCCCAGAACACTGTAGCCATCTGTTTCTTGGTGCTGAATGTCCGTTTGAACTTTTTCGGCTTGTTTGGAGAATAGGTGTGCATCCACTGTTGTGATTGAAGTTTTGTTTCTTCATTATCGAAATGAATCCATGTTTCATCACCTGTCACAATTTGAGTCAAAAAGTGTTCACCATCGTCTGCGTAATGCAGCAAAAACGACAAGGCTGATGCCATTCGCCGCTCCTTGTTAATGTGAGTCAACATCTTGGGTACCCATCGGGCACAGATTTTCCTGTATCCGAGATTGTCTGTAACAATGGCGTATAGGGCTGACCTTGTAATGAGCGGAAATTGTTCAGACAGTTCTGAAATCGTGAATCGACGTCTCTCACGAACAACTGCATCAACTCTCTGAACTGTTTCATCTGTTGCTACTGACTTCCTTCCTTGGCCACCTTCATCATGAACATCAATACGGCCTTCGCGGAATTTCCGACACCACTCTCGCACAACGCCATCGCTCATAAAGTTTTCACTGTACACAACACTCATTCGGCGATGGATTTCTGCTGCAGTGTGCCCTTCTGCCTGTAAGAAACGGATAACTCCACGCAGCTCGCATTTAGCCGTACAGTTTATCGTTGCAGCCATGTTGACATTCCCATAGCCAAGCTTCAACTGAGGTGTGAGTTGGCCGCTCCACATGGTTGGTGGAAGGGGGTAAACACTACGAGACGTGTCGATTCGTGTACGAGCGATTAGGGTATCGATTAATGGGCATGCCATGGAGAAATGAAACTAATCACACTGCAGGGCACTGTTAAAACGTGGCTGAATAGGCAGGAGGCATCATTTTATGCAGAAGGTATTGGAAAGCTGGTGCATCGGTACGACAAATGCCTCAATCTGCACGGTGATTATGTGGAAAAATAGAGTAAAGATGTACGTTTCTTTTGACATTAAAATAATTTCCCAATTCATTCCCGTTTTTTTATTACAGCCGATCGGAGGTTGAAAAAAAATTAACCCTCGTAAATCCTACAAAGCTTCCAAATAAATTAAAAGTCCTAAACTTTTCTCGAATTGTAAAATGAAATTGAGTTTTAAAAGATGTCCACTTGTATATGAAACTCCTATTTAACACTATGTTAATAATGGGTTACATTAATACTATGCACGCCGCTACGAGCTTCACTAAGCGAACTTATAAATGAATGTAAGTTACCAGACCTGTCTATATGACGGAACCTTGAAAAGATGGTGGACCCCCATGTTCATTTTTTTTTTGTGTGTGTGTGTGTGTGTGTGTATAAATATATATTTATTGTTTTATAAAGATTGTGATCACCCATTTTAGAACCAACCACAATCAATGGTACTTAACTTGAAATATAGTCCAAATTTAAGCATATGCCTTTACCTACTCAGCCACTGTGACTTAATGTATAGTATCAAGAATTTCTCAAAAACATAAATTTTTTTACAAGTCATTTTTTTTTTTTTTTTTTTTTTTAAAGTCACCCTGCATATATCAGCACACAAATTGCCTCATAACTGTTCCGAAACTACCCAAAGCACATCAAATGCCCCGTCTTTGAGAAAAATGGTAGGAAATTTAAAAAATAGCCTTACCTAACCTGAGTTGGATTGGGTTCTGTTTGGTTAGGTTATTACCATCTTGTTAAACAAAATTATAGTTAGGTTTTATAAAGGGAAAAAATTGTTTCCTCTTTTCCCTTAAAATGAATACTTTACTTATATTCATAATGCTCGGCATTATATTTAAGAATCAATCTTTAAAATTACTGTCTGAGTTTTGTATCATAAGTTAATTGGCAACATGAGAACAGAGGTTAGATGTTATTGGGGAGTACTGAAGCACCTGCTAGTGTATTGTGGTTGATGTGACGTGGTTGCAGTACGTGGTGGTGACGGTGTGCCTGAAGGCAGGCCTCGTCACCAATGTGTGGACCTGGCTGACGCACCTCGCCATCTGGGGATCCATCGTCATGTGGCTGCTCTTTCTGGTCGCCTACAGGTCTGTGCTGCACCTTCGTATTGTGACAAGTGCTGTATAGCATAGTGGAGTAGCATACAGGGCCTGTACCTTGTGCTCTTACACTGCCCCCTGCATGCCATGTTGCTCTAGTTGCACGATGAGGTCCTAACCTGCCATCTGCAACCTTACTTCTGTGATTTGACTTTGTTGTGCTTCTCGAGATTTCTCATCTGTTGTTTTGGATTTGAGCTTGAAGTTAGGCAGGCTCTTAAAGCGTTTTCCATTGATTTCAAACCTGTTTTAGCTGTATTAAAATAAGTGCATCTATATTTTTCAAGAATCATAAATTCTCTGCTAGTTTAATCTTGCTATTGTTATGTTTTGTTTAAGAAAGTATGTTTGTAACAGTATTTTAAAAATTTCTCCCGAGGAACTGTCAAGAATCTGGTGGGCTAACACTGACCACTCTCGCACACTAAATGTACTGAGTACTTGTGTTTTGGAGCCTGTCTCGCACTCCACTGAGTGTCCTCCATCTCGCTCACGCTAACACAGGTCTGGCGACAGACAGTAAGGTCCTGTGTCAGTCATCAACCTCATCCAATTTTATTTTTTCCTTGTGACTGTAATTACTGCCTGTAGGTCGACACCTGAGTTTCAGTTTCCCAATTGTTTAGTCGCACCTGATACTGACGATTAGGGCTGCACAGACTTCAGACTGTGCATTACACAAATGGAACACAAGCGCCATCTGCACAAATGCCTGTCCTCTCGTCCACAACCTCCGCCTTTCTTGCTCATCCTCTCCGCATGTGAGGAGATTGAGGAGTGCTGTGATTGGCTGTGAGTTATAGACACAAGGGCAAAGTGAATCTTTCTGCAACTCAATTAACACCAAATCCTTGTCAAGAAAGTGTCCAGCCCTTAAGGGTGGTCCATGAGGAATGTTTTTTTTTAATCTTACATTATGTTTTTTTTTTGTGGTGTTATAAACAATGTCATGATTAATACTGAATATAATTTTGTAAATTTTAAATTAGGGTGTTTAAGTTTTAATTCAATTATCATTTTTTATATCTGAGTGTTTATAATACCTATACTTTTAAATATAACTTTCATTAAATAATAATGAATCACCTTATCACAAAAATTAATTTACTTTACAGCCATAAAATAATAATTTGTGCTCAGGGGCACCAACATTTAATTAATTCACTTGGGCATTTCATCACAGCTTATCCAAAAGCTTCATTTAATCTTGTATAAATAAAATTTTGGCTGTAAGTCACTCTTGCGTGAGAGCTCTGTGTATAAATAAAATTTTGGCTGTAAGTCACTCTTGCGTGAGAGCTCTGTCGCAGCGAGTGGCGCGCCTGGTGTCGACTCTGGCAACTGCGTGTGCCTCATGGAACGGACATATCTCAGTCGAGCGATTTGTTCAGTTTCGTTGGCATTAGTCAAGAGATTGTAGTTGCGTACTTAGTTTTTCATTTGAGTATGGTTCACCATGTTTGTGGGGAGCTGCCCATTCAGAAGTTTGCGCAGGGTTTGAGGCAGTGACTGCTGTGTGTTGCAGCAACTTCTGGCCGGCCGTCCCAGTGGGTGCCGTGATGGTCGGCATGGACCGCATGATGTACACTTCGCCGGTGTTCTGGCTGGGCCTGCTGCTCATCCCCTTCGCGACTCTCGTCTCCGACATCTCCTACAAAGTGTGAGTGCTGCCCGCCGACTGCTTTCCTTGTGTTCGTGCAATCTCAACAATACAGTGGGTGGAAGTTTAGTTTAGTTGACTTCCAGTAGTCTGTACCGATTAAACTAATCAAATCATTGTTTTATTCACATATATCTTTCGAAATTCATTATCCGAAATTAAAATAAGTTTGATGACTGAAGTGTAACGAGTGTTTTGTTTCAAAGTAAAAGAAAAGTAACTTTGTTGAGGAATTATTGGTATGTGACATGTAACATATAAAGTGAGGTCATATTTATTTAAATATACTATTTATAAGTATTCGTAAGCAAATTATATGTTGTTTTTTTTTCATCAACAAATGACTGAACTAAGGATGGTAATCAGTCAAGTGATTATATAAAATAGTAATTATCTAGTCAAAGGTAAAGTGTGATAACAACATGTCTCAAAAAATGCCGTGGTCTAGTGTAATATAGTGCTTACTGTTTGTACAATATGAGATATAACAACAGATGTTTCATTATGCTATTCTATAGCATAGGTCAAGTAGCATATCTGATAGCTAGGTTATTCTGGAGCACTTATGCCTTAATTTTATGTTGTAAAATGCCAGTAATATCAGCAGCGGTCGAAAAGACAACTTTATACAACCATATTCTGTGAAATAACTTTTCTTTCCTCTGTTGTAAAGATCAAATTTCAAATTAAATCATACCTATATTTCAACATAGTCGCATCCATGGTGACATTCAAAAATAACAAACATATCAGTTTTAAAATATATACAGTTTACAGCAAAAAATATTCATAAAACCACAAAATTAAATAAAATTAGAGTCCAAATAAACTTCCTGAAAGAAACGTCTTTGTTATAAATCATAATAAAACAATGGTGTTTCAATTTAGTTTATGGAGTTATGAGGGTTGCAGAAAACCACAAAGAAACTGTATCATAGATTTATGTATATGGAGGAAACAATGAAAATTAAACTTGCATATGCAAGTTTGCATGCACCGCAGGTATGATTAAAAAAAAACAGTGTCTCCTTGTTGTGGTGATTTTAAACTGTGAGGTTATAGGACTGAACATGACATTTGTAGTGTCGACTTACGTAGTGCTTTGTTAGCAAAGAGCTGGCAACAACAGCAGTGTGGAATAGCTGATGTGTTAGCATAGAGCTGGCAACAGCAGCAGTACGGAGTAGCTGAGGTGTTAGCATAGAGATGGCAACAACAGCAGTGTGTAGTAGCTGAGGTGTTAGCATAGAGCTGGCAACAACAGCAGTGTGGAGTAGCTGATGTGTTAGCATAGAGCTGGCAACAACAGCAGTGTGGAGTAGCTGAGGTGTTAGCATAGAGCTGGCAACAACAGCAGTGTGGAGTAGCTGAGGTGTTAGCATAGAGCTGGCAACAACAGCAGTACGGAGTAGCTGAGGTGTTAGCATAGAGCTGGCAACAACAGCAGTGTGGAGTAGCTGAGGTGTTAGCATAGAGCTGGCAACAACAGCAGTACGGAGTAGCTGAGGTGTTAGCATAGAGCTGGCAACAACAGCAGTACGGAGTAGCTGAGGTGTTAGCATAGAGCTGGCAACAACAGCAGTGTGGAATAACTGATGTGTTAACATAGAGCTGGCAACAACAGCAGTGTGGAGTAGCTGAGGTGTTAGCATAGAGCTGGCAACAACAGCAGTCAGTGGCGTCTCGTCAGGGCAAGCAAGGCAAGCAGTGCTTGCCCAGGCAGTTTGCAGACAATGTATTTTTTAAATAAATATTTTATTCAGAATAGTATTTTACTTTGGCTCGTGCAGTTAGGTCTATGTATTTTTTACATTATCTTCTTGGGACCCAATACTGTGCGCTGTGCGCTATAAGAAAATAAATCGTCGACACACAAAACATGCTGTTTTAGAAGCGTTGCTAGGTTTTAGAAGCGCTGGTAGGACCGCTTTCAGCAGGAAGGCTGCCGCAGTAGTTTCCTTTCGGAAGGGGGGTGGCATGGTACAAAGGTTCGAGGAGGGGATTGGCTGTAAAAACATGTGGTAGAAGCTACGAAGGTAGCGCTTTCTTGCCGAACTCAAGCGAACATGGCCAAAGCAGACGGTGGAATTCTTCCGCCGACTGCTTCGGCTATGTCCAATTCAGTTCGGCAGGGCAGGTGGCGAGGTGGCGTTTCAGTCGGCGGTCGTCTCTCGGGAAGCGCGCATCTCTCTCGCGGGCTGTTGGCTGGGAGTTCTCTGCGCCCTATTGGCTAACCAAAGGCTGGCAGTGCGTGGGGGATTTGTGGGCGTACGGGAGGCGTCCTAGCAGTGCCAACTGCTACCGACCGCGTCCCGCGGGTGGCGGATACGGGAGACCAGCTCGAGAGTTGCAATCTCGCTGGGGTGGCTGTGAATAACCACGTACCAGTTAACAGAGTTTCTGAATACGTATGAAGATAGTTTCTTTCGTGTTGGTACAAAAAATACCAACATTTAATTGTTACTATTCTAGTACATTTTTATGAGCTTCTTCTCTTTATTTTAAGTACTTACTTTGCCATGTGTTGTCTGTTTATATATTTTGTACCAGATATCGATGATACTACACTCCCACTTAGTATATAAATAATGTAGAGTAGGTATTTTATTATCAGAATAATGTATGCCAAACATTATTATTTTTCAAAAATAGTTTATAATTTTTAAAAAATGTCAATTTTTCTACCTGTGGAATAGTCAATTTTCAGTTAAGAACTACTACTTAAATAGCACCCTTTTGTACCTTGAAAACAATATTTTCCCGGGGGAGGGCCCCCGGACAACCCCCCCCCCCCCCCCCCCCGTGTTTTGGGGTGAATGGAGTTGTTGCTTTCCCTCATGTAAACCTCACGCCTCGCCACTGACAGCAGTGTGGAATAGCTGAGGTGTTAGCATAGAGCTGCCAAAACAGCAGTGTGAAATAGCTGATGTGTTAGCATAGAGCTGGCAACAACAGCAGTGTGGAATAGCTGAGGTGTTAGCATAGAGCTGGCAACAACAGCAGTGTGGAGTAGCTGAGGTGTTAGCATAGAGCTGCCAACAACAGCAGTGTGGAGTAACTGAGGTGTTAGCATAGAGCTGCCAACAACAGCAGTGTGGAGTAGCTGAGGTGTTAGCATAGAGCTGGCAACAACAGCAGTGTGGAGTAGCTGAGGTGTTAGCATAGAGCTGGCAACAACAGCAGTGTGGAGTAGCTGAGGTTTTAGCATAGAGCTGCCAACAACAGCAGTGTGGAGTAGCTGAGGTGTTAGCATAGAGCTGCCAACAACAGCAGTGTGGAGTAGCTGAGGTGTTAGCATAGAGCTGCCAACAACAGCAGTGTGGAGTAGCTGAGGTGTTAGCATAGAGCTGGCAACAACAGCAGTACGGAGTAGCTGAGGTGTTAGCATAGAGCTGGCAACAACAGCAGTACGGAGTAGCTGAGGTGTTAGCATAGAGCTGGCAACAACAGCAGTGTGGAGTAGCTGAGGTGTTAGCATAGAGTTGCCAACAACAGCAGTGTGGAGTAGCTGAGGTGTTAGCATAGAGCTGCCAACAACAGCAGTACGGAGTAGCTGAGGTGTTAGCATAGAGCTGGCAACAACAGCAGTGTGGCGTAGAAGAGGTTTTAACATAGAGCTGGCAACAACAGCAGTACGGAGTAGCTGAGGTTTTAGCATAGAGCTGGCAACAACAGCAGTATGGAGTAGCTGAGGTGTTAGCATAGAGCTGGCAACAACAGCAGTACGGAATAGCTGAGGTGTTAGCATAGAGCTGGCAACAACAGCAGTGTGGAGTAGCTGAGGTGTTAGCATAGAGCTGCCAACAACAGCAGTACGGAGTAGCTGAGGTGTTAGCATAGAGCTGGCAACAACAGCATTACGGAGTAGCTGAGGTGTTAGCATAGAGCTGGCAACAACAGCAGTATGGAGTAGCTGAGGTGTTAGCATAGAGCTGGCAACAACAGCAGTACGGAGTAGCTGAGGTGTTAGCATAGAGCTGGCAACAACAGCAGTACGGAGTAGCTGAGGTGTTAGCATAGAGCTGGCAACAACAGCAGTACGGAGTAGCTGAGGTGTTAGCATAGAGCTGGCAACAACAGCAGTGTGGAGTAGCTGAGGTGTTAGCATAGAGTTGCCAACAACAGCAGTGTGGAGTAGCTGAGGTGTTAGCATAGAGCTGGCAACAACAGCAGTACGGAGTAGCTGAGGTGTTAGCATAGAGCTGGCAACAACAGCAGTACGGAGTAGCTGAGGTGTTAGCATAGAGCTGGCAACAACAGCAGTGTGGAGTAGCTGAGGTGTTAGCATAGAGCTGCCAACAACAGCAGTGTGGAGTAGCTGAGGTGTTAGCATAGAGCTGCCAACAACAGCAGTACGGAGTAGCTGAGGTGTTAGCATAGAGCTGGCAACAACAGCAGTACGGAGTAGCTGAGGTGTTAGCATAGAGCTGGCAACAACAGCAGTGTGGAGTAGCTTAGGTGTTAGCATAGAGCTGGCAACAACAGCAGTACGGAGTAGCTGAGGTGTTAGCATAGAGCTGGCAACAACAGCAGTATGGAGTAGCTGAGGTGTTAGCATAGAGCTGGCAACAACAGCAGTACGGAGTAGCTGAGGTGTTAGCATAGAGCTGGCAACAACAGCAGTGTGGTGTAGAAGAGGTTTTAACATAGAGCTGCCAACAACAGCAGTGTGGAGTAGCTGAGGTGTTAGCATAGAGCTGGCAACAACAGCAGTACGGAGTAGCTGAGGTGTTAGCATAGAGCTGCCAACAACAGCAGTGTGGAGTAACTGAGGTGTTAGCATAGAGCTGGCAACAACAGCAGTGTGGAGTAACTGAGGTGTTAGCATAGAGCTGCCAACAACAGCAGTGTGGAGTAGCTGAGGTGTTAGCATAGAGCTGGCAACAACAGCAGTACGGAGTAGCTGAGGTGTTAGCATAGAGCTGGCAACAACAGCAGTGTGGAGTAGCTGAGGTGTTAGCATAGAGCTGGCAACAACAGCAGTGTGGAGTAGCTGAGGTGTTAGCATAGAGCTGGCAACAACAGCAGTACGGAGTAGCTGAGGTGTTAGCATAGAGCTGGCAACAACAGCAGTACGGAGTAGCTGAGGTGTTAGCATAGAGCTGGCAACAACAGCAGTGTGGCGTAGAAGAGGTTTTAACATAGAGCTGCCAACAACAGCAGTGTGGAGTAGCTGAGGTGTTAGCATAGAGCTGGCAACAACAGCAGTACGGAGTAGCTGAGGTGTTAGCATAGAGCTGCCAACAACAGCAGTGTGGAGTAACTGAGGTGTTAGCATAGAGTGGCAACAACAGCAGTGTGGAGTAACTGAGGTGTTAGCATAGAGCTGCCAACAACAGCAGTGTGGAGTAGCTGAGGTGTTAGCATAGAGCTGGCAACAACAGCAGTACGGAGTAGCTGAGGTGTTAGCATAGAGCTGCCAACAACAGCAGTGTGGAGTAGCTGAGGTGTTAGCATAGAGCTGGCAACAACAGCAATACGGAGTAGCTGAGGTGTTAGCATAGAGCTGCCAACAACAGCAGTGTGGAGTAACTGAGGTGTTAGCATAGAGCTGGCAACAACAGCAGTGTGGAGTAGCTGAGGTGTTAGCATAGAGCTGCCAACAACAGCAGTGTGGAGTAGCTGAGGTGTTAGCATAGAGCTGCCAACAACAGCAGTGTGGAGTAGCTGAGGTGTTAGCATAGAGCTGCCAACAACAGCAGTACGGAGTAGCTGAGGTGTTAGCATAGAGCTGGCAACAACAGCAGTACGGAGTAGCTGAGGTGTTAGCATAGAGCTGGCAACAACAGCAGTGTGGAGTAGCTGAGGTGTTAGCATAGAGCTGGCAACAACAGCAGTAAGGAGTAGCTGAGGTGTTAGCATAGAGCTGGCAACAACAGCAGTACGGAGTAGCTGAGGTGTTAGCATAGAGCTGCCAACAACAGCAGTACGGAGTAGCTGAGGTGTTAGCATAGAGCTGGCAACAACAGCAGTGTGGCGTAGAAGAGGTTTTAACATAGAGCTGCCAACAACAGCAGTGTGGAGTAGCTGAGGTGTTAGCATAGAGCTGGCAACAACAGCAGTACGGAGTAGCTGAGGTGTTAGCATAGAGCTGCAAACAACAGCAGTGTGGAGTAACTGAGGTGTTAGCATAGAGCTGGCAACAACAGCAGTGTGGAGTAACTGAGGTGTTAGCATAGAGCTGCCAACAACAGCAGTGTGGAGTAGCTGAGGTGTTAGCATAGAGCTGGCAACAACAGCAGTACGGAGTAGCTGAGGTGTTAGCATAGAGCTGGCAACAACAGCAGTACGGAGTAGCTGAGGTGTTAGCATAGAGCTGGCAACAACAGCAGTGTGGAGTAACTGAGGTGTTAGCATAGAGCTGGCAACAACAGCAGTGTGGAGTAACTGAGGTGTTAGCATAGAGCTGCCAACAACAGCAGTGTGGAGTAGCTGAGGTGTTAGCATAGAGCTGCCAACAACAGCAGTACGGAGTAGCTGAGGTGTTAGCATAGAGCTGGCAACAACAGCAGTATGGAGTAGCTGATGTGTTAGCATAGAGCTGGCAACAACAGCAGTGTGGAGTAGCTGAGGTGTTAGCATAGAGCTGCCAACAACAGCAGTGTGGAGTAGTTGAGGTGTTAGCATAGAGCTGCCAACAACAGCAGTACGGAGTAGCTGAGGTGTTAGCATAGAGCTGGCAACAACAGCAGTGTGGAGTAGCTGAGGTGTTATCATAGAGCTGTCAACAACAGCAGTGTGAAGTAGCTGAGGTGTTCTGGTGTTGTTGCAGCATCCACGCCTCGGCCTTCAAGTCCCTGACGGAAGAGGCGCGGGAGACGGAGATTCGCCAGTCTGACCCGGCCAAGGTCATCTTGAAAGGGTCGAAGCACTCGTGAGTGTTCTTTTTTAAGTTCTTCTATGATCATTCTGTGTGCTGTTTGCACAAAAGTTCGCAGAGCAGGTCTCGCTGTAAGGACGTCTTCCTACTCTTGTGTATATGTGTGGTACGGACTCCACAGTATGTAATTAGGTACCAATTTGGCAAGGCCGTCTCTTGTTGAAACATTCTATGTTTGAACATAGGCGTTGCTACAGGGGGGGCCAGGTGGGCCATGGCCCCCCCTAATGTAATCACTCAGATCGGCATTTTCTCAAATGCGTTCGTTAATATTCGTATATTCCTGGCACTGTGACACTCAAACTGTTTTTCAGTGTTGCAGTGTGGTAATTATCAATATTTCTAAACATTTTATCGTTCTGGAAATACAGCCGCCTTAGTTTATTTAAAACACGAGGTCCCTTAAAATGGCCAAGCAAAAAAAAAAATTAAGAGGTATGTTAAAGTTCCGTTGTCTGAATTGCTGTGTTTGCATTCACTAAAAAGAAGTTAATTTCAAGGTAGATCTGGACCAAGCTATTGGAAAATTCGAGAGGGAAAAATGTGTAAGTACCCTTTAAACATTGTCTATGGAAAAAAAACATATTTTCAAGATTGCTAAAATTATACGGATATAAATATTAACTAGTAAACATTCATATCTCGTCGATACTGCACAAAAATATAAACACGCAATGAGGGAATGTATTTAGGCTATTTAACATTCTAAATTCAGCTTCTGATTTAAAAATTTAGCAGGGCCCCCCCTAATGGAAATGTCTGGGCACACCTATGTGTTTGAAACTTGTGCCAATCAACACATTTGCATAAAAATAGCTAATTTTACCTAATAAGTAGTTTGGGTTATATAATTAATTACAAGTCTGCTGAGGAATATTTGGAACTGTCTGTTCTTGAAATATTTTATTTTTAGGACTGATGAGTATTTAGTATAATTAAAACCTACTTAGTAAATGCGCATTCTTTACTCAGCCTGACATGCAGTGCCTGAGTGACTCTTAAATGTGACTGTTTTACTTACAAAGTAAAAAATATTTTAAAAAGAGATATATATTCTAGTTAAATTCACATGCAAAGCATTCAGACACTATATTAATCGTAGTAAAAACTTGAAAAAAAAAAAGTGACTATGTTTTTACTGGTTACAAAAATTTGAGACGTTCAAACCGAAAGAATAATTGTTCAACAGGTACGTTAAAACAGTAAAAATTGTACTTAAGATGTGCAAGTGAAAATTCCAAGTAACATTGTACAAAATAATATATTTTATCAACTGAAGTTTAATATTCTGCCTGGCAGTAGTTTCCATTTAAAGATTTACCCTAGAAGTTCAGGTATGGATGATTTAAGTGAGAGTAAGTAAAATCAAGAGTACTTTTGGATATGACTAGCATGCCACCGTTAACAAAACAGCACTTCTATGTTAATGACATGTATTTTTAGCAATTGAACATTTATATTGAAATAGTATGTTTCAATAAAGATATTTACCTGTTTTTTAAAATTTGAGCACCTGCCAACAGTCAAAGCCTTTAAGAGGCAGGCACTTAACAAATAATAAAATAAATACACACATGAACATTACACTTACTAACACATATAATATAGTCATAAAGCACATGACAAAAAAAAGACAATGGCACTAAGGATTACAATATAGAAAACATGGAAAATACAGATTAATTTAAATTTATAGTTAAATTTTGTTAGATTTACTATTATTAAAATAGTGTAATTTTCATATCTTTACCATACAAAATAATTTTTTGACGTGACAACGTCTAATAAATCGATGAATGCCGGCTGCACGCACGAAAAAGTGTCCCACTACGGATGTGTCCTGTTTGCTCATTGTACGCATGCGTGGCATCTCTCTTCCACTCGATTGAAACAACCATCGATTTGACTTTTCAATCATATTTTCGTCATTTGTATTATTAATATTATGTAATTTAACGATTGTCCACCGATTTTCAGCACAATCAGTACGGTTATTTAAAAGTAATGTTGAATATTCAAATACGTTTTGAACCAACAATGGTTGCTAGGAATATTTTTTGTACTTGTAAAAATAAATACGGCGCACACAACATTTCAAAAGTAATAAATATATTTGAATTAATGAATGAAAATAAAAGTAAATTTATTAATTAAATTGTACATTTCATTTCACTCCTTTGTATCCATACAAAATAGTGATAATTCAATAAAATTGATGCAATTTTATTCATAAAATTATGCAGAGGTAGATTTTATCATACAAAAGATAGAAAAATTTTAAAGAAATGTCTTCCTCAAAGAATATAATATTTTTAATGCCTAAATGGTTTGGTTGCAAAAACCTATTACGGCTCAGTCTCAGGCCGAATATGATATTTCCTTTTGCTCTGGATCAATCATTTCATCAATGTTTTGTTATGACGTTGTCACGTTATACTATCGTCCGTAAACCGACGTTACAGACAACCAATTTTTGTCTTTCATTTAAATTTTTGTTTAATAAAAGGGTTCAAGTCTTTAAAACAATTGTTTGAATTATTTGTGTAGTGTTTTGTCAGTTCATGATTTCTGTAGCTTCTTTGAAATAACTGTGGTGTCCTGTGTTGTCAGTTGTTTCTAATATTTCGTAGCTATGGTAAACATTTAAAAAATAATTTATTAGAAGAATGTAGTTAGTTCTCCTTAGTTAAATTAAAACTTAAACAAAGAAATCTCCAATTTATATCCTTTTTGTCTATAAAATTCTGGTTTCGTAGGAATATTCACAATCTTCGTAATACGTAGAATCACTCGTAGAATCGTTGTCAGTTACTTAAACTCATTGACTCTGGTCGAATTATATCCCAATTTATGAGTAAGGAATATAATACTGCTGCTTGCAATGTTCAGGAGCTAAAAGCTTTCAGTTCAAACCTGCTTGTTGATCTGCAATGATTTTAGTATATTTTAAATAAAAACAACATAAATTTTAAGTTGCCGTAAACTAATAAGACATCAGCAATCAATCCTATCCCACGTAACAAGTTCATATTTGTACAACTGCGTTACTGGAAACTAATTATTTTATACAACAAATTTTGATATGTAATTAAAAATTCATTAGAACAAACATGCAAAGATAAATACAAAAGATATGCGTTAAATGTCATATTGCTAGAAAGTCATAGAGAAAAATTACATATTACAATTCTAAAATAAATGTCATGAATTAAATTATTATCGTTCATTATCCTTAAAATATTAAAGGTGAGAGTTTCTACCTTTTTACAATATTAAGTGAGCTGAAAAAAGTATGTTATTCATCTATGTTCATATTTATATATAATAATCCCATGTGGGAGTTTCAGGGCATACCCCCATAATGGTGGATTACAGACCCCTAGGTATTTGGGGGGGGGGGGGGGGACCTTATTAACAGTGGGTAAGTTCGGGGGTGAAGCACTGCCGAAGCAGATGGTATGTTGCGGAGGCGAAGTGCTGCCGATACAGATGGTATGTTGCGGAGGCGAAGTGCTGCCGATGCAGATGGTATGTTGCGGAGGCGAAGTACTACCGATGCAGATGGTATGTTGCGGAGGCGAAGTGCTGCCGATGCAGATGGTATGTTGCGGAGGCGAAGTGCTGCCGATACAGATGGTATGTTGCGGAGGCGAAGTGCTGCCGATGCAGATGGTATGTTGCGGAGGCGAAGTGCTGCCGATACAGATGGTATGTTGCGGAGGCGAAGTGCTGCCGATACAGATGGTATGTTGCGGAGGCGAAGTGCTGCCAATGCAGATGGTATGTTGCGGAGGCGAAGTGCTGCCGATACAGATGGTATGTTGCGGAGGCGAAGTGCTGCCGATGCAGATGGTATGTTGCGGAGGCGAAGTACTACCGATGCAGATGGTATGTTGCGGAGGCGAAGTGCTGCCGATACAGATGGTATGTTGCGGAGGCGAAGTGCTGCCGATACAGATGGTATGTTGCGGAGGCGAAGTGCTGCCGATACAGATGGTATGTTGCGGAGGCGAAGTACTACCGATGCAGATGGTATGTTCGGGGGCAAAGCATTGCCGATGCAGATGGTATGTTGCAAAAGCAGAGCGCCCAACAAGGGGCTGAATTGAAAGTTTGATGGCAATGCTCTTGTAGTATCTCCGTGTTTGCCGATTTCCCAAGGAGTAGAGGGGGTTGAGCGATGCGAGCCCAATATATATATATGACCCTTTGTAAATGAATATAACTTTACTGTGAAAAAAAATATTAATTCGTTATTTATCAACTGACTGTTTGGTTAGTTTCTGAACCAAGATTATTTGGCACCTAACAGCCTGCACGCAGGCCTTTAAAGGAGTATTAAAAAGAAACAACACTGTAATAATAGCACCGAACACCATTGAAATTCGGTTTCAAGATGGCGGCCATGGCATGCAGAATGGCGTACAACAACAGACTACACTTGCAGATTGTGCCACAAATGAAGATGGCACAAATGTCTCTCAATTCTCTCCTTTTCCCCACTTTTTCCCACTTAGCAGGTACCTTATTTATTAAACTTTTTACATTCAAGATGATCATTATGCATTTAGGCACAAACCATATCAAGACGAAGACATATCAAGCTATTTAGAGATTGTAGCAATGTGTAACGAACCATAAACGTCTTCAGATGCTCAATATATTTAGACAAATATTAGAGATTGATATAAATGTCTTGAGAATTCGAATCCAGAACTTTCACGTTCCATCTACTGCGGGATTTGTAATCATTAAAAAAAGTTTTTAATAACTGTTTCCATATGTTTATCAAAGCTCTGCAGCAGACTTTTAGATCCCTAATAAGTGGTCTAAAACTTTGAGAAATATTTGAAATCCTATTTTTAAAAAATCTTTTTTTATTTACTAACCATTATGATTCAGTACCTTGCTATACTCTAAATATACCTAACTGTTTTCATTGGAACAAAACTTTAAAGAGATTGCCACATTCTGTTTATTTATTTCATTTGAATGAAAACAATTTATATCCTAATAACACTCAGTTTATTTATTTATATATTTTACAAATTTTTATATGCTATTCATTTTTAGCTAGCTACTTTATCATTATAACAAGAGTTGATAGTCTGTTTCTCTAAAAGTATCGTAATTCCCTTGATACCAATATTGTTTCCCCTTTTGAGATTTCTGCTATTGCCTTTATATTATAATTTTTTTTTAAAAAATCACAGAGATATATTTTGATATTTGATACCTTTATTTTAGATTTCCTATTAAAAAAAATATTTATGTGTATTTTATTGCCACTTGTATTAAAACTATTCGATGTTCTTAAGTGTCACGGAGGCCCATACAGTTATATATTTTCTTGATAACTGTAACGTGGTTATCGAACACTTAACAGTTATTGCATGATTGCCCGCCGACTTTGTAATTTGAGATTTCCACGATTACATATTTTCTGCCAAATAAAACTTATTTCAATAACTGGTGGTTGCCACCATCAAGCAACATTTAAAGAACTTAATATAAGTGAAAATTATATAAGGTAATGTGTTAAAAATTTCTAAACAAAATATCTGAGTTTTGTAGCTTTTTAATAGGTTGATAAGGGAAAAATATAGAATCCAAATGGATTGGTAGATGATTATAATTACAGGTTGATAATTAAAAATATTTTTTTTCCCATGTGTATGTATTGTTTCCCAGTGCCCTGCATAGCTTCACAGATGAGAAATACAAATCAATTTCAATTTGTTAATGCATGTTTTCATTATCGTTTCGAGTGGTGGCACAAAATATCATAGCGGTTGACTGATTGCGTGTGAAGTGTAATGTCGTAATGTCCCACGCGAGACAGGCTCTGTGAACTCTTGTGCGCTGAGCAGTAACGTTGTGAGACTGGGGTGCTCCAAGTGTCTACCTCATGGCACTCTAACACGCAGCAACACCGGCAACTGAACGAGTTAGGGTTATAATCAATTAGAAGAATGCTGTGCAAAAAAAAATACTTCATAGTTTCGCTTTGTAGCATTCATAACATTACACATCATATTATATTATTTCAGGCATTATTTAAATATAAATTGAGTTTTTGTTGATTGGAATTTTTTAATTTTCAAGACAATAGACAGTTTAAATTTAATAAAAAATTATTAGAAGTGTTTATTATACCAAATACATCTGTTGTAATTTAACTTTTGAGCTTGAACACCTTTAAACTTGTGCCGGTACTTCAGATACCACGATGTTGCACCTCGTAATCTCGAGGATTCTTTGCATGTGGCCAATGATGTCTGTGTTTGTGTCGTGAAGCATGTTCGTCAGCTGGTTACGTGCTATGTATCGTCAGCTGTCAGCTGTCAGCGCTCGTGCACATTCTCTGGTCCGAGCGGTTCTTGCTCAGCGTCACATCTCAACTTAATTCTGAGTGGAAAAATCCATCCATTCGCCATGTCCTACCACTATATCAGTATTCATCTTCTCACAACACTGAGTTTTATTTTTTCAGGTTGAGAAATTTGCATAATTGCAAAGTTTTCTTAAGTTTTGCAGCAAATATTTTTTTGAATTAAGATAGAACTTTTGTTTGTTAATAAATATGTATTCTTTCTCGTTCTCTAAAAAGCAAGAAAGTTTGTGATGTTTTGTAGAAAATATACTCTGTACTGCTTTTAGAGACCACTTGGTCGTGTAATGTGACTCATTTTCTTTTGCGCCATTATTTAATAATATATATATATTTGTTTAATGACAACAGTGATTCCAAATTTAGGTTTCACTGTTAACTTTAATCCATGTAGTTTGTGGTTGTTTATTCACATGTACAGTGTGTGTTGCGGCTCGTAGTGATACCTACTGGTGTCCAGTAGCGGTCAGCCCAGTGTCTGGCCGCGCAGAGCACAGCTTTGTCGCTCTGTCGACAACCAAACATTCCCACTCTCCTGAGCGGGTGTCCGAAATGAATTTACAATTTATAAATACCAAAACAAAGAACAGCGTTGAAAAGGTAAACATTTAAAACAAAAAAATAGTCATTAACTTCATTTGAAAAATGCGCAGAATTATTGACCAGCTAACTTGGAGCAAAGTTACACCAATTACTACCTCGTGACAAATGGCTTTTACAAAAAAAACCTATAATGCTATTAGCATAATAATTGGTGCCCTCAATAAAGTTATATAAAACTTTCATTAAAATATAGCAAATAAAAGTAAGATAAATATTACCAATTTTACTTTTACACTTACTGGCTCAATAAAGGACATCTGTAGCCTAACAAACTAAAAATTATCAAATACATATTAATTAAAATAGACCATCATGTTTACAATTAAATCTCCTTAGAAATATGTATAATAATATTTTAAAATATATTACAATTGACACTCGTCCCGTGCGACGTGACTGGAGCCGAGCCGTGTCATCGACCAGGCGCATTGCTGCCACCCTGCTGTAGCGCCGCGAACCCTTCAGTTCTGCTCGCTCTCGATGGTTCATACTGGCATAGCTCACGAACCACCATAAACACACAGTGAATAATACGTATTTATATATTTATATAGCTGCAGCATACATTTATTAAATTACCTTTACCTACCTATTAGAGCTGCCCTTGAGAGATATTAAGAATTACAATAAAATAACGACACCAAGAATTAAAATCCCTAAAAAATACGCCCTAGATTGGTTGTTGCCTAGGCAAGTGCCATGGACCCATGGTACATAATGTTAAATGTATTTTGGTGATTTTATATAATTTATTCATTCAAATATTATATTTTTTTCTTGACGAATGAATGAAAATAAATTCATTTTACATAAAAAAAATTTTGCATATGAATAATTTCTTCTTCTAAATTAAATGAAGTTCTGTGATATTGTTAGAAATGGTGCATGCCTTGTTAGTTTCCTTCATAATAAGCTGTATTTGTCAATCCTTAGATGTGTTAGTGTACAGTGTTTCCCTTCTCGGTAGTTAACATTTAAGACTGGTCAAGACACATCACGCTGCCAAGCTCTCTGGTCTGAGGCTTGGATGTGTTACTCTATGGAGGCTGTTTTCCTGCTTCTCTGCTCGATAACAGTTGAGACACGCTTTAGCACGAAGCAGGGTCTCAGCGATAGTTGTGCAGAGCATGTATCTAATTTCCTGCTTGCTAAGTATCTGTTAAACTGGTTGGAGATCTCGATACTACCATGACAACGTGTTTACTGATGTTCTGAGTGGGATTGGTGTCAGTGTAAATAGCCTTTTTTTCCTGTGTTCCCCTTCTCGATAATTGACACTTTAAACTGATTCGACACATTGTTATACAGCTGATTATTTACTTACTCAGGGTCTCAGTAGTAGATGTGTTAATGTAAAAAAAAAATTTCCTCCGTTTTTTTCTGTTAGCTAAGTTACACTTGAGCATGTTTGAGACATTTTGTGCTACAATGATGACAACATGCGTGCTAAGGCTGCAAGCAGTAGATGTATCTCAGTAGAGTGTGTTCTGTTCTGAAGTAGCACTCACTTGCTAGAAGCCCGCAGTGCTGCGCATGTCACATCTGGTAGCCTCCCGAGCAAGAGGCAGTACAACCACTGTGCCGTGAATCTGCCAATCTCCAGCTAGTTACTTCGTACTTGATAGCTCTAACAGTTCTGCTTGCTGCATGCCACGCTTGTTACTCCTTGCAGACCATAAGTAAACACAACTATTGTAGCTCGCTGTGCACTGCTGTTTGGCTTGAAATATTCCTCCCGGGGCGAGACAGTGTCCCACGCCAGCTTGTTGCGACTGACAGACCGTGGCTAGCGAGGCAGCGGTCCGCGGGGAGGCAAGGACTGCCAACACCGCAGTCACAAGCGGCTACTGTGGCTGCAGCTCGGTCTCACTTCTGTAACATTGTACAGTTCCTCAACCAATTTCTCAAGTTTCCCTCAAAAAAGGGTCTTTACAGGGGAAGATCGTTACTCTCAACGAACATAGAATTATGTTTTTACTGTATTTATCTTGTAATATACAACAATGCATTTTTAAATAGCATTTCACTCTGAGTAATTGGAATTAATTAAGAATCTTAATTTTAACGAAATCATTACATAACTGCAATATTTAATAAACATGGTGGCATGTCTGCCAAAGTGAAATACTTATTGATATTGTAAATTATAATCAGTTTCAGTGAATTTTCCTCTTACCACTCCATAAAGATAAAAACACTGTGGAAGGGAATCTATAGGCACAAATGAACCACACGCTGGAACCGAGAGGTTCGGGGCAGAAGGGAACCAAGGACTGCTGTCCCACGGTAACCTGAGGATGCCTTGTGTTCACCAGGAAGCCGGCGCCTCAAGCCACGCCAGCCGGCGCACCTCAGCTTCTGGGCCAGGGGCTTCGATGACCTTAACCTTGACCTCTGCGACCATCTTCAATTGCAGCGTTTTGGTGGCCATCTTAGAAAAACTAAAGTCCATGAAAATGCTCAAAAATGCCAAGTTTTTCGAAGGAAAAATCTCTTTTCGAGAGAAGATTTCTCTGCAGGCCATAAAAAATATCAGAGAATTATAAACTTCCAAAAGATGCTTAATATATAATATACCTTCGGCTAGCCTCCAGCAAACCTCTGTGTGAAGCACAACTTTAACACTAGCCGCTCGTATCCCCAGAGATGCTTGGTATCCTCCCCCCCCCAGCCTCCAACAAGCCATTGTGCTGAGTCTGATTGATCGGTTCGTGCAGGGCATATTGGTACCAGGGGTATCCGTCATTACGGTTGATGTTATTTATAAACGTTAGAACTAAGCATTGTATATCTGTGTATTACCAGACTATATGAACATCGACCGCCATATTTGATTATATCATCACATTTTAATCTCAGATGTCACCGTCATTTTGGATTACCTACATCATCACTTTTATCACATGACATCAACATACTATATGGCATCACCAGAACCACCTATGATTCATCACTATAATGTTTGCCCTACGTGTTATCTTTAAATAACTACTCACATCCATTGCATCCCCTACCCATTGATTTAATTTTCTCGTGCTCTTTCATTTCAAATCTTGGATTATATAATCATAAACTGTGTTTTCAAATTTTAATATTTATCATCTACTGGTTTAGTCACATTCATTCCCATTTTTCACTGATGATCATTTATTTACATTCGCTCCATGTCCTCACGCTCTACTGCCATCTCTCTAGTGTATGTACACAGAAACCAACTTAATAAACCAAAACGTGTTACTTTTATTAATTACACTAAAGGCTGGGACTGTGTGTAATGTATAAGAGTGTATCATCCTGAGCATCCCAAATACTATTAAAAAAAAAATTATAATTGTAAGCTAAGACCGATAGACACTATCAGCATGAGAGTGTGTCCTTAGCACTCAACTTCACAGACCAAGTACCAGAATCATAGAGCAACTACTGTAATGTTGCCATTTGCGCAAACAACCTCTGTATGTTGATAATATATTTTAATAAAACCCTATTTTATATTTTATTTTGATATACTCAGTCTTTTGACCTCATTACGAACACAGCTTCATTGCACAGTCTTTTTATTAACATTGTAACTAGAACAACATAATATCTTAAAGAAATCAATCATATATATTTACTTTTAATATGAATAAGTCAATTGTATGTGTATAGACTTTATTAAATGACGGAAACATCGACTCGGGACACACTTCATTGCTTCTCAGGGGGGATTCACTTTGGCTATTGGGATTTCTTACTTCTGGAACTTCTGTTAACTTTATTGAATCTTGAACACATAACTGTTCCTTATCTCCAGTAATTTCATCAGTCTTTAAATATTTTGTTAAAGAACCAGTTAATTTTAATGTGAAACATTTTAGCTCTTGACATACAGCATATGGTAGAGTGATTTCTTTAATGGAACAGAAGTCGCATGAAACCACAATGCAGGATCTGTGGCGAATGAGGCGAACCACAGTTCACAAAGATAAGGGGAAAATTTATAGTATTACCTGTTTAATGAATTTTTTACAAGGTGGGCAGTATTTTAGTAAAATTCCTTGTTGAAAATTATCTCCAAAACGGGGATTTAGAATTTTTTCAAGCCTTTTTCGCTTTTATCGGAGCTATTTCGTTTTATAGTTTAAAATATTGGATTGCTTATAAAATAATTCAATAGTCAACGTAGCTGTTCCGGAAAGTGAATTCTAGTAGCGGGTGTGGAAACTACGTGTAATTCACGTCAAGAAATATTGTTAAAAACATGAAAACATGTGCATTTGCTCGTTACTGAAGTTAGATGTTACACATCTCTGGGGAGTGCAGAAAGTTTTAAAGACTCTCACTTTTTTTTCATGTTCTATTTGTTTTTTTTTTTTTTTATCTTTTTTCCCTTGATTTTTACTGTCAGAATTATATTTCTAACAAAGTCACGATGACGCGAGGTCATTCGAATTAATCTGACCGAAACCAACAAATAAAAAATGACCACTTAGATTATGAAACTGTCTTATTAAAAATAACTAGCAATGGTGATGATATTAATCCTTTAAATAATTTACAACAATCAATAGCAGCACAAAGGAATGGAGATCAAAAATGTGCAATGCACATGTACCTACATGTACACTGTCACCGACCCACTGCCGTCGTCTTCGTCTGACTAAGCAGCATGCAATCAGTGCACCTATCCTATCAGTGCTGATGAGGCAGGGGAGCAGGAGTGAGTAGGGGGAGAGGGGTAGGGAGGCAGAGGAGTGACGGAGGGCGCAAGGGAGTGGGGCAGGGTGACGTAGGAGAGAGGGCGGAAGGCAGTGGTGAGAGGGATGGAGGTGGGTGATGAAGGGAGGTTGACGGAGAAGGCGGGTAGGGAGGCAGAGGAGTGACGGAGGGCGCAAGGGAGTGGGGCAGGGTGACGTAGGAGAGAGGGCGGAAGGCAGTGGTGAGAGGGATGGAGGTGGGTGATGAAGGGAGGTTGACGGAGAAGGGGGGTAGGGAGGCAGAGGAGTGACGGAGGGCGCAAGGGAGTGGGGCAGGGTGACGTAGGAGAGAGGGCGGAAGGCAGTGGTGAGAGGGATGGAGGTGGGTGATGAAGGGAGGTTGACGGAGAAGGCGGGTAGGGAGGCAGAGGAGTGACGGAGGGCGCAAGGGAGTGGGGCAGGGTGACGTAGGAGAGAGGGCGGAAGGCAGTGGTGAGAGGGATGGAGGTGGGTGATGAAGGGAGGTTGACGGAGAAGGGGGGTAGGGAGGCAGAGGAGTGACGGAGGGCGCAAGGGAGTGGGGCAGGGTGACGTAGGAGAGAGGGCGGAAGGCAGTGGTGAGAGGGATGGAGGTGGGTGATGAAGGGAGGTTGACGGAGAAGGCGGGTAGGGAGGCAGAGGAGTGACGGAGGGCGCAAGGGAGTGGGGCAGGGTGACGTAGGAGAGAGGGCGGAAGGCAGTGGTGAGAGGGATGGAGGTGGGGGATAAAGGGAGGTTGACGGAGAAGGGGGGTAGGGAGGCAGAGGAGTGACGGAGGGCGCAAGTGAGTGGGGCAGGGTGACGGAAGAGAGAGGGAGGATGTCAGTGGTGAGAAGGATGGAGGCGGGAGATAGAGGGAGGGAAGCTATGGTGCGAAGGAGGGAGGAAAGGGCGAGGGACAGACTGTGCAGGTGCAGAGGCTATTTGACAAGTGCAAGTGGTGTAAAGTCATAGTTTTGTTTTTCATGACATTCTTTGTTAATAACAATAATCTACAACTTAAATTGCATGATCTCTTTCAGGGTTTTAATTAAAGTTAATTATTTAAAAACTGTATATAATTTGTTTGTATGTTATAAGTATAACAAAGAAATAATTATGGCAATATAGATAATTTTAAGATTATTAAAATTTTAATAATAAACATTTACTTTATAGAGTAGAACCTCTATTATCCGTGACTCGATCATCCATTTGTGGCTTAACCGTGGATTTTATCCGATCAAGTTTTTTTTTTTATTTAATGCAGAATTTTGGATTTACACTATTGTAGTTTTGCACTGTTTGTGATGGAAAAATTCTGAAAATAAAATAATAAAATAAATAAAGATTAAAAAATTCACAGAAAAAGAAACTGAATCAGCCAAGTCGGACAAACAGAACCAGCGATGAAACTAAACAAGTATTATGGACAACACAATGACGATAGCATGGAAAAAAAATGTTCAACCTCTAAATATCAGACAGCACAAGAATTCTGTTGAAGGAACTTAGTATATTTTCACTTCAGAGGTCCGAGCTATCAAAGTTCGTAATTACTGTAGTATACATTTATAAACAATCCTTAACTAATCGACCCAGTAGTGGAGCAGTCGAAGCACTGAGCTAGTAATTGAAGGTATGAGTTCGAATTCGCCCACCTCCAGAATATTTTTGACTTATTTAAGAATTTTAAGGAATTACCATAAGGATTACATAAAGCGATTGTTACAGTGTAAGTAGCTAATACCAAGAAAAGTAAAAATAAAATATGACTATTCGTGACATTAGTGCGTCCCACAGGTGACACTAGCACAACAAGCAAACCATCGGCCTGATGGCGGATGAAAAAATAAAGAAGCGAATGTTACCGAAGATGTTCGACAAGGTCTCGACCATTGGCAACGAGCGGCGGAAATGCCCGAACATGGCCGAATCCTGACAATTGACAATCATTCACAAGTATCCATTACAAAATCGTAGTTTCATAAGAATTGCATCATGCCCGAAGGAACATTTATATACTACTGAACTGTATGTCACTGTCACCTAGGACTGAACTGCACGTTTTCGGTTATACGCACAATGTCTACAGCGGTAAACTTTCAGTATGTTAGTAAGCATTGTAGACTCTACCACTGTACAAAAATTCAGCTTTGGATGAATTTTTCTGATGTTGAGGCATTTTTTTCTTTTTCTACATCTTTTTTGTACATGTGCAGCTAAAGATAAAAAAAAATATTAATTCCTTTGTTAAACTGGCTGCGTTGATGATCACATAAAACGAATCAGCAGAACTGAGCGACAGCTGTGTTTACCAGCATGTACACTTCACCGCCCTTCCTTCAGCGAGAGGCGGCAACCTCGGCTGACGTGGCGTTAGCGACTCGCCTACCCTCGTCCTGACATGGTCGCGGATGATAGAGGTTCTAATAATAATAAACTCCTTACATGATCCAGGGGTTACGCTTGCCCGCCCCTGCATAGCGTTCACCGAGTATTGCCTCGCCATGCAGCTGCAACTCCCCTGCGAAATGTTAGTTTTTTCTGGGGCAGAGCTAACTCGCTTCCTGCTCACTGCTTATCATATCTCCAGCTAGTTGTCTCTCCTGGGACAGAGGTTGCATGCACTCTGCAAGTTGCATGTCTTGCTTGTACTCGTAGCAGGCGGCATCCCTTCGGCTTGCGCTGTACGCCTTCATTTGGACACAGCTCCCCACAGCAGTGACACACCTCGCTTTCCAGTCGCCTCCAGTCAAACATTTAAATATATATCTGGTATTTCCCCCCTCTGCTCACTGAACAGGGTACGGGAGCTCTGGACAGTAGTGGTGGCATGATGTGTCTGTGCCCAGCGCTAGGCGGGCATGCGAACGCCTGGCATGCTTGTTGCTAATGCTGGCTGTGGCTCGCTAGCCGCGGCAAGGCCAGATCTGCTGCGGTCGTGCCCGTGATGGGCAGTGCCAGCTCCGACCGTGCATGGTGCATGGAGTCTTACGAGAAGCTGTAGTGTGGACCCAGCCTCCAGCATCCTGCATCCGGCCCAGGGCGAGACTACTCTGTGCTGTGGTCCTCTGTGGGGGACGTCGCAAGTCATGATGTGTGTGTGTTAGGAAAACAAGTCTACATTTGGAAGTGGTATATTTTAAATGAATGGTTTTTTTTTCCGGATTGAAAATACATTAGTATGGGTGTAGATCCGGGGGGAGGGGGGTGTTGGGCAGGAGGCCCTGGCCCCCCGCTTGTGACCCTGACATGACCCCGCGGGCTCCCCTTCCCCTGGGAGTCGCCCCTGCTTTAGGACTTCCAAACAAGCCCTCAATATTTATAATTGCAATTTGTACAGCGATTTTTATGAGATTCGCATCTTAGCAGAATGCAAGCACACATCATGACTTTCAGTGGGTGTCAATTTAAAAACTTTGCAGTTTTTTTTTCTGTGTGTTTTTTGTTCTGTGTGTTTGTTAATGTTTAATTAACACGTGCCTTGCTGTTATTCAGTGTCTGTAAGCCATTATTGATAGTCATGTGAGGACATGCTGTCGTTTGTTTGTAAATATGTAATGTAAATAGCTTTGTAGGGCTCTGTTGTTATTTGTAATATATTTCAAACTTATTCCAAACTTCAAATGCTTTATCTATGTTGTACACAATTGTTGTAATTTTTTCTAAGAAATATATTTTTTTGACAATTTCTTTTTACTCAGTCAGTATGTCTTATTAATTACAAACACAACCCATATACATATATCCATAACTAAAGAACTTAAAAAATAACTAATGATAACACACTAAAATACTTATTTGTACTTTAAAATTGGTTTTGTATTGGCTGGCAGTTTTATGTATTAATTTCTAAACATTTAGACATATCGTCACGCTAATCTGAAAATATTGCTTATTCCAACGAATTTAGGGTAAAAAGGAAATTTAGGAAAAAAGAAAATTCAAATTTCTATTTTGTTTATTTTAATGGATTGAATTTATAAAACAACTAATACAAAAAAATGTGATCAAGTCTGTCAGTACTCTCCAGTAATATGAAACGTCTGACCTCGATAACGAGCAAAATCATGTGTTCTCATGTTACAAATACACTTATTATATGAAAATTGGATATGTGAATCAAAATGTATAATTCTTAAAATATTAACCTGAATACATCTTAAAACTTCTTGTTACGAGTATAATGTGGGGAAACTGGATTTCGTAATGTATAGCCCAAATAATTTTTATTGCCGTTTTATTAATTACCAATATATTCATTACTAATAAATAACTGTACTTAAAAATATCTGATCAATCACTCACACATAAAAATGTTTATTCGTAAGTAACTCGATGTCTGACAAGTTCCGCAGTTCGCACTCCTCACCGGAGCTGGGTCGCCCCTCACCTCGCGCCTGTCCACACACACACAGTCTCGCGCCACTCGGCCGCACTCTCGCGATCCCGTCGCTCCACGTCGCGCCACTCAGTCGCACTCTCGCGATCCCGTCGCTCCTCGTCGCGCCACTCTCGAGGGGTCTCTCACCCCTTCGCCGATGTCGCACTTCCCTCCACTCGCGGAACTCCCGCGGAGGCCGGCGTCACTGCTCATATACCCGTGGCGTCCTTCTGGAAGGGATGAGAGCAGCCGTGATGTGTCGCGTCATCCCGGGCCGACCTGTCGCCCGGAACACCCAGAAACAGCGACGCTTATTCACGCCACTCCTCGCAGCAGCCTCTGTAAGCCCGGAATTCCCGGGCCACTAAAGGTGACAATAGCCCGTGGTGCATAGAGGGGGTAGGTAGCGACGTCCTTGTAATCCGGCCAGGCACGCGTGGCACGCCTTGCGTCAGTGGACGGCACACGTGACACGGCTCGTGACACCAGTGGCCGTGTGAGCACGCCAGCCAGGCGCGTCGCCGTCCTGTCTGCGTTACAGCCCTAAGTATATGTTTGTAATTTTTTTTTTTTGCTTAAACAACTGAAATAATTCTGTTGATACTTTCTACAATCAAACCTTAACCTGATTGAGGTGATTCAACATTTTATATTTAACAGTAAAATTTTCATCACGAAATTCTTTTATTTTTTATGGTTTCGAATTTAAGTAGGCTAACAATTTGTTGTGTCTCTTCAATATGATGAATGCTGCGCTATCTCAATGTTTCAATGTCAATTCTAATGTATTTTTTTAATTTGTCATTTTTATGTCTATAAGTTTTAATACAAAGTATTAAAGGATTCTTGTACTATTACAAAGTTTTTTTAATGTCTATGTGGAGTGTTTATTTTGCAATGTTCATGAAACATTATATATGGTTTCATCATGCAGGTCTGCTATCTTTTCGAGATTTCTGAGACTTTCACAGATGATAGGTCTGTGGTTACACATTATAGTTTATTTGACTTATTTTCCATGTACAAAATCATTTCTACCAAAAGCTGAATCAAGAGTACTAAACACTGGTATTGGACCTGAATCTTCAAAAAGATTTTTTTAAATATTGCCCGTTTTTATAAAATTCACTAAATGTTTATACTATAAATATTTTCTTTGTCTTTTTGAACTTAGGTTCGCGTCATCCATTAAAGATGGCAACACTGCGGTTGTTACACATTTCCGTTTCTTCTGTTGCATTCACGGATTTATTTCCACTAAATGCTGTATGTATACCGAGAGCTGAGATGTTACACATAAAATATATTTTATAAATGAAAATGAAATTACAGTACATTATCTCAGAAATACTGTTCATAGCTTTATCACGTCATACTTAAATATAAAAATAATAAAAAAAATTAAGGGGGGGAAATAATGATAATTTGAGAAATGAGTGAGTTTCCCTGGGCAAAGTGAACTTATCCACCTGCTGCTGCTCAGGGTGCCGCCGCCTCATGAATATCAGTTCTGTCAGTGTGGCACTATGTGCTGTATTACCACCTCCTCGTCTCCCTGTGGCAGAAGCTGTTCAGTGTCGCCATCTGTTACTGCAGCTCTAGCTTTCTGTAGCTGTCTGTAGCTGTCTGTAGCTGTCTGTAGCTGTCTGCGGTGGTCAGGTGCCACTACCGAGTCTTCATTTGGCACAAGCACCTGGTGAACATTACATCTGTCAGTGTGCTTTTAGACTCTGTCATCACAACTTCATTTGGTGAGAGGAAGGGAAAATAGTCTCCGACAAATTCGAGATCTCAAATTGGTAGAGAAATGGTGGGAGCCAAATGGTGTTTGTGCCAATTTTGTTTTCGGAGTGAGTTAGAATGGATATATAAAGCAGGAACTGTAATAATAAAGTTCTTAAGTGTTACATGCATATGACAAAACATTATGAGATTAATTTTTCAATACATGGTTACTTTATAAATTATGATATAAACGATAGTGGCAAAAAAAACTGTACTAAAACAATTTTATTTCACCAAGTACTTAAACTGACCACTGTCAACTTCAAAACACATTTGCAGTCGCTTGTGCAAGGACATCTGGAAACACTGGCAAGATCGCTGCAATTGCTCTGACAATGCTATATTTTAATCTAAAATAAAAGTTTAATGTCTCTATGCCTCATCCAGCAACCTAGAAATAACTGGGTGAGTATTTGCCTAGCACAAATACTAAATAGTGGGCTGGTACCACATACATCGAAGTACCTACTGTAAGGGGGCCAGTAACATGTCGGTAAGAAAGTGTGCAATGTGTCGCCTGTTAAATATCACAACAAATGTGTACAACCATCTCACCTAAATGTTTAATCTACATTAGTCAGTGCTGTTTTTGCCAGCCCATAATGTTTATTGTTAATATTCACTACATCTCGAGTGTTGAACTTTCGTAATCGATAAATATAAAACATTGTCCTGGCATAGCATTATAACCGAATGGCAGTATTCTGCGGTCCTTACATAATTCCAGTGGTCAAGTGCTGGTACAGTGACACAGTTGTGATTGGCCCATTCGTCTGGCAGAACCATCCCACCGTTCCTACTCACGTGCCTGTGTGAGGTCGCGAGACTGGCCTGTAAGGTGACAGGGCTTATCGTCGGGACAGCGCGACTTCGAGGGGACTCGATAACTTCTAACGACAACATCAGGAGCAAGAAGGATATCGTTAAGACACTATGGTCGCTCGGGTATACCCTATTCTCCTTTGAGATTCGTGAGTAGGGATGGCATCACAGCGACAACGTAACATGTGAACAACAATTTATATCTTTCAAAAAATATATAAATGAAATGCATTCTTTGTAACTGAAATTTTATGATATAGTATGAAATGGTATTTGAATAATATTTTGTATGGTTAGTCTAAAAAGAGAGAAATTATAGTAATAAACTGTGTAGGTCACACACTTCCACAATGAAAAATCCAGTTTACAACTGTGGTGGTACTGTGGAAGTGTATATTTGTTCTGTATGATTGTTGTAACCTACATGAAGTGAGCGAGGGAACTGTGATAATGCGAAATTAAATTAAAAGGTAAAGTAAATCAATGCAATATTGATATGTGGGATGGTTGGTTTATTATTGTAACGTTATTTCAAAAACAATGTGGAAAAAGTTAATTGTGTATAACAAATTTATTTAATTACTTTTTACACTTTATTTTAAAAAATTTAGGCAATATATAAATATATATGAAATCAAAAAACGAGATTTACAACTGTTTGTAACAAATTGTTACTTATTTTATGATGAATCCTTTGTAATTCTTTTTTTTGTAAGTTTCTTAAGCACATCTTTCACAATGCCTAATTACTGCTATAACTTTTGTCATGCCTAACTGTATAAAAGTGGGCACAGCAGTTTGTATAGCACAGGAGATGAAGGAAATCGCTACTCCATCATCCACGCGATACCTAAAGTTCTAACAGAAAACAAGCAAACGCAGTTGCGGACGTAAACATCTTGGCGATGTTTGATGTTTTTATGTAGTTTTGTGAAGGTTCGGGGATATGTTGTATAACATTTATTTTGCTTGTTTTTCAGTATTAATCATTTTAATTAGTTTTTATTAAATTTATCCTTTAAGATAATAAATCAAACCTATTGTTATAACAATAGATATATGTATTTAAATAAAAGAATAAGAAAAATATAACATACTAGAATACAGAAAAGAAAATATGGACGTAAAATTATAAAAATTTCTGCTTTAATGCATCTTTGAAATATGCAAATGCAGACATGTACCTGCTTAGAAGAGAGAAATCAACAAAGATGTAAACATTAAAATACATGCTTCCATGAAACTTTTAAACACACAGAAGCAAAATGTGCGTTCTTAGAAGATACATTCCTAAAATATTACTTGTGAGTAAGGACTCTGAAAAATTACTGGTCCTACTGTATAAGTTGGTGTGACGACTAGGATGGAATTATTAATAAAATACATTAATTACATTAGTTGGAAGAAAAGTTATATGCTAAGTATTATTAAATTAAAAAGTATTACTACATCCGAGGCTTTAAGAAAAAATGACGGCCATGATAAAGTTCATGAACAAAATAGCTAATAATTTTAAATAATTTGTGGATTTTGTAAAGCAAATTGACATATTGTTGGTCTATAAGGTTCATAATAATACTATTAGGAAATAGAAACTCAGCCTTACATGCATGAGGAAGAACAACAGTGATGTACTTTATGAACCAACATCAGATACAAAGATGGCGAAATCCATCAGATTAAATCAAGATGAAAACAAGATGGCTGTCTCTATCAGACGAAATTAGTATGGTGATGCCCCTGTAACAAAAAAAGCATCGCGTGGGAATGGAGTGATAGATTCAAAAATGGTGGAAAGTTCTAGGAAACAAAATGGCAATTGTGATATTATAATTTAAAATGTCGTAATGTTCTAGAAAACCATACGGGGTAATTCAAGATTGCTGCTAAGGTTAAAGGGCAAGGACAATTTGTGCAAGATGCCCGCCGGAAATGACGTAATACAAGATTGCCGCTGGCTCCCCAACTCCGGGCTGGAGCCTGTGTCAGGACCCAGGGCTACCAACCTACCCACTGCGAGGCGTGCTGTAGCTTGGTCGCAGTGTCTGGCCGGCGTGTGTCGCATCTCTACATGCACTTGCACTCTACTATACGATACATGCGCAGACGAACCTATATCATAATTATTTCATGTTATACTTTTTGGAGTTTAAATTGAAGCTGCATTATATTAGTTTTTTTTATAATCTACAATATTTACCGTAGAATATTTTAAGTTGTTTCCTTTATTAGTGTTAATAAAAAATATTTAATTTATTTAAGAACTTTTTCAATGATTTTATATATTTGTGTTTCTTTTCAATACGGTTGTGTGGTTTTAATTATTTTATTTTCCCACATGTCTACTGGCTGAAATCAAACAAAAAGTTTTTTTTTAATGATGACAAGTCAAGGATAGCAAGTAAATAAGTAGTAATTTGTAGTATACTTAAGTATTATTTTTTTTCAATTTTTATTTAAATTTTTCAATTTTATAAGAATATAAGTAAATTTCTCCTAAAATAAATAAATTTTAAGTCTTTATCTTCCATTATTCTATTTATGTGTAGCAATGTACTGATTTTGCTGTTGTTTTGTATTATTAAAACAACTATATATGTTGTTTTGATGATAAAATTTCTTTTTTTACAATTCTCAGAACAATGCATGAGATCGGACAGCTGGCAAGGTGTAAGTATTATTTACCAAGCCACTGACTTGCATGCACTGCGAATCAACATTGGGCATTGACAATGTGTTAGTGGTTTGGCATGGGCTTGATAAACTAAACTATAAATTTAAGAATTATAAAAATAAAAAGTATTGCATGCTCCATTGCAATTAATTACACCAGACCTAACATTTACAAGCTATGTACATATGCCTGCTTGCATCTGTATTGTATATTTCCTGTAAAATACTGTCTGTGTTCACTTTTAATCACAAAGGATGTGAATTGCACTCATTTTACTCAGTAAAATAGTTTACTCACTTCAGTAACATCAACATAACATTATGTGGATCCAACAATAGGTAAGTACTAGTATTTGGCTAGATATTGTACAGTTTGTAATATTTGGTGCTTTGAAAAATTTAATGTTATTTACAAATAAAAAAATTCTTACTCATTTTTTGATATCTTAATTAAATTACACCTACCCAGGTTTTTTTCTTCAAAATCATACTTTATTTAATGTGTGCAGTATGTTGTGACAGATATAACAAAACTTGACTGTAAAGTAAAAAACTAAAAAATAACATGTCCTAAATTAAGAGCGTAATTCTCTCCAACAGTGGACACTATCATGGGCTGTATCCGAATACTGGCCTAATGGATCCCTTAGCTAAGGGATCCACTAAAAGTGCATCGTAGTGGACGCGGCCATCTTTGTGTTGAATCCGAATTCTCACAAGGGATGCCGATGCATCCCTTCACGCATCCACTAATTCGAGATTTCTAGGGATGCGACACTCGCATCCACTAACGCGTCCCTACATCCATTAGCTTCGGAATCGGGTTTTATTTTGTTTGTGTATAATATTACTTCAGATTTTCAGCATAATATTTGTTTAAAACATTATAAGCGAAAGTGATAACTTAAACAGAGACAAATGAAGACGTTAATAAATATAATAAAAATACGAATTTAAACTTAAAGGATAATTCAAAACTCATAAGTATTTTTAAAGTTTACAATTTATAAAATGTATTTTATTTGGATCGCTAACATCTATATAATACACGTTACATTATTTTTTAATTGGTAGGTATTTATTATTTACGTTTTGCTGAATATTCGTAGATATTCCTACACAAAATGGCTGCGTGAACATTAGTACGACTGACAGTCAACAGGTGGTGCTAGTAGTAAAAGTATTCGGATACAATCCATCCATTAGAAATGCGTCCTCTACATTGTGGCTGCATTTGTTAAGGGATGTAGGGATGTGTGTGCTAAGGACGCATCCCTATGTATTCGGATACAGCCAAGGTGTGCTTAAAGCACTCTTCCGTCAAATAATATGTTTAAGATTGCACATGAAACTGTACAAGCATTTACATAAGAACTAGTAACACCAGATGTAACCAGAAAAAATCTAAACCTATAGATTGCATCTTTATGTTTTTAACATTTGAAATAGTTGGCGATCATCATTATAGATGTTACAAAAAATATGTTCACGCAATAATAAATGTTTAAAACACTTGTCAGCAAGTACAATATAGGTTATATTTAAGAGCTTTAATAACACTATGTTGAAAATATAATTCATAATTTGAGTTCTAAATTAATTTTAATCAAGGGAAATTTATATCTAGATTTTGTTGAACAGTTTCAGGAATATTCACGTACAAAAAAAAATTTTCTTCAGTGTTGGAAGCAGCTTGGATGATTTGGTGAATGTAGCAGACAGTGTCCTGTGCATCATTCGGAAACGGCGTGATCGTACATGTGATGGATGGTTAGCGACACGGCGTATCGGCAGGCGTGTAGTGGACTTTGCAGCACCCGTATGTAATCCGAACATACCGATGACTCGTGGCTATCAGTTAGCTGACTCGGACTGGAGCCCCCAGGCACACGGAGACCCGTGCTCTAGGCCAGTGCCGCAGAGTGTCGCATCTCGCCACATCCGAGCATAGGAGCCAACCGAGTCATCCCACCCCACTTCCCAGGAGGTTAGACAACGTGCTTCCACCGCTCGAGAGTTGAGGGTCTGCACCCTCCATGTTGCACACAGCTGCATTGGGGCAGGACATAATATTCTCACCGAGCACCATTTCAATTGGTATGAATTTTGCATCTTAAAAATTGCGCCTCGTAGAAGATGACTGCATGACATGGGACACAGATTACTAACACGTGGTGTGTGAAAGGATTTTGACGTCTTTATCGATTTATGTGGAATACTGCGGAAGTGTATCGTTCCGGTGGTCGGACAAAATTATTATTTTGTTTCAAGATTCAGTTTTTCCCATTTTTCCTCAAATGTATCCAAAAAAAGCTTAAATTTTCTCAGTTTCTAGAAAAAATTTCTAAATTTTATGAATCAATTTTCCTTTTTTCATCAAAAATTCTGTGGGGGCCAATTTACTTCAGAGAGGAGTCATTTCCCTCTAAGAGGGGCTTATTATCTTAAAATTTCCTATTTGAGGTTATGACGGTGAACTGCAACCACTATAATGATAGTCTTAAAAATTTAGCCTAACAATTCCAGCCATCTTAGCGTGAGCCCTACCGGCCTGGGGCCCCGACGGGCGTGGATACGGATACGCCGTATAAGCGAGACAGGAGAGGTGTTGGTGATCCAGCTATTCCCAGAGGCCGAGGCTACCCATCCCAGCATAGACACCACCTTCATCCCCCACCACTCACTCTTCGGGTTTGGATGCTATTGAAGAGTTAGAATAACAACTAGTACCTTGAAAGTCTCACCGGCGAGGTCACTATTTTTACTCGCCCGGCAAGTGAAGAGGGAGCGAGTAGAACGAGAAGAAGGGCATATGTAATGGAGCACGCAGCAATGATGCTGGTCTAACGGAGGCTGGTATGTGACAGTTACCCATGTCATCAATCAGCGACAAGTGCCACGTGTGTTAGTCCCGAGGATTGACTTGTAATGTTCGTGACGACGGGAGTAGCGAAGCGACACTGGCCAACGAGACGTGGAAGGTGGAGTGTGGCCTCTCTTGCGTCCGTGAGCTGGAGTCGGTACAGGAGCTGTCGTGTGGCAGTTCCTCGCCGCGGTGAGTCTGGAGCTGTCGAGGGTTGAAGAGCTCCGCTCGAGCGACGAGTCGACAGGAGCCGGTGATCTGCCGCGGGCCTGGGACCGGATGCCACTGTACACACTTTCAGGCGAGTGACCACCTGCACTGAGTGATGAAAGTCCACTGTTCATTCAAGTCTCCGAGGTTGCAGAAAACACTGGCGAAACTTCGACCGACTCGAAATTTGTGGTTGTGCTGAGATAGAGACCGATCACTGCCTGTGGCAAGATGTAGTCGCTTTCTCTTTTAATCTTGTTGTCAATTTAGCAATGTCACTTCACACGAGTATTTCATTTCGGTCCCACGGGTCAGGCGTCAGCCGTGCTATCTTGATCTTATATTCTGTGCTACCCACCAAATGGTAAGTGATGTGCCTTGTTTTTTATTTTAGCCTACCTTGCATCTTTTGGCTTATTTCTCTTTTTTTCCCCAACTGGTCTCACTATATTTGGTGTGTCTACTTGCATAGTGTGGGTCCAACTGTAACCCCCTCCCCCCCCCCCCCCTGCTGCAGGAGCTCTCACGGCCACTCATCCTGGTGTCGCCTGCCGGCTCGGTCTGCCTTCACTACAGTTTTCCATCATACATTTCACAGCTTTATAAGAAAAACTAGGGAAACTAAGCAATAGGACATTCTAGCACCTATGAGCATCTATGAATTTGGTTGTTCATATTATAAAAATAAATACTTAATATCATTTTGGCCAGCCGACAGCTTAATTAAATATTATGGTACCAGCTTTCTGTAAATTTCACTTCTTAACTCGTGTATGTAATGTTAAGTGTACTTTTATGGTCAGCTCATGGCTAGCTTACTGTTCAAGTTTATCGGAACTCACCTAATGTTCTTTCCGTAAAACTGCTGCAAGAGAAAGGATTAAGAATAATAATAATCAATAATATAATAAACCAATGATCAAATCTAAACATTTGGTTGTTGTCACTTACACAATTACCTCTCCCAGTGGGTAACCTTCTTAAAAAACTTTTATTTCTGAACTTTATTTTCTATTAAAATATCATAATAGACCTAGCTAGTTAGTCTGAAAAACATGGTAACTTTGCAATAATGCTTTTAGGAGCTAAGCAAACTTTATTCATCACTCCACTCTGACTCTGGGTTTTCTGCACAATACTGTAATTCTTTTACACAGGCTAGCACATGTTTCCAGGCCTTGTTTGTTATCAACGATAAGTTAGGATGAAATACACCAGAGCTGAGGTCTCAGTGAGGAGCCTCAAGGGACAGCCGCTGATAACAGGCTGTCCCCTTTACGCCAGAGCCAGAGCATTAAGTAGTTGTGTTTGTGTCGATGTCGTTAAACATGCTGCCCGGCTTGCATATTTTAAATGCAAACTTTATATTTTAAGTGATAAAATGTATGTAAATTATAAACACATTTTAATAACATGTTATGTTTTATGAGAAGATATTTCCTCACAAATAAATGTGCGACCACATTAATTTTATTGTTTGTTATACGTATGGTTTTTTCAATAGGTACTCATGTTTATGTGCCTCAAGTTACAACTTCAGCAGTTGTAGTTTAGTCATTAGTTACATGTTTTCTTCTAAATGCATTCATTAGCATGTACATCACTTAACAATCTTGTTTTAGGCAGCGGTTTCAAACTGAGTGTTGTCAGTGTTGCACGCGGCCAGGCATCGAAGTATTGTGTTCTAAATTTTATGCTAGTTTTTCTCAAAAATATTGGAGTAAAGGGTAGTGCAAGGCAACAATGGCTTTAGTGAAAAAGTTTTGCTTCAAGCGCTACTCTACAATTAGTAGTGTCTCGTCAAAATATTTAATAAAACTTAGCGCACCAAAATGTGGCAACGGTTTATGGCTTATGGAAATTACTAGTGGCTCGATATCTAGCCCACACTAATAGGTGAATACAAATCCATGGTGCTCTATACCATGAAAATGAAGTCCAAAGACATAAAGGATGATCACCTCCTTCGAACAGTGTTTTCCAACACGAAGAAGAAAGATCCATGAAAGTGTAAAGCTAACTCGGTGGCATTGTGTGTATCTCCAAGCAGACAGGCGTCTTCGAGAAATACTTTACTGCAAATCGGAGTCCTGAACTTTCCGTGTGACACATGTACATGAATCTGAGCCAAGGACCTACTGTCTTGAAGATTTGGACCACAAGCATTTTCGTGGTTGCTTCTATGCCAAAGAGATTCAGACTACGATGTATCCCGATAAGTACTTGGTGGAAAAGTTTTTCAAAGGAAGTGATGAATGTTCCTGTGTCAAGTGGTGGGGCTTCCCACCTCGCTTTGATTCTTGGGTAACAGATGCAGAAATAGAAAATGATAATAATTTTCTTATAAATCTTTTATTTGTAATTTTGTTTCTTTATTTCTTGAACTGGTCACTTTGAGGTAATTTTATTAAGTTAGTATATTTTACCCGAAATTATCTTTTCTGCATCAGTCAAGGATCGAACGAAGGGCAGGAATGGACCGATTCAATCATTATTTTAATAAGCATTTTTTGATGATTTTTTAATTTATTCAGAATTTCTAACTAAATAATTCAGAATTTCAATTTGTTGGTCCAGATTGCCAACAAGATGGCAGACACCTTGGTAATAATTACTATTGTGCTCTAGCAGGTAAAAATTAAGCTATTATGTTGGTGGTGCACTCTAGCAGATGATGTGTGTACTATGTGATACTAGTGCTCCGTTTATATATTACTGAAAACAATATGGCAGCAGCACCCTTTAGCAGACGATGTGTGTTAACTAGTGTTCCTGGTAGCAAACATTCAAAATAAAGATGGTGGCTACACCTGCTAGCAGGTGATACTATTATTCCCTAAAATTAAAAAAAAAATCCAGCCTGAATATGGGTTATTTTTTTCATATATATTATTTAATTCTCAGTCTGGTAAATGTCTAGATGGCCGTATGTTTACCACCCCATTGGCCCAGGCTGTCATGGTTCGAATCACTGTGCTTTCAGTGTATTTTGTTTAAAAAAATTTAATTTAATATGTCGATAAGGACCACAACAACATTGGAAGGTAATGGAACATCAACCTTATGGGCATGAGACAGAGTTATGCGAACTTGGCAACATCCAGCAGAACAGAAAAAATCCAAGATGTCGGTCGTAACATCATCTAAGATTGTGCCCTGCATACGAAAACAAGATGGCGACTGTGTCGCCAGAATAGAAGAAGTGACTTGTCGGATCGAAGTCTGTGGACATGACATCACAATTCAAAATGATGGAATGTTCTACCATAACGAAAAGTGCAACATTTGTGGTGTGGGGTGTGCAATGCTAGAGAGCTGAGAACAAGATAGTGTCTGAGGTCAAAGGTCAAGGTCTAATGTAAAGTTCAAAATCTAGGTCATTGTGTGATGTCAGATCCAATATGGCGGCCATTATATCACAATCCAAGATTGCAACCATAACAAAGTGTGCAATAGTGACATCATTCAAGATGGCTGCCATGACGTCAGATGATGTGAGGCCACATGGCTTCGGACCTAGGACCCAGTTCAAACACTCAAGATAAAGTCTTGCGGGCGGGGAAGAGAAGGGGATATAAGGCCCTAGGTTTTGGGGAAGGTTCGTGGTCCAATTAAGTTAGTGTGTGTTTCTCATTCAGTAAGTCTACAAATTAATGTGCTCTTCCATCTGGCATGACCTTCGTCAGGTAAAAATCTAGTGTATTAGTCTATAAAATTAAAAAAATTAAAATGCAGTTATTAAATGATTTTTTTTCACATCAATATGCCCAGTTATATACATATGAGATGAGAGTCTCCTAATACACAGTTACATCTAATCAGCATTACACATATTATAATACCATACATTGTCAGCATTAGGCCCTTTTTTTGATCATACCCGGTGTTCTCTACAACATGACAGGGAAAAGTTAAATCTTATCAACTAAGTGTCTGAACGATAAGACCTACCGTTCACTCTTACTCAGTATGTATTAAATCTTTTATTAGCCTTTTATCACCCTTGCAGATTGCCTTACAGAAGAACTTAGGATTTTAAATGGGTAGCACTTTACTCACCCGCCATAAGCAGTCGCCTGGCTTTAGCCATGCTGGTTGTGCCCGAAAGTACTTGAAGGTAGAGTGAGGGTGGCATACTTTACTCATCTACAATAAGCTATCGTCACTCTTTAGCTTGGCTTGCAGTGTTGTGGCTGCATTGGATGAGGGTTGAATCCGGGTGGCACAATTTTCACATCATAATAAGCAGTCGTCATCTTTTTGTGTATGTAAGGCTGTCTCCAATGTGACAAAGGTGTTGAGTATGTTTGACACACTCAACTCACCCAGAAAAGGAGTGGTCTCCTTTAGGCTGGCTTGGCAGCGACAGAAAGGATACGAATTGAGCACAGTTTACCTTCAACTAGCAACCGGCACCATCAGGCTGGCTGGGATTTGAGTAAAGTGACTTAAAGTTTGAGTATTTTTGGCACATTTTGATTATTCACAACATTCAGTCATCACCCATAAGGTGTGCTGGGCTCTGTATTGTAGTATTTGTGGCACTGTTTGCTTACCCACATCTATTATAGGATTACTTGGCTGTGGTTCAGTACGAGGGCACATTGTACTCACCCACAACTGGAAGTTGTCTACCTTAGGGCCTGCTGGGTTGTGGCCTAAGTGATCCTGGAATTGAATATGGGTGGTACACTTTGCGTACCTATAACAAGCAACTGTCGCCCTCTGGTTGTCCAGGCCTTGGGATCTAGTTCGTACTTTGCTCACCCAGAACAAGCATTAGTCTTCCTTAAGGCATGTTTGGCTGTGGCCAAGGTGACTTAGAGATTGTGTATGGGTGCATATTTAGCCCACCTTTATTAGGCATTGTCTCCTTTCAGGCCTGCTAGGCAGTGGCCGAATAAGGATGGCAAACTTTGTTCATCTCCCTTCAGACTTGTCGGGCTGTTGACGATGTGATAAGAGGTTGAATATTGGAGATGTGCTTTTCTCACCCACAACAAGTAGTCGTCTCTCTTTAGTCATCCTGGACTGTGCACTATGTGACAAAGTGATTAAGTGAAGATTCTTTTTTATGTCGGTAATAAAGCTCTGTAAAAATATTTACTAAAATTATTTTTTATTTTCTCTGCGATATTTACCTTGTTTTTATTTATACACAAATTTATTTGTATGAATAAAACATTAAGTGTTGATAAAGTTTGTGGTTTTGTAAGTACCTATTATTTAGCAGTAAGTACCATCAATGTAAATTTGGCCTATGTCATTGACACTGACTTAATGTCAGTCACAGTTAACTCATCATTTTCTGTTAACAATTGTGCATCTCATCCTATATTACAATACTGATGCGATTACAAGAAGCTGCGAGAGTGACACTAGATGCCTTAGTTGTCTGCAGTATCATGTGTGGTTGGCACTGCCTCACTTCAGTGTCCTGGCTAGAGCAGTTGGTAGTTTGACATGTGACACACTCATCTAGTTGACATCATATCCTTGGTCGTGAATATTGATGAAGCTGCTATAAATATTTTGGACTCTCGGACCATAATAATTTAATTCATATTCAACCAAAATAGGCTTACAAATGGAAAATCTTAGTAGAACAAATTAATTTTTATATTAATAGTACATTTATCATACATATATTTTTTTACAAATCTTTGTAAGTTTTGTATTATTATCATTTTATTACTTGTTAGAGTTCTGTTACTTATTTTAAGCGGGAATAGATTTCAATATATTATTAAATTTCGCAAATGGAAATGCATGAGAGCATTTTATACACAGACCTACCTTTTTATTGTTTTTAGCATTTGGCTGTGCATGTAAAATTTGGTTTTGGCAATATTGGAATCAGTTTTTGTTGTTTTCTGATAGTGTTTAGCACTAAATTAGATAATGCAGTAGTAAATAAAAAATGACGATTAGCCAGGGTTTGGGGAGGGGGTGGCAGGCTCAGAATGGGCCTAAGCTAGAACCACCGTCCTGCCCTGGCATCACGGATAGTTTGTGCAATTGCTATTAGAGTGCAAAAGACTAATTTAGTTATTCATAAAAAATAAAAATAAATATAAAAATCCTGGCCATCATCTGGCATCATCAGCATCCACCTTCGACCTGGAATCTCGTCTGCCATCGATACACACAGGAGCTCAGCATCACAAACTGCCTTCTTGAACGACTAGGGAGCAGCGACAGGTTGTACCCTCCACATCCTCACACGATGAAAAAAAAGGCAAATTCGGCCACACTTGCCACACGTGGCAGAAGTGCAAACAAGGTGCTAAAAGAGAATGGCCATTTTTTGCATGTTACAAAAATACTCTCTATCCAATTAAATTGCCCCAAGTGCCAAACAGGAAGCTGAAAATGAAACCAATTCTCCATAAGAATACAAGGGGAAAGGGAAATATTTACATGCAATAAATCAAGGGTAAACATATATAAACTAGCACTGAAAACCAACTTATAATCAGTAAAGATAATAAGAAAGTTAACAGCAAAAGAATTAGGAAGAGAAGTCCTTACCATATCATTCACACAAAACAGGTACCAAACAAAAACATATATGTATATATATACACACATACAGATGTAGTGATATGTCATCTTTTTTTTTTTTTTTTTTTAAAGAATTACTTGTTATAATTTGGTTTCAGCGCTAGTTTTTATATAGATGTTCCCCCTTAATTTATTGCATGTAAATATTTCCCTTTCCCCTTGTGTTCCTTAGGGGGATTGTTTTCATTTTAGTCTTCGTGCATTGTTTTGTACTTCGGACAATGTAATTGGGTGGATTGTTTTTGTTTAACATACAACAGAATGGTATCTTCTGGCTCCGTGCTTGCCCGGTGCTAAGTGCGGGTAAACTCGTGAAGGGGAAGTGGTGTGTGCTGCAACCATGGTCGCGTGCTGGCGCGCTCCTGTGTGGATCGCAGCAGACGATATTCCAGGTTGACGTGCAAGGTGTTAGGGACAATAACAAAACTATTATGAATAATGTCGTGAAACCTGATTACTGTTCCACTTAGTAGCTGCGACACCATCTATTCGTGACATCAGGGACTGAAGGTGGTTCCGGGCCCCACCCCTTATTTCCCCTCCCTCGTCCTGCCCAATCCTCAGACTGATTCTTTTATCCTCTGCCTGGGCTTCAACTGGCTTTTTATATTTATTGCCCACTCTTCTTTTTTTATTATAATTTGGCCATGGTTACTGCAATTTTAACACAGCCTTTCTAGTGGGTATATTTTAGGCTTATCTGTAACACTTTTTTCGGTACTTAATTGCGCATATCTATTTTAGTGATTTTATTGTTTAATACTAATGTTTGCAAAATAAATATTACGTTTTTAATTTGTTGGTCCTGGTAGTAATTTTTAATCATTTTTTGTGGACAAATCAAGTTTAGCACATTTATCCATGTCTGTAAAAGTATTGAACACACAATGGGTTTCTGGATGATAAAAATGCGGTTGGCACGCACACAAACCTCAAAGATGTGGCTGTGTGAGCAGGGAGCAGGGCTCTGCGGAGACGGCGGCAAGGCTGCTTGTTGTGTCGTCTGCATGTGGTCGCTGTGTGCAGTGCCGTGTCCACGGACTACCACGCCGTGCTTTTCAGATTAACGGAAACAGCGCGCCTGCTGAGAAATGTGCGCAGTGTGTTCAGCCTGCACCACCGCTCCGCCACGCGGGTGAATATGGAGGTGGAGCTCTCACGTAAGTCAGCACTTACGTCCGAGGCGCGCTCACCACGGTTTCCAATACAAGGCTGAAGAGAAGCTTTTTCTTGCAACATTATTGCAAATCCTTTATAAATTTTGTATTAGGAATTATTTCAGTCACTCCCTTATATTAAGGGGATTTCTTTATAGGAACCTTAACTAAAGATGTTATGTACACATATGGAGGAGCAGCGTAGGGCATATACAAATAGAAAAAGACACAAGGTTTAGCATAGTAAAGCCTTGTCTGCAGCAACTGTAAGTAACATGAGCATCCAGGTTCTACATCATGATACATGTCAACACAAGGTTTAAGTATTAGGAGCCACTGGGTTCTGAATCTCCTAACATTGTGTCCATGGATGATGTGAAAAAACTGATGTGCTTGGTTATGAAACACTACGCCCGTGGCCTACTTAAGTAGAATGAGCTACTGGGTTCTGAACCATGCCATCTTGTCTGTCGTAGATATAAGTAGAAGGGACCTCTGGGTTCTGCACTACGAGAACTTGTGTCCACGGTATGTTGGAAAAGGTGCAAATTTTGGTTTCTTCATTGACATATCTTACTTATACATAAAGTGTTATTAATAGGGACTGCTGTATTCTTCATGTCATTGCCCCGTGAATATGGTTTATGATAATTTGATGAGATACTTTGTTCTGCACCACCAAACTTTGTGTTTATTTAAGAAAGGAATATTTAATACTCTTTGATTTCTCATTACCATACCTTATGTTTGCCTAAATTGTAAGTATTTGGAGCTTTTTAGTTCTCCGAAACCAAGCCTTTTGTCAAGGGCATGTGTGAATTTTAGTAGATGTTATCATTTGCATTACTACACTCTATTTCTATCTTAAGTATGAGAAGAAGGAGCTGCTGACTTCTATGGAACTATGCTTCATGTGGGATGAAATAGCTGCCGGGTTCTTCACTACTTTGCCGTATGTTTAAGACATAGAGAATCTGTTTGAGCTGTTGGGTTTTTCATTGCTACACATCTTGTCTTGCCCAAGGCAACCATGCCTTTTTACTGCACCAGATATGAGTAGTAAAGCAATGTGTTCTACACCATCATTATAAGTTTCCATGGCAGACATAACTATTGGAATTTCTGGATTATTAGGAAATAGATTTTTTTCGAAAGGTGGGAGTAGTTGAAGCTATTAGGTTCTTGAAAAACCAGGCGTTGTATCAGCAGGTATAAGTAGTAAAATCTACTGGGTTCTGAAGCACAAGGCTTTGTTTTGCGGCAGGAGGTATTAATAGGTGTTGTTATGTTATGAACCACTAAACTTGTGTCAACTGTAGGTTTAAGAAGTAGGCGAATCTGGGTTCTGTGCCATCTCGTTTTTTATCTTCAGCAAATATGAATAGTAGGAAATGCTGTGTTAGGCTGTACCATGCCTTTAATCTACAGTAGGTGTGAAAATTTATTGTTTTAGGGTCTGTAAGAACTATTTCTCATTCTGTGGCCGGTATAAGTCATAATAAAGGGTTCTGGTTCACCATACAGAAAGTTAAATTTGTCTGAGCCACAGGCATTTTAAAAAAAATTCTTTCGGAACAGCCTACAGGCGTAAGTAAATTTCGTAGTACGTATTTTGTCTGGAATTGTTTTGTAAACTTCTAGAACATTTTAATAACTTAATTTACATAACATCCTATTTGTTCTCAAATATTACAAACAGATCTACTAAACACTTTCTTATATTCCAAGCAGCAAAAATATTTTGAATGTTATAACTCATTGCATCCAGCATTGAATAGCTTAACAAATTTAATAGTATGCGTACCAAGGTGGTTATGCAACAGTTTTGACTTTCAAACACTATTTTTATCGCTTGCACTAATACGTGATAGTATAAAAATTTTATTTGGACAAAGGTTTAAGATATTATTAAGATAGTTAGATAAAATTTGCACAATTTGATACTAAGAAAGTTTTAATTTTTTTTTTAATTGCAGTCCCTGTTTTTACAGTAATAGTTCATTTCATTAAAAATTATTTCAGCCAAAATTTAATATAAAGTTTGGGAGTTTTACAATAAATTATAATGTATTTTATAGTACATCTATTTTAAAAAGTAATGAATTTTTTGTCTTTCTACAGGTGTTATTTCTCCCCGTTCAGTAGTGGTTTGATAGACAAAAAATATTTTAGACTTAAGTTTTAAAATATACTTAAAAGTATTGGCAGGGAAGTTTTATTATTTTCTTATTCAATCCCAAGATTTTACAACCCCTTGTAGTAATTATAAAAAAAAATGTTTCAGACAGAAGGTTTAGATGAAATTTATAATTTTACGAACAATGTTAACGTTTTTGATGGTATGCTTACTTAAGAAATTATTAATTTATTTTAAACAAAAGCTTTAGATAATATTTATAAGGTATTCAAACAATTTGAAAAGATTTAATAATGTCCCTACTAAAAAAGTTATGAATTTTTTAAATTCTTCCCTCTTTTTTTCAACCCCTTACGGCAATGGTTCGTCTAAAAAAAAATTGTTCCAGAAAAAAATTTTAGATAAAAATTATAAAATTTATAAACAAATTTGAATGGATTTGATGGTGTGCTTATGAGGGAGTTATATTTTTTTGTCCTCCAACCCCTGTTTATTCCAACTCTTGCAGTTATTGTTGGTTGTATAAAAAATGTATTTAGACAAAACACTTTTGCTATTTCTCCTACAAATTATAATATGTTCAAAATGATGTGATATTCGTCATATTACGGGAGTTATAGTGATTTTTCAGTTTTTTAAAAAACTTTCCACATTTCTACCCCGGTCAGATATTGCCCATTAACGAACTCGAACAAATTTTCAAGTACTATATTTTATGTTTCAGTTTGAAAGTTATTTGTGAAAAGTTACGGCAGTATCGTGTCTATAAAAATGTGAAATGTATGTATGTGTGTGAGATGTATGTATATATATATACATATATGTATATATATGTATAAATATACTATTTGATATTTTGGGGTCTATAGACCTTGAAACGAAGCTCTATACAAAACTTTTCCGGAAATCGCACCTTGACAACAGCTACAAAAGGTAGTATTTCATTGAATCTACCTAAAAACACACTTCAGATACACATCACAAGTAAGTTGTAGGAGATGCATAGTTCAAGGCCACCATTCTTCATTCCTGTGGCAGGTATGACTAAAAGGATTTGCTAGTTCCTGCATCATTACCTCTTTCGTCTCTGAAAAAAATTTTGTAGTAACAGATATTGTGTTCTTCACCATTAACTTTTGTGTCCATGAGAAGTGTGTGATGTATAAGCCGCCAGGTTCTAAACCACTAGGTCTCCCCCTATAGCAGGTGTGAGTTGTAGGAGCTACTAGGTTCTGAACCAGTAGGTCTCCCCCTATAAAAGGTGTGAGTTGTAGGAGCTGCTAGGTTCTGAACCACTAGACTGGGTCTCCCCCTATAGCAGGTGTGAGTTGTAGGAGCTGCTAGGTTCTCAACCACTAGGTCTCCCCCTATAGCAGGTGTGAGTTGTAGGAGCTGCTAGGTTCTGAACCACTAGGTCTCCCCCTATAGCAGGTGTGCGTTGTAGGAGCTGCTAGGTTCTGAACCACTAGGTCTTCCCCTATAGCAGGTGTGAGTTGTGGTAGCTGCTAGGTTGTGAACCACTAGGTCTCCCCCTATAGCAGGTGTGAGTTGTGGTAGCTGCTAGGTTCTCAACCACTAGGTCTTCCCCTATAGCAGGTGTGAGTTGTAGGAGCTGCTAGGTTCTGAACCACTAGGTCTTCCCCTATAGCAGGTGTGAGTTGTAGGAGCTGCTAGGTTGTGAACCACTAGGTCTCCCCCTATAGCAGGTGTGAGTTGTAGGAGCTGCTAGGTTCTGAACTACTAGACTAGGTCTCCCCCTATAGCAGGTGTGAGTTGTAGGAGCTGCTAGGTTCTCAACCACTAGGTCTCCCCCTATAGCAGGTGTGAGTTGTAGGAGCTGCTAGGTTCTGAACCACTAGGTCTTCCCCTATAGCAAGTGTGAGTTGTAGGAGCTGCTAGGTTGTGAACCACTAGGTCTCCCCCTATAGCAGGTGTGAGTTGTAGGAGCTGCTAGGTTCTGAACCACTAGGTCTCCCCCTATAGCAGGTGTGAGTTGTAGGAGCTGCTAGGTTCTGCACCACTAGGTCTTCCCCTATAGCAGGTGTGAGTTGTGGTAGCTGCTAGGTTGTGAACCACTAGGTCTCCCCCTATAGCAGGTGTGAGTTGTGGTAGCTGCTAGGTTCTCAACCACTAGGTCTTCCCCTATAGCAGGTGTGAGTTGTAGGAGCTGCTAGGTTCTCAACCACTAGGTCTCACCTATAGCAGGTGTAAGTTGTAGGAGCTGCTAGGTTCTGAACCACTACACAAGGTCTCCCCCTATAGCAGGTGTGAGTTGTAGGAGCTGCTAGGTTCTCAACCACTAGGTCTCCCCCTATAGCAGGTGTGAGTTGTAGGAGCTGCTAGGTTGTGAACCAGTAGGTCTCCCCCTATAGCAGGTGTGAGTTGTAGGAGCTGCTAGGTTCTCAACCACTAGGTCTGCCCCTATAGCAGGAGTGAGTTGTAGGAGCTGCTAGGTTCTGAACCATTATCTCCCCCTATAGCAGGTGTGAGTTGTAGGAGCTTCTAGGTTCTCAACCACTAGGTCTTCCCCTATAGCAGGTGTGAGTTGTAGGATCTGTTAGGTTCTCAACCACTAGGTCTCCCCCTATAGCAGGTGTGAGTTTTAGGAGCTGTTAGGTTCTGAACCACTAGGTCTCACCTATAACAGGTGTGAGTTGTAGGAGCTGCTAGGTTCTGAACCACTAGGTCTTCCCCTATAGCAGGTGTGAGTTGTAGGAGCTGCTAGGTTCTCAACCACTAGGTCTTCCCCTATAGCAGGTGTGAGTTGTAGGAGCTGCTAGGTTCTCAACAACTAGGTCTCCCCCTATAGCAGGTGTGAGTTGTAGGAGCTGCTAGGTTCTCAACCACTAGGTCTTCCCCTATAGCAGGTGTGAGTTGTATGATCTGTTAGGTTCTCAACCACTAGGTCTCCCCCTATAGCAGGTGTGAGTTTTAGGAGCTGCTAGGTTCTGAACCCTTAGGTCTCACCTATAGCAGGTGTGAGTTGTAGGAGCTATAGGTTCTGAACCACTAGACTAGGTCTCCCCCTATAGCAGGTGTGAGTTGTAGGAGCTGCTAGGTTCTCAACCACTAGGTCTCCCCCTATAGCAGGTGTGAGTTGTAGGAGCTACTAGGTTCTGAACCAGAAGGTCTCCCCCTATAGCAGGTGTGAGTTGTAGGAGCTGCTAGGATCTGAACCACTAGGTCTCCCCCTATAGCAGATGTGAGTTGTAGGAGCTGCTAGGATCTGAACCACTAGGTCTCCCCCTATAGCAGGTGTGAGTTGTAGGAGCTGCTAGGTTCTCAACCACTAGGTCTCCCCCTATAGCAGGTGTGAGTTGTAGGAGCTGCTAGGTTCTGAACCAGTAGGTCTCCCCCTATAGCAGGTGTGAGTTGTAGGAGCTGCTAGGTTCTCAATCACTAGGTCTTCCCCTATAGCAGGTGTGAGTTGTAGGAGTTGCTAGGTTGGAACCATTAGGTCTCCCCCTATAGCAGGTGTGAGTTGTAGGAGCTGCTAGGTTCTCAATCACTAGGTCTTCCCCTATAGCAGGTGTGAGTTGTAGGAGCTGCTAGGTTCTGAACCAGTAGGTCTCCCCCTATAGCAGGTGTGAGTTGTAGGAGCTGCTAGGTTCTCAACCACTAGGTCTCCCCCTATAGCAGGTGTGAGTTGTAGGAGCTGCTAGGTTCTGAACCAGAAGGTCTCCCCCTATAGCAGGTGTGAGTTGTAGGAGCTGCTAGGATCTGAACCACTAGGTCTCCCCCTATAGCAGATGTGAGTTGTAGGAGCTGCTAGGATCTGAACCACTAGGTCTCCCCCTATAGCAGGTGTGAGTTGTAGGAGCTGCTAGGTTCTCAACCACTAGGTCTCCCCCTATAGCAGGTGTGAGTTGTAGGAGCTGCTAGGTTCTGAACCAGTAGGCCTCCCCCTATAGCAGGTGTGAGTTGTAGGAGCTGCTAGGTTCTCAACCACTAGGTCTGCCCCTATAGCAGGAGTGAGTTGTAGGAGCTGCTAGGTTCTGAACCATTATCTCCCCCTATAGCAGGTGTGAGTTGTAGGAGCTGCTAGGTTCTCAACCACTAGGTCTCCCCCTATAGCAGGTGTGAGTTGTAGGAGCTGCTAGGTTCTGAACCAGTAGGCCTCCCCCTATAGCAGGTGTGAGTTGTAGGAGCTGCTAGGTTCTCAACCACTAGGTCTGCCCCTATAGCAGGAGTGAGTTGTAGTAGCTGCTAGGTTCTGAACCATTATCTCCCCCTATAGCAGGTGTGAGTTGTAGGAGCTTCTAGGTTCTCAACCACTAGGTCTTCCCCTATAGCAGGTGTGAGTTGTAGGATCTGTTAGGTTCTCAACCACTAGGTCTCCCCCTATAGCAGGTGTGAGTTTTAGGAGCTGTTAGGTTCTGAACCACTAGGTCTCACCTATAACAGGTGTGAGTTGTAGGAGCTGCTAGGTTCTGAACCACTAGGTCTTCCCCTATAGCAGGTGTGAGTTGTAGGAGCTGCTAGGTTCTCAACCACTAGGTCTTCCCCTATAGCAGGTGTGAGTTGTAGGAGCTGCTAGGATCTGAACCACTAGGTCTCCCCCTATAGCAGATGTGAGTTGTAGGAGCTGCTAGGATCTGAACCACTAGGTCTCCCCCTATAGCAGGTGTGAGTTGTAGGAGCTGCTAGGTTCTCAACCACTAGGGCTCCCCCTATAGCAGGTGTGAGTTGTAGGAGCTGCTAGGTTTTGAACCAGTAGGTCTCCCCCTATAGCAGGTGTGAGTTGTAGGAGCTGCTAGGATCTGAACCACTAGGTCTCCCCCTATAGCAGGTGTGAGTTGTAGGAGCTGCTAGGTTCTCAATCACTAGGTCTTCCCCTATAGCAGGTGTGAGTTGTAGGAGCTGCTAGGTTCTGAACCAGTAGGTCTCCCCCTATAGCAGGTGTGAGTTGTAGGAGCTGCTAGGTTCTCAACCACTAGGTCTCCCCCTATAGCAGGTGTGCGTTGTAGGAGCTGCTAGGTTCTGGACCAGAAGGTCTCCCCCTATAGCAGGTGTGAGTTGTAGGAGCTGCTAGGATCTGAACCACTAGGTCTCCCCCTATAGCAGATGTGAGTTGTAGGATCTGCTAGGATCTGAACCACTAGGTCTCCCCCTATAGCAGGTGTGAGTTGTAGGAGCTGCTAGGTTCTCAACCACTAGGTCTCCGCCTATAGCAGGTGTGAGTTGTAGGAGCTGCTAGGTTCTGAACCAGTAGGTCTCCCCCTATAGCAGGTGTGAGTTGTAGGAGCTGCTAGGTTCTCAACCACTAGGTCTCCCCCTATAGCAGGTGTGAGTTGTAGGAGCTGCTAGGTTCTCAACCACTAGGTTTCCCCTATAGCAGGTGTGAGTTGTAGGATCTGTTAGGTTCTCAACCACTAGGTCTCCCCCTATAGCAGGTGTGAGTTTAAGGAGCTGCTAGGTTCTGAACCACTAGGTCTCACCTATAGCAGGTGTGAGTTGTAGGATCTGTTAGGTTCTCAACCACTAGGTCTCCCCCTATAGCAGGTGTGAGTTTTAGGAGCTGTTAGGTTCTGAACCACTAGGTCTCACCTATAACAGGTGTGAGTTGTAGGAGCTGCTAGGTTCTGAACCACTAGACTAGGTCTCCCCCTATAGCAGGTGTGAGTTGTAGGAGCTGCTAGGTTCTCAACCACTAGGTCTTCCCCTATAGCAGGTGTGAGTTGTAGGAGCTGCTAGGTTCTGAACAACTAGGTCTCCCCCTATAGCAGGTGTGAGTTCAGGGTGGCCACTCTATTATTAAAACCAAATTCCAGACTTTTTCCAGATTTTTCCAGGTTTTCTTAAGATTTTCCAGGTTTAAAAAAATTGACATATATGTGGCAAAAAAATATATTTTGAAATAGTTTTTCAATTGTTTTGATTAATGTTGTTTACCGACATCAAGGACACTATAACAATAATCACTTTAAGAATTTATTAAAACCAAGAATACTCACCAATCAGTGAACAAATTACAAAAACATTTTGAAGTATTTTGAAGTGTTCTTGATATAAAGTGTTATTTTATTTAAATAAAAATCGCTGATACAAAAATTCTCACTTTTCCACACACATGAACCATTTAAAGTTTTTTTATTTCTTCATCAATGAGGGCTGCCTCTTTTAAGGCATCATTCATTATTTTCGCCTTTTTTGCCTCCAGTTCCCTTAGATTTTTTTGAGCTTCTCTTTTCTTGTCCCTTTCACTTTTTTCAGCCTCTACCTTCTTTCTTTTACTCTCCAGATGCTCCTTATAACGCGCACAAGAATTCCTTGCATAGTGGATAAGCGATTTAGTAATTTGCACATGTTGCACACCCTTAGAATTCATGACAGCATCATACACAATTCTTTGTGCAATAAGACTATCCTCAGTTTGATTTTCAACCAGACAATCCGAATTTACGGAAAAACCACGTTCCAAAGCAGCATTTCCATGGGAAAGAATAAGCAAATGCTTGATAAATAGTAGTAAACTTGGAAATGATTTGCCAGATTCCACCATAACCTGCACGTAGAACAAATCTAGACGCTGATTCTGGCGATGATAAGACTTCATGGCTTCTCCCACGGAAGCTATCTGGATAAATTCTTGGTATTCTTGCAGAATCTTGTCAGCGGTGGACCCCGGGATCTGTTGCTTTTCAACTAGAAGTTCCAAGCATGCTTTAATTCTTTTCTCAGCAAGGTTTGGTTTACTACGTATCAACTCAGGGTTGATACAGGAGATTTGTCTAGTAAGACTATATGCAAGTGGAGAACGCTGCAGAACCTTTTGAAGGAAGCCAACATAAAATGATCTACAGTCATTTTTAAATTGTAGCACAACCTTCTCAGCAAGCTGACCTCGTACCTTCTTCAGAGCATCTGTAGCTGCAAAACCAATGTCCACCTGATTTGCCAGCAGAAGGTTTTCATTTTTCGACAAGTCAATGTTTGTAATTGATTGAGCACTTTCGATAACCTCTTTTCTTACAACTCTCTTAAGCACAGTGGTTGTGAGTGCCTGAAGTTCTTGATGCAAGAATGGTGCCATTGGGTCATCACTCTGAAATTCTCGTAGAAAGGGTTCTACAAGTGATGCTCCAGCAGTGAAAAAGGCCAGTTTGGCACCCATCATCTCATCCTTTACAGCACTACAAATAATCTTGAAATTTTGGGATTCTTTAAGAGCAGGAAAACTTCGTTTGAAGTGTGAATCTTTAGGTTTCACTTTGTCCTTTATTTGCTTTTCGATGGCTTCAACATAAGTCTTCATATGTGGCAGTAGTTCATAAGCTCTTTCAGCAACTTTCTTATTTTCCACCCATCTCACACAGCAAAATTTAAGGGGGAATACAGTGCAACCTGTGCAAGATGAGAAATCTGCTCTCCGCAGAGGAACATCCTTGAAGTGATAATAAAGCGCTCTTAAGAACCCGACTACACACCATCCTGTCACTTTTATTCCTTCTTTAAACCCACCATGTACAACATGAAGCCCACAGCTGCCAATGTTGATTAGGTCAAAACCTTCACGACCTATTTCTTCACGCAATTCAGTAACTAGATCCTTAGATAGCTTCCAGTTCACAGAGGGCCCATCCATGGACACTTGAATAATTTTTCTCAAATTTTCATGTCCTAAAACATTCTTGAGTCCCTTCAATAGATCTTGGGCTCGAGTAGAGCTTAGGAAAACTGACGTGAAATACCTAGACTGCACCATGTTGAGTTCTTCATCCCAGAAGCGGACATGTATATCCATTTGTTCACGCTGAACAACCTTGTTTAGGCTTTCATCAAAACCAATAACAATTTCAGATGATTTTTTTACCAGCTCCTTCAATTCTTTTTCAAAATATGGAGCTATGCCATGGTTAATTAGATAACCAATCTTCGAACGCTGCAACTCCATTTTTTGAGTGACCGCACAGTCAGGAAACATGAGTTTCATGACTGATACACTTTCAGCTGCTTTACGAAGTGATGTGTGACCAACAATAGTGTGAAGAGCCCACAAAATTTCCGCCCTCGTAATATGTTCCCCCAAAAGGAACCTTTGAAGAACATTTCGATTTGGAGTCTCGCTGGTATCGATAGTTGATACCAAGTTATCTACAGATGACTTCTGATCAGGATCGACATGATTCGCTTGTTCATGTCGTGCAGCAATACCTGAAACAATGGAACATGCACACTGTTGTCTGCTCCCTACCTTGGGGAAGGAATAAAATCAATAAATATGCAATAAATGTCTGCGCATAAACTTATTTTACAGTATCGCATACTAGAGTTTAATCCCACCTCGTCTACTCTATTTTGCGATACCAGTCTTCTATTTTGCTAATTATTCTCCTCTGTGTTACTTTTACGCAGTTTGTAGCTTTGTACAAACTGTTATATTTCACGATTCCAACAAGTTGCCACGTTCACAAAAATATTTTCCTTAAAAAAACTGTATCGGAAAATAGAGTATAACCCATCCGCTCAACTCTATTTTCTGATACAACTTTTTCTGTATCAAAGAAAATGTAGCAATAGACGTGGTTTCGAGAAATATAACGTGCAAACTTAGTCTAAAAACATTCAAACTGCATATAAGACACACAGAGAACGAGAATAATTAGCAAACAAATACTGGTATAGCAGGTACTATCCGACACCGTTTTAATTTTTACGAGCAAAAATATACCTTCAATGTCCTTACACTAAAACATACGGCACTTACATGGCTGACCTAATCGCAAATGTTCTAGAACGCTACAGCATAACAATTATCTGATAATTATTTTTCATTTTATTTTTTATTGGTATTATGTATTATTTATAAGCATTATTTTTATGCAGCTGACTTAACCCAACCAACCTATCACTTTGTTTTCCATACCTTCTAGAACACGATACAAAATACTTTCGTATATTAAAATAACGTTTTTACATTTAGCTAATTTTTTTTATGTAGCTGACCTAACCTAACCAACCTTTCACTTCTTTTTCAGTACCATTCAGAAAATGATACAAAATACTTTCGGGTAATCAAACAACTATTTTTTCCGTAGCAAATTTTTAATTTAATTTTTCTTTGTGTAGCTGACCTAATCTAACCAACCTTTCACTTTCTTTTCAACATCTGAAAAATGTCTTCGGGTGATGCATTTTACATTTAAATATATTTCCTACTTACCTAACTTTGCATAGTCATATTGTCTTTCCCTACAATGTGCCCCGGCTGTTATTCAGCTACCAAACATTTGCCGGCATTTCTATGTTACACTGTTGCCACACCTTTGCTTATTTTTTTTTTTCAAAATCAATTATCGCATGTGGCTACCAACACTGCCGCATTTTTATTTACTTTCATACCTACCTTCATCGAATGTGTCATGATAGTTCCCCTACTTCCGGAATCGAATTTTAGAGTTGACCCTATTCTGCTCGCAACCATTTATTCATTATTAAATTATTCATTTTTGATTGGGGGACATGATTTGACTCGCGATATACTCGATTCCGCGATCAATCGGGGCGCGATGTGCCAGGCGTTTACTGTACAACGTGAAACTATAGGCTGTATTTCAAATAAATTGTAAGCAAATGCACACACTCGGCACTCTCATTAAATCTATAGAGTTCAATAGACTCTTCAAGCATTTATTTAACACAAAACAAAAATATTAATAAAACACTAGTAACTGTAACTTACCTTTGCTGCAAGACGGAACAGCTTCATGGTGTTGACCAGGATGAGTGGAAAAAAATGCAGTAACGTACATATTTCTATCTTGGCATGACTTCGCATTTTGGTGAAATTTCGATTTGGCGTGGCTTAAAAAGGCACCTCTGCCCATAGTATCTAACTTAAAACTTTTCGCACAGATCTTGCACTTTGCGCTACCTTTGTCTTTAGGGTCCTCGGTGGCCCACGGAAACTCCACCTCATAGCGACAGGAATATCTCGTTGACATGATCCTAACCTCCCTCCTGCATTCACTGCTACAAGATACTCATGCTTCCAAAAACTACAAACAAAAAATTATTCACGTTCGTGTTCCGCTAAACAATCGACGCACCATCGCCATCTTCTAAACCCTCCTCATACCTCACAAACGAAAAAACTGCGCAATACGCCAATAAGAATATAAGAACGCATATAATTTTGTCATTGGTTCCTACGACCGATCATTGCAACCAACTGCTGAATTCAAACTCATGTACTACCATTGTATTACCCACGCATTCGTGGAGCGTATTACTGTTAGAAACGATGTTTATGGTGGTAGACCTGGGTAAAGTATTTTTTTTTTTTTTTCGTTAGTCATTTAGAACAAGTACAGGTACGAAAACATGAACGTCTTCAAATACGTAAAATGAATGTTTTGACTTCCCGTTAAGTCGTAAAACACATAGATATAGTAAATAAACTGCTGAAAAATTAATTAAATTCGAAACTAAAGCCGACGCAGTTTCTTGCAAGTCAGACGCTGCGTGTAAAAGCGGGGCACACAAACGAACTTTTCCCTAATGACTAGTAAAATTCAAGATTATTTCCAGATTTTTCCCGGGTCCTTTCCAATTCCAGACTTTTTCCAGGTTTCCCGGTTTTTCCCGGGTCGGTGGCCACCCTGGAGTTGTAGGAGCTGCTAGGTTCTCAACCACTAGGTCTTCCCCTATAGCAGGTGTGAGTTGTATGATCTGTTAGGTTCTCAACCACTAGGTCTCCCCCTATAGCAGGTGTGAGTTTTAGGAGCTGCTAGGTTCTGAACCCTTAGGTCTCACCTATAGCAGGTGTGAGTTGTAGGAGCTCTAGGTTCTGAACCACTAGACTAGGTCTCCCCCTATAGCAGGTGTGAGTTGTAGGAGCTGCTAGGTTCTCAACCACTAGGTCTTCCCCTATAGCAGGTGTGAGTTGTAGGAGCTGCTAGGTTCTGAACCACTAGGTTTCCCCCTATAGCAGGTGTGAGTGGTAGGAGCTGCTAGGTTCTCAACCACTAGGGTTCCCCCTATAGCAGGTGTGAGTTGTAGGAGCTGCTAGGTTCTGAACCACTAGGTCTCCCCCTATAGCAAGTCTGAGTTGTAGGAGCTGCTAGGTTCTGAACCACTAGGTCTTCCCCTATAGCAGGTGTGAGTTATAGGAGCTGCTAGGTTGTGAACCACTAGGTCTCCCCCTATAGCAAGTGTGAGTTGTAGGAGCTGCTAGGTTCTGAACCACAAGGTCTTTCCCTATAGCAGGTGTGAGTTGTAGGAGCTGCTAGGTTGTGAACCAAAAGGTCTCCCCCTATAGCAGTTGTGAGTTGTAGGAGCTGCTAGGTTCTGAACCAGTAGGTATATAATTATTCCCCTTTCTTAATATATGAACCTTTTGGAGTGCCAGAACGCTGATGGAGTGGATTTATATTGGTACACTGGAAAGTAACATGTGACTTGTGTTTGTAGTATATTTATCAGCATGATGTGAGCTGTACATTTGTAAATATAGCACACAGCTATTACATTTCTTATGTCCACAGCACACCAGCTAACATAGATCTAGGTCATAGTGCATGGCCACGAATAGCATCTATCATAGCGTAAATATTCAGAAATAATTTACTTAAATATTTTAGTAATTTTTAATATTGTGGTTAGCTATAAGATATTACTTGGGTAAAAATAAAAATTGTTTTAATGATACTGATTAGTTTTGTCGAAGTAATTTTTTTCTAATCTAGTTGCCATTAATTTTGTCATGCAAGGTGTTGGACTTCATTAAGTTTATTACTATAGTTATTTTTCTTAAATGCTTTGCTTATTTTACTTTAACCAAAATATGCTTGGAAGGTAAAAGACCAGCAATGGTGATTAATGTCAACTCCATTTGTTTTTTAATTTTCTTTTATTTCAAGGATAAATTTTGGCTCATCATACAAATCAATTCTCTATAGCTTCAGTATCTGTCTCAATGTTCAGTTTGAGATACTTGTTTGAATTTTCAGTGAGCATAATTATTTTGATGCAAATCCAATGAATATTTCTCTATAAAATTATACCTCTTTAATTCTGCAGATAAGTCTTTTAATAGATATGATATATTTATTCTCTGTTTTATCTGCTAAGTTTCTTGCGATGAAGCCTGTACTGCAGTGTGAGAGCGAGGGGTGGGCGTGCGTGTTCGCAGATGGCTTCGCGTTCTCGCAGGAAGAGGGCGGCGCAGTGCCGCAGTCGGAGCTGATCCGTGCGTACGACACGAACCTGCCCAAGCCGGGCGGCGTGTGAGGCCGTGCCGCGCCGTGCTTGGTTGCTTGTACTTACTCTCAAGCACGCCTGACTGACTCCCGGCTGCGTAGGGCTCCTTTCTGAAGGGCTTCATTCGGAAAACTGGCAGTTGTGTTTCGATACTACTTACTTGCCTATTTACTCCCTAATATGACTAACGTAGTAAATAATGATGTTCGGGTAATGATAAGCTCAGAAAAAAGAATACGACGAAACACTTTGGCTTTCTTTTTGTATATTTAAATTGGCAAGTTTGTGATTATTTTTTTTTCATTATCGTCTTCGTAGCTCGTCGCAATGTGTTTCGTATTAGTAGAAAAATAAAATTTCCAGATAGAACTCTTTCCTTGTAGGTCTAAGTGCAAACAATTTTCTACTACATAATAGGTTTATTGAGTGGAAATTAATGCATTTCAGACACGAAGGTTATGTAACTGGGGAATACTGTGTCCTATCTGAGATCAATGCAATTAATTGAGCTAAAAATGATTTCCCTCATAGCCCGTCATAAGCAGGGGCGTGCCTGGGGGGGGGGGGGGGGGACGAGCGGGACCGGACCCCCCCCTCCCCCCAGGGCTAAAAATATTTTAATATATAATTCATAAAATGAAAAAAAATAAATATTTACTTTTATGAAGTTACCGCCAGTATTTTTAGATAGCCTTAATCAGCAATATTGAACACGTATTTTTCAAAATTTTCCCAGGGGAGGACCCCCGGACCCCCGGACCCCTGGACCCCCCGACTAGCTGGGGGGGGGTATTCCATACCCCCCAGACCCCCCGGAAAGGCCCTAGCCTTCTGCCTGAGCCCCCCCCCCCCCCCCCCCAGAGTAAAATCCTGGGCACGCCACTGGTCATAAGGCAGATTACCTTATTTATTAATAGTAAAGTCTTTTAACAATTCCACAGCATCCTTGCAGTATTATATTATCAGTATGAAACCAATTGCTAGTACATTTATTTATTACAAAGCAAGATCATTCTTGGTGGCGTGCACTCGTCAGAAACACCTGTTTCACGTGAACTGTGTCGCGCGAGGACGGGCAGTCGGCTGTCAGGCTCTCGGTTGCAACAATCAACAGTTTTACCTCCGCATCATCATTGAACTGTTATGTAACAGTTTTAAAACTTCAAATGAGTGTAAATTATATCTCGTGATAAATATATATGTTTGTGAATAATTACTTTTGAGGTGAGTTTTGTGTTACAATGTTGTTATTTGCGGTGTGTGAAACATGTTTGAGTGTGTTCCAGGCTGACTGTCCCTCCATGCCCCCATGTCCTGGTCTCTCCGTGTCAGCAGGAACTGCTGTAGCGCTGGTAGTGAACACGCTCAGGCACACAGCTGGTTTTATCCTAAATACGTTCCTAAACTCTAACTTTACCATGTCATTTACCACTCTCTCTGGCGTATTAAGTGTTCAGTAAACCAAATTTACTAAACCAAAAAACATATGTAGATATGGTATGTGGATTTTATCAGCACTGTGTAATATTATTTGCCTTAAAGTTTAACCTATTTTTCTAGCTACACAATTCTAAGGAAAGGGTTGTCATCTGTTATCCTTATGCGTCATGTGTTTACAAATAAAGCCATTACGTAGCAACTTTGTCCCTCACAAGTGATATTTAAACACTATCTCAAGTATCAAATCAACTTTGCCCCTAAATGGCTCATATGAATGAAGAACTAACTATATGCTAAACTAAACAGGGTCCCTAACCTTTGTTTAGAATCTGTAACTCCTTATATTCATAATCATTTACTTTGGTTGCATTTAAAAGAAATGTTCGAAAATGTATCAATATGTGCCAATAATGAATGTAACTAATACATCAAAACAGTATTCTATAACTAGAGAATATTGACCATGTGCGCTCCGTAGCTGGACTTAGGCCGGTCTTACATTTTCTGGTAATGTGTTTTGAAGTTTATCTCGTTGGCCAATGTTGCCAACTGTCGTACCATCTCATGTTATATATTGCAAGAATGTTATTTGATATTACCGAGAGTTTGAAGCCACAGATAACATGGCTATGCTTGAGATATATTTATTAAAATAACACCATTTTTTATTATTTTTTTTAAAATGCATTTTGGTGTAGGTATTAACGGAGTGAGTTTCCGAAATGCTTTTATTTGATACTCATTTATTGCGGGTTTATTTAATATAAAGTTAAAATATAAACAATTATAAGTATTTGCGACCAATTTCGTTGAGCCACATCTGTTACGACACGCCCAAAGTGGTACAAACCAGTGACGAAACCAGTAAATAGCATCCGAGCGGTCAAATCATATTCGGTCCATTTCAGACTGGAATGTCTTCCTTAGAGGACAGGCGCCAGTGATCAGAGGACTACGGTTCGAGAGAAAACAGTATCACAAGCCCGCGAGGTTACTGCGTCTGTACACCTTGCGGTCACCCAGACAGTGAGGTTACTGGGTGTCTACTCATTTCGTTGCAACTTATGTCAAGTTAGAAACAGGAAAGAAGATCGTAAAATGCAATTGAAGTATTTCTATTACTTGTGAGGTGGAACTGGTTTTGTTTTAATGTTTGCAAACATGGGCGTAGATCCCGGGGGGGCCAGGGGAGCCCGGGCCCCCCCTGGAATTAATGGGCCCCTCCTTGGGGGGACCCACTTCGTGATTTTAAAGTTAATGGTGTACACAATATATATATATATATATATATATATATATATATATATATATATATATATATCAGATTATTATTTACAACGACAGGCACTTTGACATGCTTTACATTCCTACCTTCGAGTTCCGTAGTTATTTTCCCTTACCCCTTCTGCGAAAGCCATGGTATTGAGTTTTCCAGTGAGAACTTTGAAACCCTTAATTCCTAGAAACCGTTCATTCCAAAGGACGAAGCTAGGGTAAGGTCCCGTTAGCATTTCCTCCCCATTGTTACCCACACTACCTTGTGCTCTGAAACGACAGTATTATAGGTTTCAGGTAGTCTGTTTTTAAAGTGGTTTTGCTCTCATGTGCGCCAGTCTTCTGCTTTCTTGGCAAACATCAACATGGATAAGTTCGTGACGCGGAAGAAACGGAAAACAGAATCTGATTCTCACCTGGTAAGCTTGATTGTTTTATAAGTAGTGACTATTATTTAGGTAATATATATTATTTAAGTGATTATGTAACGTTATTTTTTCCAGTAAATAACCAACTTAATACTTTGACAGTAATTATAGCAGAATTTAGTTTTTTTACGAACTGAAACTTATATACCATTTTCTGGAATTTTTTAGCTCATCTCCATTCTCTAAGGCTAGCTGCTCTGTACGTTACATGCGAATGAATATACAGGGAATAATTTTTTTCCTCGTCAATATGGAATTTAAAATCACTCCCCTTTTATTATCAAACGATAATTTTCACAATTCATGGCCGATAATCACTTCATAACATTTGTTATTTGATAACTGCAACTTTGCACGAGTAAACAGAAGTAAGAGTGAGAAAGAAGTATTTAAACGTTACATATCCGTATTTAAGTTAATAAGGAAGCAAACGCGTAATTTTAATAACTAATCAAGCGGCATATTTTAACTAAATAATTCACTGCCAAATACTGATTATACTAAATATAAGCCGATAAATGTATTTGGTTCAATTAGCTGTAGGATAAATTTCATACTTCTATCTCAGAGATTTTTCATTTGTGTCATTAAGTTTTTTTTTTTCTTTTTTACCTGGTTGATGCCTTTACTAAATAAAATAGTCTTTAAGGGTTTTAATATGATTCGATCGTTCATTTGATGTTGATCCGTTTATTATATTTGGCGCTTTGGGTTTTCAGGGCGCATCAAAAACTGTGAACAATGAATTTCACGAACAGCATTTGAATCGCAGTAATTATGTGATGTGGCATAAAAAACCGACAAAGTGCGAGTCGAACTCGCGCACAAAGGGTTCCGTACCATTATCTATAAAAACGGCAAAAAATATCATGTCTGTTGTATGGGAGCCCCACTTAAATATTTATTTTATTCTGTTTTAGTATTTCTTGTTATAGCGGCAAAAGAAACACATCATTTGTGAAATTTTATTCTGTTTTCACGTTTGTTGTATGGGAGCCCTCCTTAAATATTTGCTTTATTTTAATTTAATCATTTATTTTTAAAGTAAATATATAACTTAATATTCTGTGAATATTTCAAGTGTCTACCTGTTGCCGTTTTCAATATCGAGCAAAAACGAACAAAAAAATCACGTTGGTTGCATGGGAGCCCCCTTAAATATTTATTTTACTATGTTTTTAGTATTTGTTGTGTCGTTTGGATGAACTTAGTTTACATGAATTAGCTAAAGATTTTGCTTCAAGATCTGAAATTAGAATAAACACTTTTGGAAAATGGTAATGTATGGGTGGGGTGTTATCTATTTGCATTATATTCACGTATATTATTTTTATAGATTTTTTCATGGATATTTTATGTATTAAGGTTAGCAAATTATTCAAACATGTCATTAATTAATAATTACTAAAACATATGTTGCTCTGCTTTATTGTTAATATCACTTACGTAAAAATAAAGTGTATAACATACGAGCTTATCATCCAGAGAAGACTTGTTTCGGTTGACCTCTAGCGCAAAATTCTTAAACCACAGAATTCACGGGCCCCCCCTGGAAATCATACAGATTTGCGCCCATGTTTGCAAATAAAAAAAAAGCCAGATGTGATGTGTAGTGAGTGCTCTTTTACATTCGTAGATCCTAGTGGATTCTGTAACTGGCCAATAATACGTGAGAAAACTATTGTTCTGTGCACAATTATAATAACTTGCGTTGATCACGTATTAATGTAATTTATATGTATAGAAATTAATTATTTAATTATTTGACCAAATTTTTAATTTCGTATTCAGCCAAGTATTAATACTTTTATGGTTTTGGTTTTTTTACTGGAATATACTGGCGTTAATTTTATGGAGGTGAGTCATTTTGTGAAGCTTTTATATAAAACAAAAAGGACTACTTGCAGGGTGTCAACTAATGTTCAATTAGAACTGAGATGAGAGTAAAAAAAGGAAGAAATTTATTCAGATAGACTTCATTATCTCATTAAATTGGACCTGGACGAAATGTATTTAGATCTGGAGTCATTTAAAGTGTATTTTAATCCCGGAATATTTTATTTTGATAAAAACTTGCATGCCGGCTAACAAACTTTTTATGAAATAAAAAATTGTGAAATTTAATGCCATATTGAAAACACATACTATTATGCAAAAGCAAACCGACAATACGTATATTTTTCACAAATTCCATTTGCACCAACCTTTTTAAAAAAAATTATGACTGGTGATACTCTCCATTTGGTGCATACCATTTTATATTGAAGCGGAAAATACATGTATTGTAGTTCATAAAACTCCTAAACTAAATCTTTAACTTTTGAAACAAGGGCTATGCAAAATTTAAATGACAAAAAGAGAAAATGTTAATAAAATTATTTTTAATTAGACTGCTACTTACAGAACATCGGAACAGAGAGGCAGGCACGGTTGTAAAGGGGGCTTCTAGTCAAACTCACAATGACCACTAACTAGAAAACAGTAGTTGCGTGTTAGGAAAAGATGAGGCATCAAGAGTTTGGAAATCTAGGAACTCTAGGACAATGAATCATAACAATGATTTGCACTCTGATAATTTAATATTAAATTGCTTGTAGAATTCAAAATCAATATAATACAACATTGCAGGCATTCAAATAGGTAGTCCACCCCCAGGGTACATATGCACTCAATAGTAACACACACATCAGCCCACGCAGCTTACACATATTCTCCATATTACCTGTTTGCTAAATTCATCAAGCAAATAATTACTGCAAACTGGTATCATGTTAAAATAATAATATAACATCACTATCTATACAGCACCTTAAACTATAATAATGACTCAAAACCTATAGGCTTAGCAAGATTACCCACCAAACAGTATGCCATAACCTAGCCAGCAGGTTATTAGCATTTTCATACTTGAACATTATTAATCAATAGTTTGACGGTAAACTCCTGTACAAATTTACAGAAAGGCATTACTATACAACAAAATTAGTGGGAACTCCTTAAACCTTTATACTGTTTGATACAGCAGTCCATTGACATTTACATGTATTTATAAATACTCTCACAGCCTTATTATTTCTAACCATGCATTTGATTACCAATAATCATTCACAGTGAACTAAGTTCATCTCATCCAGTTGATGGAATATCTTTATAGTAAATCCAATAAGACTGTAAAGTCTATTGCAAGTTTACTTTTCCAGCCAAAAGGAATCAGCTGTCTAATAAAATACAAGCTTCAAAGCACTAAGCTCTATAAATAAAAGTTCACACCCAGTAAAAAGGTCCTCCTTAAATATTTACAATATTTAAAAATGCTCTTATTAGCACAGTTAATTTGTACTACAAACCCGGTGATGCATGACAACAATACAATTTATGTATTTTAGCATTTTACTATATAATGCAGTTGATTCGTATCTTTTTATTTCAGTGCACAGAATACTGGTTGGTACAGATAGTTATGTAGCATTGGGAATTATTTTACAGAAAAAGTAATTTCTTCTGGGCACGCCAACAACCATTACTAAATCACGAAACCTCAGGATATCCTTCACTTTGTAATTCGACAGACGCGTGTTACTTCCTGTAACTGTTTTTTAAGAAGTGTTTAAGAATATTTTTTAAGACTTTTAAAAGATTATTTGTTAAGGTTTTAAAGATATTTTAATTATTTGGTTTAGTTTGTAAGTAATTAAGTTTCGTTAAGTTTATAAGTTTTTTATTTATGTTTATAATAATACAAGTGTAGAGGGTATCAGGAAATGTTAAGTTTTAAGTGCAAATTACCACACAAAGAAATTACTGAGGCGTTAAAAAATTCTCTTTTTAAGATTATTATTTTAGCTTGCGTTTAATTCTTTTACAAGATGATTTTATACAGTATAAAATTTCACGCAACATGTCAAAAAGAAATGAGACAGTGATCTTTAAAAAATACGTCAGAGAGTGCGTGGTATTTGACATGGAGGGTGAGACGGCAGGAGGGGGTAGGGACTGGGGGGTGACGTGTGGTTCGTGTGGAACACTGAAGTGATGTTCATGTAGATGAGAAGGCACTGAGACGTCTCTCAACAAGTGACTGCGGCCGGCAGTGCTGTATTACAATATACTGAGTGGCTGTGGCAAAGCGCCGGAGGTTTGCCACGTTTCCTACGAGAATCATTGTCACAAGTAAGTCTGGACCTTGACGTATTTTCCCGGCGAGCACGACGAAGCTAAGAACTGTGTTGACATGACAACTCCTGCCGCAACGAGGTAACGTGTTGCGTTTGAAAACATGCTTCTATGTCACTTGGATTTGAAACATTATCTAATACAGAGACAGTTATCCATGCGGGGCTAAAATTGAACTCCCCTTAATCGCGTCACATGAACTGAGTTTGGTTAAGAAAAGACCCGGTTCTGATACAGTACAAGGTTTAATTAATGGTAGTTATTTGACTGGTAAAATAAGCTGATTATGTTAGATTATTATTGATATTTTAAAATTATGGCATATTTATTTTTCCTTGTGGATATAATTTCTTTAGGTGATAAACCTGAAACTTGTAATATCTATTCATCTTAGAGAAAATGAATTTTATCATCCTTTTTTTAGTATTTTCGTATTGTAAATCATTTATAAAAAGGGAAGATATGATGACAGACAATTTATAAAATTATTCCAACTCGTCTCGTACAGTTTCATGCTCTGTTAAATTGCGTTTTGGGAACTTCTGAGCGGGTCAAGAATGGCGGGGTTAGTATTGTTGGTAATTACCAAAAAGTAATTAAACTTGTGTATATGCTTCCCTGCGCGGCTTCTAGCCGCTCCTTCACAGCGTGGTCAAGCCCAGGTCAGGCTTCAATCTCAGCAGTGCGTGTGTTCGAGTCCCTGCCGAGATCCCGCCAAGAAACACCTTCACAGACATCCACACATAACCTCAACACAAGAGGCAGTGGCCTGGGACTCCTCGCGGGCCCTTGGTTCGATGCCCGGGTCCGGCACTCGGACCACGAGGCCCCGCTATAGCTGTGATGACAACACAGTGTGTCGCAGTGTCGTCCGAGAAGTACAGTTAATAATTAAGAATAGGACTTACAGTTGATGCTGGAACAACCAAACCTCATGATAAATTATTTACTCATAAACTGCGTCAACTAATGCTGCGGTCGCCGGTCAGCCACTTGCAGCTACTGACAAACGGCACACACGCTGTGAAGAAATGAGACGAAACTCGTAGCCACTGGACTGATTCTGCTCACCACCATCCATCGCCTACACGCAGACGCAAATTGGGAAAACAACATTGAAACTGCACCAAGCATCGTCTCGGTGCATCACTCGACAACATTACTGCTGTTCCCTAGGCAGCATCACGAAAACTCGTTAATTGGACTAACAGCTGTCATGGCTGACTGCAGACAGACTGGGTGTCATTTTACAGGCAGTTAATCTTCCGCACGAAGCTTACACAAATCACTATCGTAGATTTCACCGCAGACTTTAGGCTGAATTTCTTCCTTGTATAATCCACCATAAATTGGTGAACCTTGTAGTAAACATTTCAAGTAATAACACTTATTTCGCGGTGAACTCCCACTGCATGGCTTCTTATAAAGTATGGTTAAACCATTCATTATCTTGGTGCATATAGACTAATGATTTATTCCATTTTTTTTTCATAAGAGTATGCAATTTATTATTATAAAAATATTTTCCATTATCAGTCTGCTAGTTCTTAAGCATTTAATTTAAAAATCATTCTGTGACCGCAGACACATTTGAGTTTTTACTTTTAACAGGCTCTGCCCTAGCATGTTAAGAATAAATATATATAACAGTAAGTTAATACTTGATCCCTCTGTTCTCTTTACAATAAAGAATCACTTCAAATAAATCCATCTGAAATAAATCTAACAGCCCGAACATCAGAATGTTTCATTTAGAAAAAGCATGTCTCGCCGGCTTGTTCACTTGTTTGCTTATTTGATGATATATCCATCTTTATGTAATTATTCAAGTATGGATATTATTTCGTTTTGGTCTGAAGTATTCCCTGCTTCTCTAGAAGTCAGGAACAAGTGAAGATGTTCTACGAGCTCATTCGGATCATTCCAGTATATGAACGACAGGTCTTTATCATCAATTACTGTACCCCTACTTACTAAACCAGATCTTGTTGTACATACTTCAGGGAACATTTTAGGTTTAATTCCGTATTGCATGTTGGCTCATCTTTGATCATATGGGTGTTATATGTGTTTTATGTATTGGGCTCTTGTATTTCTTATTAACTTATATTGGATTAAATCTTCCTTTGTATAATGATGAAGATCTCTAAGAAAAAACAACTAGAGAAGGCCAGGTAAACAATTTACTTCCAATTTCTTCACCACTTTTTAATACTTTTCTAAACACTGTAATGGAATCTCCTTCGCCAGGCTGGTATGATGACAAGTGTGTAGCAGCAAGAGTGCCTGTGTGGGCTCCTGAGGAATGTAATTTTGATGCCATACTAAATATGGCAAGTGAAAATCAAACTTTTGTTTACATGTACAATCTGTCTCTTTCTACAGTATATTTTAATAGGAACTTTTTTTGGTTTAGCTTTTTACAGAAACTTTTTCTTCTACTTCACTTTAACTGGGTTAGGAGAAATGTTTTGATCTTTCAAATTATCGCCAAGGGTAGTAATTGGCTTGAATATTCTTTTGTTTACAATAACACAACTAACACAGACAAATAATAGTAGTTTCACATAGCAAAAATCCAGTAGTCAGGTTTATTATCTTACCCTATGTTTTTTGGGTTGCTAAATCCAAATCTGGAGTTATCCAACAAAATTTCCTGGTGCATTTTTGAGATATTCGCAAAAAAACATTGAAATATTGGCACTTTAATTGTTTTTGTCTCATACGTAATTTCAAACATGCGTGTGGTAGCCAAACAACCACTGAGAGTTACTTTCTTTAAGTACACTAAATGTGCCACAGTTTGAACTCAAGTGCAGATCTATGTCCAACAGTTATTCTCAATATACAGCACTTCAAATATAGGTTGTTTTTTTTTTTCCAAAAAGTGTAATTTTATGTTTAGGGTCAAATTTTGAGCCAAATACTGGGAAAATATTGATCCTATAAGGAAAATGTTTTATGCTCAGGAGTCGTCATTTTGCATAGGTGGCACTGCAAGCGAGAAAACAACAAAGCAGTGCTAGTGCATGTGCTTATTTGTGACCTTGAACCAACAATCTACAATGCTTACAGTTTATACTGTTATGATTTTCCTGCGGGTTGGTAAATGATAGCCCAATAAAAGATTTTATTTCACACACAGTTTTATTGATGGCCACTACTTATGTCACTTCTCTACGCCTCGCTCGCAACTTCGCTCGGGACTCCGCCGCGCCCGCGACTCTATCGCCCGGAAACTCCGCCGCGGGAAAACTCCCGACTCCACTGAACTCACTCACTCCCTGCCCTGTAACCTTCGTCCAAGAACTTCGCCACTCTGCCGCACCCGCGACTCTATCGCCCGGAAACTCCGCCGCGGGAGAACTCCCCACTCCACTCACTCAGACTCTCTCAGACTCCGACTGACTCGAAGGTCGGCCCCACCTCCTTAAATAGCCCTTGGGTTCCCGTCCAGAACAATCAGGAATGTCTCCGAGATATCGCGCGACCTTCGCCGTCGAAATGTCCAGAAACGCGTCGTGAGTCCTGTCGAAGGACGCGGCGGCTGCTCAAAGAACGCCGATGAACGCAACAAGCATCGGGTTCCCACAAAACGCGCCGATAAACATGTCTGAGTCCTTCTACGCCGCAGTGCGGCCTCTTTTAAGTAACTCGATCTGAGGCAGGTGCGCGCTGCGACGGTCAGGATGTCGCGAGATAGTATGACACGAGATACCAGGGAGAGGATGCGGGTGGAAGGGGGCGCAGACAGGCCGAATGAGCGCGGCGACGCCAAGCACTGCAGCCAAGCGCGATCGTAACAATATTATTAAAATTTATAACTGGGACATTCTTTTATGGACATACTATATTAGTATGAGTTTGAAATATGATTAGTGTTTGGAATATAAGGCATATTGTTTGCAATATGAAAACTGGTGTTAAAAATATGAGGATAAGTGTTTGCAATATAGGGATTACTGTTTGCAATATGAGGATTATTGTATACAATTTGTGGATTATTGCTTTGCTTGCATAAGGGCTTCCTCCGACTCAAGTTACTTATCAACGAGGTGACTACTTCAATGTCATGTTTGAACTACATGTCCCTGGTGGTTATAAGAACTGTTTTCCAGGCACAAAACTACTTAAGAGACTTAAGCAGGGTTATAAAGATTGATAAATTTTGTAAAATCCAGGACATTGTTTATATTAGAAGTGACAATTTAAATGACAGGCATGAGGAAGACAAAATCCTATCTCATGCAGCAGAAAACTTGTACAAGAAAAGAGATTAGCAGGCAATTACAAAACTATTTTTGGATTAAATTTTACTCTGAATAATTTTTCCTTTCAGTAGAAAAATTTTTCTTTTGACAACGAAGTATTCAGAGCCGATGATGGGTGATACGGAGTGGATATAAAGTGCTTGGAATGAAGGGCAGGTAAACGGGAGATCCTCGAGATAAAATGCCGACCTACTGCAGTCTCCAAGCATGATTTCCACAATCGCAAATCCTAATGAACCTTCTGGAAATCGATCCCGGAAGGGATGTAATTGGTGGGAGGCAAACACACTATATATATATATATATATATATATATATATATATATATATATATATATATATATGTGTGTGTGTGTGTGTGTGTGTGTGTGTGTGTGTGTGTGTGTGTGTTCAAAAGGATATATATATATATATACAGGGTGGCCACACTATTATTAAAACCAAATTCCAGACTTTTTCCAGATTTTTCCAGGTTTTCTTAAGATTTTCCAGGTTTAAAAAAATTGACATATATGTGGCAAAAAAATATATTTTGAAATAGTTTTTCAATTGTTTTGATTAATGTTGTTTACCGACATCAAGGACACTATAACAATAATCACTTTAAGAATTTATTAAAACCAAGAATACTCACCAATCAGTGAACAAATTACAAAAACATTTTGAAGTATTTTGAAGTGTTCTTGATATAAAGTGTTATTTTATTTAAATTAAAATCGCTGATACAAAAATTCTCACTTTTCCACACACATGAACCATTTAAAGTTTTTTTATTTCTTCATCAATGAGGGCTGCCTCTTTTAAGGCATCATTCATTATTTTCGCCTTTTTTGCCTCCAGTTCCCTTAGATTTTTTTGAGCTTCTCTTTTCTTGTCCCTTTCACTTTTTTCAGCCTCTACCTTCTTTCTTTTACTCTCCAGATGCTCCTTATAACGCGCACAAGAATTCCTTGCATAGTGGATAAGCGATTTAGTAATTTGCACATGTTGCACACCCTTAGAATTCATGACAGCATCATACACAATTCTTTGTGCAATAAGACTATCCTCAGTTTGATTTTCAACCAGACAATCCGAATTTACGGAAAAACCACGTTCCAAAGCAGCATTTCCATGGGAAAGAATAAGCAAATGCTTGATAAATAGTAGTAAACTTGGAAATGATTTGCCAGATTCCACCATAACCTGCACGTAGAACAAATCTAGACGCTGATTCTGGCGATGATAAGACTTCATGGCTTCTCCCACGGAAGCTATCTGGATAAATTCTTGGTATTCTTGCAGAATCTTGTCAGCGGTGGACCCCGGGATCTGTTGCTTTTCAACTAGAAGTTCCAAGCATGCTTTAATTCTTTTCTCAGCAAGGTTTGGTTTACTACGTATCAACTCAGGGTTGATACAGGAGATTTGTCTAGTAAGACTATATGCAAGTGGAGAACGCTGCAGAACCTTTTGAAGGAAGCCAACATAAAATGATCTACAGTCATTTTTAAATTGTAGCACAACCTTCTCAGCAAGCTGACCTCGTACCTTCTTCAGAGCATCTGTAGCTGCAAAACCAATGTCCACCTGATTTGCCAGCAGAAGGTTTTCATTTTTCGACAAGTCAATGTTTGTAATTGATTGAGCACTTTCGATAACCTCTTTTCTTACAACTCTCTTAAGCACAGTGGTTGTGAGTGCCTGAAGTTCTTGATGCAAGAATGGTGCCATTGGGTCATCACTCTGAAATTCTCGTAGAAAGGGTTCTACAAGTGATGCTCCAGCAGTGAAAAAGGCCAGTTTGGCACCCATCATCTCATCCTTTACAGCACTACAAATAATCTTGAAATTTTGGGATTCTTTAAGAGCAGGAAAACTTCGTTTGAAGTGTGAATCTTTAGGTTTCACTTTGTCCTTTATTTGCTTTTCGATGGCTTCAACATAAGTCTTCATATGTGGCAGTAGTTCATAAGCTCTTTCAGCAACTTTCTTATTTTCCACCCATCTCACACAGCAAAATTTAAGGGGGAATACAGTGCAACCTGTGCAAGATGAGAAATCTGCTCTCCGCAGAGGAACATCCTTGAAGTGATAATAAAGCGCTCTTAAGAACCCGACTACACACCATCCTGTCACTTTTATTCCTTCTTTAAACCCACCATGTACAACATGAAGCCCACAGCTGCCAATGTTGATTAGGTCAAAACCTTCACGACCTATTTCTTCACGCAATTCAGTAACTAGATCCTTAGATAGCTTCCAGTTCACAGAGGGCCCATCCATGGACACTTGAATAATTTTTCTCAAATTTTCATGTCCTAAAACATTCTTGAGTCCCTTCAATAGATCTTGGGCTCGAGTAGAGCTTAGGAAAACTGACGTGAAATACCTAGACTGCACCATGTTGAGTTCTTCATCCCAGAAGCGGACATGTATATCCATTTGTTCACGCTGAACAACCTTGTTTAGGCTTTCATCAAAACCAATAACAATTTCAGATGATTTTTTTACCAGCTCCTTCAATTCTTTTTCAAAATATGGAGCTATGCCATGGTTAATTAGATAACCAATCTTCGAACGCTGCAACTCCATTTTTTGAGTGACCGCACAGTCAGGAAACATGAGTTTCATGACTGATACACTTTCAGCTGCTTTACGAAGTGATGTGTGACCAACAATAGTGTGAAGAGCCCACAAAATTTCCGCCCTCGTAATATGTTCCCCCAAAAGGAACCTTTGAAGAACATTTCGATTTGGAGTCTCGCTGGTATCGATAGTTGATACCAAGTTATCTACAGATGACTTCTGATCAGGATCGACATGATTCGCTTGTTCATGTCGTGCAGCAATACCTGAAACAATGGAACATGCACACTGTTGTCTGCTCCCTACCTTGGGGAAGGAATAAAATCAATAAATATGCAATAAATGTCTGCGCATAAACTTATTTTACAGTATCGCATACTAGAGTTTAATCCCACCTCGTCTACTCTATTTTGCGATACCAGTCTTCTATTTTGCTAATTATTCTCCTCTGTGTTACTTTTACGCAGTTTGTAGCTTTGTACAAACTGTTATATTTCACGATTTCAACAAGTTGCCACGTTCACAAAAATATTTTCCTTAAAAAAACTGTATCGGAAAATAGAGTATAACCCATCCGCTCAACTCTATTTTCTGATACAACTTTTTCTGTATCAAAGAAAATGTAGCAATAGACGTGGTTTCGAGAAATATAACGTGCAAACTTAGTCTAAAAACATTCAAACTGCATATAAGACACACAGAGAACGAGAATAATTAGCAAACAAATACTGGTATAGCAGGTACTATCCGACACCGTTTTAATTTTTACGAGCAAAAATATACCTTCAATGTCCTTACACTAAAACATACGGCACTTACATGGCTGACCTAATCGCAAATGTTCTAGAACGCCACAGCATAACAATTATCTGATAATTATTTTTCATTTTATTTTTTATTGGTATTATGTATTATTTATAAGCATTATTTTTATGCAGCTGACTTAACCCAACCAACCTATCACTTTGTTTTCCATACCTTCTAGAACACGATACAAAATACTTTCGTATATTAAAATAACGTTTTTACATTTAGCTAATTTTTTTTATGTAGCTGACCTAACCTAACCAACCTTTCACTTCTTTTTCAGTACCATTCAGAAAATGATACAAAATACTTTCGGGTAATCAAACAACTATTTTTTCCGTAGCAAATTTTTAATTTAATTTTTCTTTGTGTAGCTGACCTAATCTAACCAACCTTTCACTTTCTTTTCAACATCTGAAAAATGTCTTCGGGTGATGCATTTTACATTTAAATATATTTCCTACTTACCTAACCTTGCATAGTCATATTGTCTTTCCCTACAATGTGCCCCGGCTGTTATTCAGCTACCAAACATTTGCCGGCATTTCTATGTTACACTGTTGCCACACCTTTGCTTATTTTTTTTTTTCAAAATCAATTATCGCATGTGGCTACCAACACTGCCGCATTTTTATTTACTTTCATACCTACCTTCATCGAATGTGTCATGATAGTTCCCCTACTTCCGGAATCGAATTTTAGAGTTGACCCTATTCTGCTCGCAACCATTTATTCATTATTAAATTATTCATTTTTGATTGGGGGACATGATTTGACTCGCGATATACTCGATTCTGCGATCAATCGGGGCGCGATGTGCCGGTCGTTTACTGTACAACGTGAAACTATAGGCTGTATTTCAAATAAATTGTAAGCAAATGCACACACTCGGCACTCTCATTAAATCTATAGAGTTCAATAGACTCTTCAAGCATTTATTTAACACAAAACAAAAATATTAATAAAACACTAGTAACTGTAACTTACCTTTGCTGCAAGACGGAACAGCTTCATGGTGTTGACCAGGATGAGTGGAAAAAAATGCAGTAACGTACATATTTCTATCTTGGCATGACTTCGCATTTTGGTGAAATTTCGATTTGGCGTGGCTTAAAAAGGCACCTCTGCCCATAGTATCAAACTTAAAACTTTTCGCACAGATCTTGCACTTTGCGCTACCTTTGTCTTTAGGGTCCTCGGTGGCCCACGGAAACTCCACCTCATAGCGACAGGAATATCTCGTTGACATGATCCTAACCTCCCTCCTGCATTCACTGCTACAAGATACTCATGCTTCCAAAAACTACAAACAAAAAATTATTCACGTTCGTGTTCCGCTAAACAATCGACGCACCATCGCCATCTTCTAAACCCTCCTCATACCTCACAAACGAAAAAACTGCGCAATACGCCAATAAGAATATAAGAACGCATATAATTTTGTCATTGGTTCCTACGACCGATCATTGCAACCAACTGCTGAATTCAAACTCATGTACTACCATTGTATTACCCACGCATTCGTGGAGCGTATTACTGTTAGAAACGATGTTTATGGTGGTAGACCTGGGTAAAGTATTTTTTTTTTTTTTTTCGTTAGTCATTTAGAACAAGTACAGGTACGAAAACATGAACGTCTTCAAATACGTAAAATGAATGTTTTGACTTCCCGTTAAGTCGTAAAACACATAGATATAGTAAATAAACTGCTGAAAAATTAATTAAATTCGAAACTAAAGCCGACGCAGTTTCTTGCAAGTCAGACGCTGCGTGTAAAAGCGGGGCACACAAACGAACTTTTCCCTAATGACTAGTAAAATTCAAGATTATTTCCAGATTTTTCCCGGGTCCTTTCCAATTCCAGACTTTTTCCAGGTTTCCCGGTTTTTCCCGGGTCGGTGGCCACCCTGTATATATCCTTTTGAACATAAAATAATATTTGTATACCATCTTCTAATGATTTGGTAAAAATTATTACATTTAACTTGGAAGTTTGGGCTGTGCACTGACTTAAAGATGAAGATAAAGTTTGCAACCATAAAGAAACTACTGAAGATTAAAATACTAGTCAACCAGTGTCTGTTAATGAGCCAAACACATTGCAGGACGATGTACTAAGGAATTCGCAGATAATGACAAACATTGAAAGCATTTCTCGTGATGTTACCTTAAACATTAAGCAAGCTGTTCTTCAACTGATACACTCCTGAATTATCACAGATCCTCAATTTCGTTGCAACCATATTGAATAAGCAATAAAATTCATGATTTGTCAAATGGAAGTACATTAAAAATCTCTACTTACCTTCCTAGAAGTTGTGGCATCAGGTGATGAAACTCACCCATTGTTTCCCTGTGTACAGTTATGGGATCAGCCACTCTCTCTCCCTGTTAAGAGCTAACATGACACATACTGCTGCTGCAGCACAGTCACCTTCAACTATTACACAAAACAATGTAATCTGCAAAGTATCCAAACTCTGACGACACAAGGAAACATCAGCACAATGTGAACCTGATGGGATCTGACACATAATGTTAACACGAAACATCAGCGTAGATTGTATGCAGCGTCACAATTACCACGTAGGTTAGAAGGAACTAGAATTCGTGGGTCACCTAACCAGTGCAATGTGAGCGGAGTCACCCCTCCGAGACCAGCTCGCCCTCACTCAAGAGAAACCTGCCCCACAGTTGCAGAAGCTGATGGGTCTGCTCAATTAGATTTTGTAGTTTATAGCTGTTTTTTTTTTTTGACGTGATAATGTCTTAGAAATCGATGAACGCCGGCTACACACACGAAAAAGTGTCACGTTCCGCCTGAGCCGAGCGTGCAAGAACCGGCCAACCGACGTGCGAGAAAATCTTCTCTGATATCAAACAGGTTAAGGCGGGCTTTTTAACTAATTGTTCGTGATTATATTTAAAAAATTATTTAAATTAAATTTGCAAAAATTGTAAATAATATTTTAAAATTAAAAAGTATGCAATTTTTCATCAATGTTTTCTTATGACGTTATCACGTAAAATTATCATCTGTAAACCCACCCCCCCCCCCCCTTTTTTATGATCACTGTCCCTCATGACAGATTTCTGTCTTCAAAAGTGAAATTTCAGTGGAAAAAAGCTGTCGAACATGCCTTCTCACTCGTCAAATGCAGGTTCTGTCGAATGCCACACCCTGATTTGTCTGTTCCCTTAAGAACACGTCTTCTAGAGACAAATGCCTGTCAAAACAGCATGGGTTTGAGGCTGTAACATCTGGAAGACGGTGATGAGAGGCAGGCAAAGTTCGGCCCCACAGAATTATATTACATGAATGAGCAGGAGTGCCTCGCAACGGTGTGGTACCCACTCCGACCTTACCTTGTGCACCAAATAGCTAATGTTTTCCGATGCTGGTTCACCCAGAAGGCTCTGGTGCTCCAAAATTACCTTTGATGTGGAGCACGTTCCTGGGCAGCCACCACCCCCACCCTAGAGCCACACTTCAGGGTGAGTAGCCAGACTGAGTTCGCCAGCCGACCTCACTAACAGTGTTGTGTGCCTTTCATACCCACCCATTTGTGGTCCATCAGCCTCCCTGGTGGCAGCTGTTATTCCTCCACGCAGTCCCACCAGGATACGCCAGAGAAGTGTGGGCACATGGAGAAACTCAAGTGTCACCCCCTTCCACACGGGTGGCAATACTACATTTCTACCAGCGGGAGCTTCGAAAATATTTCACTGGCTGGGCATTGTTCACAATGTCCATGGAAAAGTGCGGAACTGCCAACTCTGTCAATAGCACACGACACGATGCCCCGATGCGGTGGAACACCAATGTCCCAGGCTGCTATGCCCCTCTATCCACACTATTTCCCTGCACATCATGGGCCCTTACCCCACACACCACGTGACAAATGCTCTCGGGTTTTCATCACCGACATGGCAAATACAGGCATTTGCTGTTCCAAATGTGTGCACTGGGATCATCACCATACTTCTAGACACTGAAGTGTTTCTCCGATATGATTTTTCCTGGGTCCTCTTTAAGGCCAACGGGAAGTAATTAGTAGGGTGAGATGCTGCCGAGCTGACGGCAATAAAACACAATACCACCCCGGCATGTCCCCGGCAAGCCAGGCGGAGTGCCACGGGACATCCAGGTCAAGATGCAGCTCCGTCTCCATGATGACCACACTAGTCGTCACTGGCCTGTACCCCGTCCAACTGCTCCCGGGCAGACGCCTCGCACCACCAGAACACTCTGTCGCAGGTGCGACACACACCCCTCGGACACACCAGTCACTGCTTCAGCAAGAGACAGGGCAGTTGGTCTACAGTCGGCGCCACTACCTGTCGGAAAGTGGTCTATACCCATAGTGCATGAGGTATTCTGATGACTCGGGCCCACTGCATGTCTTCATGAAGTTGCCAATTGGCCAAAGTACACGGAAATGGAATCACCTTATCCCATTTGACGAAACCCATGACACTTCAACGGGCCAGCAACCCAATACAATAACCCCGATCAGGATCGACATGGGGCAGAGTTTCAACCACAGACAGTCTGGTGAAAGCCCTGAACCCCAAGCTCTCCAGCTGTGGGCAACAACTACACACGACCAGCCAGCTTAGGGCTGACACATGTCCTAGCTATGCAGCAGAATGATACACGAGACGGACATATCGACAGATGAAGTGCACTACCGAGTCAGTTCACCCAGAGATAACCGACAGCCGTAACACAGAAGAAGACCCAGACATACAGTTCCTCTACGACGAGATGTGTGGTTCAAAATGCCAAACTGTCTAAATTTGAACAGCCCTGCAACAGACAAATTCACCGGAGTTGTAGACCCCCAACAAAGACGTTGATGGGGTACGATCAATAGTCAATGATGCGGACCGAATGAGGCACGACACGATGTGGAGGGACTGACCAGGGTTGCAACCCCGGGTCAACTCCCAGCACCTCAGCACTCGACTCGCACGGTTCCGAAACGACGAGTTGCATTATCCACATCCAGATGCGGACAACATGCCCTATTTTACCCATCCCAGCTTCATTGACACGCGATGCTGCGTCATGCATCACACCACTATCCAGGCCTGCTTAATCCACACACACCGCAGTGCATCATTCAGTTGGTGTGACATGGGGTATCCACATGAATAGTTCCACAAGGTCTCGGGCACGAGCGCCCTCCGCCATCCGCGCCATCGCGATACTGGCCCAAGGCGCAGTGCGGGTGCTTATTGTCGCAGAAAGAGTAACAATTGCTTGTAAATTCCACTTCCTAGTTTTCCATGTTGTACTCTTGGCTCAAATAAAAGTTTCCTGGAAGCAGGAATAACGCACCTTGCTAGTCGTGAAATCGAGTGGATGAAAAATTTGGATATATAGTCTGAATTGATATTTAATCATCTATGAAACTGTATCAAGATGTTTGTTAGAATAAATTGTAAATTAAGTTTTCAATGTAGCCTGATTTATTCAATGAAAGTGGTTGTGTACAAATCCTTTGTACAAAATTGTACAGTGGTGTCACTCCTTATTTTTTTCCATTTGTAGATAATTTATTACTCTTTGCTATAATTTATATTAATCAATTTTTAATGTTTAAATATCATAAAATTTAATTTTTACATTAAGTATTTCTGGAGCAACAGGCTGTAAATGCAGCCATTGAGACTGTTAGTTTTTTGTGTGATATAATGTGACTTACTTAGGTATAAACAGAACTGTTAAGCAGTAAATACAGTTCTATTTTTAATCAATAGTCTGTCGAAGAATCATGGTTGACATTGCCTTGTTGGAAAATTATCTTGAACTCAATTTTTAAACCGTTGTTAAGAATTGAAGTTAATTACTTCCTTCCCTGTAATTGTAATATATTTTACAGATAAGGAAGGTAGTCCTGCTTCAAACATGTGTACCATTTCATGGTTGGAAATTATCAAAGTAAAAATAAATTGCAAAACTTACGATGCTTGTAAGCAAATTATTATGTATCAAAGCAATTATAACCTACATAACATATGTAGAGTCCATCCAAGCTCCACTGTATGAACTCTGGTGTCTGAACAGTCCAACTCGCAGTTTACTTTGTGCACTTCTTTAAGTGCTTGAAACACAATGGAGTAACTGGAAATGTACATACCCTACCATTATGCAACTAGTTTATGTAATAAATAAAACCAGAAGTCTGATGGTGCAGTTAAGAAAACAATAGGCTATCAATAATAAAATGATATTGCCAGACATGGCAATAAATTTGCCAATGATTAAAGAATAGGTAAAACACTTTATATCTACAACAATCATTTTGTTCTCATTGTTTGCAAGAATAACTTACAACACATGTTTTATTGACAATATTGCAAAGTTTCACCATTACATGCACTTGGAATCTTCTAAGTGACTGTCAAAAATATCTGTACAGCCTACATACACACAAACCCACAAAGACTCTCATAAAGATATTTACAAAACTATACACTTCTTTGTTGTGCTTATTTTTTAATTACAGCTACAGAAAAAATCTGGTACACGTATGAAAAAAGTAGGATATATGACTGTGTATAAACGGCATTAGTATAATACCGTGTTTATTTACCACTCCCGTACCATAAATTCTTAACTAGCTTGATGCAGAACAACAACACTCTCAAATGTCATAAACATTCTTAAAATGCGAGAAAAAAAAAATCTTAATAATACTGTAAAGGTACTACATTACTAGAACTGAATGTACTGAATATACTTCAAAAACATATAAATAAATTAAGTTCTCAACCGAGAAACAAAAATACAGAATGTGAAAGTTTCATCATGGTTAATGTGTAAAATGCAAATATTATGTATTGATTCCGATTATGAAAGTAACACCACAATATTTAACATGTCTTATTTACAACGATTTCAACACTGAAAGAATTGAGAAGAATTCTCAAACCCAGAAAATAAATAACACTAAAATTCACAGGCTCGAAAGCTCTCGTGGTTAATGTACTGGATAATTTGCACCAGACTTGACCAAGACTATACTTCATTGCTGTAAGACGCAGGACTCTTCCGATTGTACCCCCTGCCATGCGTGCCCCTGTCTCGAACAGGAAGGGAGCCAGCCGCTGGTCTGCTCGTGAACCCCCTCGCAACCAGCCTCTACTGAGCTTCACGATTCAATTACATTTATATTGTTTGACAAGCCTCAAATTTGTACGATATCATTTTTTGTATGTTAATAGAAATAATGATTAGGTGTAGCAAAGAAATATACCTTTACTTCATATTCATTAATGTTTTAGTAATACCTAATTGGTTCATTGGTAATACCTAATTGCTCTAAGTAATCTCGCCACACATTCACAAAGACTGCATTTAATTTCCAAACCTTGATGTTGACAGCTTTGATGCTTAAAGGAAAGTTTAACAAAGACGCATCAGTCTTTCAAAATGTTTGTATTTTTTTGTTGGTGTAAATGCAAAGCAACTGTATGTTCATTAGGTAAAATGATTGTTGTTGAGGTTTTTCTTCCAAACAGTTAAGGATTGATAAGTTAGACAACTTAGTTTGAGCAGAATTAGCACAGTCTGAATGTACAGGAAAAAAAAAGGCCTGAATGTACAACTACCAATCTTTTTTTACATTTAGAGGAGTCAGTGTTAGTCTATATTCAAAATGGAGACCGTATTCTGCTGCTCGTTTAAGAGAAAATTGTGTTTTGTTGAATAGCTCGACCACTTTCAACTTTTAACTGAATTTGTAGGAAATGGAATCCTTTACAACCCTGGTCACGACAGGCTCGACTGCGATGGAAGTCGAGGCTGGACTCCGTGTCCCGGGACAGGCGGACAGCTCCGCTGGGCTCACAGCTCGGTTATGCGGTACGCGGGCGGGGCGGCGGGCCGACTCAAGGTCGCGCAGTGGCCTCTCTGCGCTCCGGCCAGGCGCGCACTCTTGCTGGGCTCCGGCGCCAGCTCCTCAGTAAAAATCGGAAGACTCCAGCGTCTTACACTGTTTGCTCAGAGTCGCGTACTGCCCATGGTTAGGTCCAAGCATTGCAGAGGTTCCGGACCCGAACTCAGGCCCTCCACCGCCTGCTGACTCATGATGGGGACCGTGCTGGGACTTCTCCTCGCGGGCACCGCGGCCATCTCTGTGAACACACACCGCTCCAATAGGGCATGGCTTTCCATCGCGTTCCGCCACCAATGTATACTAAACATTTATCAAGTAGGCTAGAAAAATCAAAAAAATTTACATTATATTATTTTTCATAAGAAAATTCTAGTTCTAAATTCCATAAAATGAAAACTTAACCCTTTTAAGTAAAATTACCTTCTAGGTTTCAATTGCCCCTGGTACCTGTGTAGTATCTGTTATGTCCTATGCACAATCTTATGGCACGTGTAAATGCGGAGTGCTAAAAGAATAGTTTGAGCGAGAGTTTTGTTCTGGCATCTTAACAGCTCAAAACAACACAAAGTTTATTAACCAATTTAATAATTGTGTACAAACGATGCCGATTGTGCCAAATGTGCAGCAGTGTATTACAAACCATTCTTTTTCACTTTCCTTATACATTAAATTTATTTTTGCAATATTAAAACTACTTTCGTTGCTATGATAATTTTTGATAAGGAAAATTTAAAGTTTTCTGGAACAATATCGTAGATTAACTAAGACATATTATTTAATTCAAATTGATCCTAGATTTCTAAGTATCTATTCATTGTACCGACTTTGGTTTTTCAACCCCTTGCAGACATCAAATTTTTTTTTTGTACAAAATTTTCAAACATTTACAACATTTACAAATATTTTGAACAGATTCGATGGTGTGCTTATTAAAGGAGTAATGTTTTGTCCTCCAACCACTTTTTTTTTTACTCCTTGCAGTTATGGTTGGTTGTAACAAAAATGTATTTTAACTAATTATTTTAGTATTACTCTAGCAAGAGATATTAGTTTGATACGGATGTGATATTTGTCACATTAACAGAGATTTTCTGTTTTAAAAAAAAACCTTCCCCTATAATCAATGTTTGTCCATCTCGCGCGAGATTTTCCATTAATTTATTTCATGTATCTTTTTGAAAGTGATTTGTGCAAAACTATGGACTGCTGCTTTGAATCACACCTACCTTACCTTTTTAAAGTACATTTTTTACAGTAATTTTAAATGCTGTTTTTTTTTTTTTTTTTTTTTTTTTTATGAATTTTGCGTACACCCTGGTATCATTGATTTTGTCAGAATTTTTGCATGATTTAAATAATTTTTGGTATGAGCAATGCTGTGCAGCCAGGCCGGGTGTGGGAGTGTGCGGAGCCTGTCTCTCGGCAGACGTGTGTCGCTGTGGCTAGCCGTGTGTCGCTGTGGCTAGCCGTGTGTCGCTGTGGCTAGCCGTGTGTCGCTGTGGCTAGCCGTGTGTCGCTGTGGCTAGCCGTGTGTCGCTGTGGCTAGCCGCACGGGGCCTCGGGCACGGACAGTCTGCTGTGTCTGCTCCTCTCTCCGACCTGCGTGCACCGGTTCTGGCTTTGCGTTATATAGCGCAACCTACGTGGTGAGCTCATTTCCCCAGTAGTTATTAGTTTCATACTCGTAATTTCGTACGTGTTATCCTCTCTCGTGATCACATTTCCCCGTTTAAGCTTCATGTAAAGTTTGTAGCTGTATTTTTATTTTCATTAAAAATATTTTCTGAATGGCTGGATTATACCATTTATTTTATTTATTTATAAATAATAATAAAATAAGGCAGTACATAATAGAGCACGTATGTACAGTAAGATTAACACCATTGTTGGTAATATAGAATGTGATTAAGATTTAATTGATTGAAAATAAAGCTAAATTAATGTCAATTTTGTCTTTTACAGGACAGTACATGTTTTAATTTAAAGTAGAATCGTGAATCACCTGTTTTTGGAGTGTATTTGGTCAGTTTTCATAAAGTCACTTATATAAAGGTTAGAATTTCCATTAATTCTGACTTAAAATTTTCAGAGTACTTTCGCTAACATCCCAGAAGCCTTGTGCGAAGTTTCTCTAGGATTTTAAGGCTTTGCACGAGTTATGACTCGTGGAAGCATATCTGAGAAATTAATTACAAATACATTAAAATGCATTACGTATCCCCTGGTATTTTCAAAGTATTCTACCAATCATTTCATTATTTAATCTGTAGTCACTATCTGTCATTAGAGCGCTGTAACAGCCAGCTGCGATTTCTATCGATCAAAACCAGCTGTGGCAATTAATTTATTTTCCAGACCAAATTGTGCTATTTTAAGAATAAAAAAGCTTATTGTATCAAATTTTTTTTCTTTTTAGGTAAGTTTGCAGTCTCGTGCAATTTGTTGACAATATCAACCTCATGACTAGCCTTGTGGGCACAGTGTTGCAAGCGCTCACACTCACATTACGATGCAGACACCTGTATGCTACTGAACTCTGGCTCTGTGAATGATTACTGTTACAAAATGCTGTTTGTAGAAATTATGTCCTACTAGTTCTGGAAAACAATGAAAAACTGCCTAGTGGTAAAAAATATAAGTATTAAGATTGGTTCAACACAGCATGTACTAAACAGATAAGAGATTTCTCATATTTTTGCTCATAAAAAAAAGGCTCATAATTGATGATTTATTATATTGCTGTGACTTTTATTCTTATGAAGTTCGAAAAACTGTGTAAATGGGTACTACTCTAACACATATTATTACATTCTAATTTTATATTATATGATAAAAAAAATCATAATAGGATAATTTATTTAGTTTATACATGTATGAGTAAATACAATTTGAAGTATTATCAGTTTCATGGAAATAATTTGCTATGATTATTGTTTTAAATGCTCACTGTATCAGTATTGAGACGAAAACTATGAAGAGATTACCAAGTACAAGATGAACAACATAATCTAGCTGCTTTAGCAAATAAGCACTCATTTAACTTTTATTTTCTGAGTGACGTCAGTAAGGTTTTTCTTAAAATAATAAGCTTAAAAAATGTCAGAGAAAAAAGTAAGCCAGCCTATGTTTTTGTTACTACTTGTATCACAGGATCGGGATGGAAGGGAAATCTTGGGTTTGTTTAAAGCAAATTAAATCCAATCAGTACCTCTAAAAAAACAATCAATGTTACCACAAAGTACAACTACAACAGACATGCAGGTCGAGGTAACTTCTGCTGAGCGTGAGGGCTGATAGTATGTATGAGACTGTTCCCTTGATGTGTCTTACACCGGCGATTATTCTATTCAAGAATTTTAGTTCATGGTATTTGAGGCTTTTTAGGTAAGACCAGGTTTGTTTCGCGACATGAACTAGTTTACAAACATGGTTGTGTAAGTACTTGTAACATTTTACATTTATGGCTAGAGGTGGTTTGACATTAATTTACGCTTTCAGGGGTTATATGTACATTTCTATGAACCTTAAGTTTGCTAATGCATTTTATGCGAGTGCCATCATTTGAGTTGGGTATGCCCTTAAAATTGTGTTATCGGCAGTTTGACAATGTCTTTAGTGTTTTGGTATTTAATCCAAAGCCATGTATCACATTAGTATTGTGGATGCTGGAGTTTTGTACATTTTGAGTCTTTGTAATCATTTGTATATGGTTGATATTTAAATCTGTTTTACCAGAGAATAAATTCAATATTTGGTGTGAATTGAATTTACTTTATTTGTGGAGCCATGTACTTCAATGCTGTTAATTCTGTGGCATATTGGCTAGTTCACGCAGAGTTTAATTCTTAGTATTTTATTGCTCCGTGAGATCATGTTTTTAAGGAGAATAGTATTTATTTCCTCCTAAAGGGTAGTAGACATTATACATTTTGTATTGATTTCCAAGTATTAAAAGAGTTGGCAAGTCTTAATTGAAGCTACTTGAAACACCCGATTTTGGTGAAATCCTTACTGAACCTTCTGTAGAGTTTGGGAATTTGTCCCATTTGTGTGGAGAATTATGTACCAATGCATTGTTTAAGCAATTACAGTATTTAATACTTTAGTCTTTTGAATTACATAGGTGTCTGTTATTCACATATTATTGGGTGTATTGAAGTTGAAGCCTACCTTAAATAATGTGTCTTGATCAATTGGGCACCAGGGCAAATGTCACGGAAACTGTGCTCTAGCTGATATGAGCATTTATTGTACATTAGAATATGCTCATATTTATTCTATTGAATGCTTGCATCGATTTAGATGAATCAATTACAATTTTATAACAAATTATTTACTCATTTAATGTCTTATCAGTATATTCCATTTCAGATTGTTAAAGGTTTGAGTATAGTAACTCCTGATTTATGTTTTTTTATGAACTGCATCTACTTTAAATTAAAACAGTTTGACATGCTTCATTCTTTATACTACATTTTGACTAAGAAGATGTTTGCTCTCAGAATACGAAGACCTACATCTACTTGCGCCCTCGGGACTAGAGGCTGCCTGGCTGATATCCGATCAACTCTGCCGTGTCCGCCTTACATATATACTTCGGTTCAGGCTATTTTTTATTTTAAGTAATATCATGCACATACTTAACTTACAGATATCTTTCATGAGTATTTTAGTTGACAATATTCGTTCGTAAATATAACCAAGCTTGGGGGCCCCACAAGAGAAAAAAAAACATTTTAAAAAATTATCATTAACACATGTCTGGTTGCACTGTAGTGGCAATGCCACACGAGACTTCACAAGATTAACTTTTACAAAATATTTATTTCTGTTCGTTTTTTTATAATTTATGGATATTTAGAACAATAATTTCGGACATTTCTTACAAATTTGGTAACTGCAAGTTTGTATGTATTTGGTGCGATAATAGACGGAGTCCCAATAACTGAAGAACTATTCATGTCCAAGACTTAAATAATTTCATATTTCTACAACATGTACTTTTTAAACCTGCCTGTAATATTACATTATAAAATAAATGCAAATATAATGTTGTGTTTTATTGGGCAAATAGTTTCATATTAATCTGTATTTTATTGTTTTCATATTCTACCGGTTGAATTGCTGTTAAAATATTCCCCTCTTCCAACCACTTTTTTTTACTGACTCAGCTGTAGAATTTTAGTTGAAAAAAGATTAACTTAATTAATATAAATACTAGCTACACACTGATATTTACTAAAAATCTAGAGGAAAATGTAGCACAAACAGATGCATTAATTTGCTATTCAAAAGAGTTTTATAACACATACTACTAGCAAACAATATTTCATACAGCTATTGGAAATATATACAAAATATTTATAAACACATAAAAATAATGCAGTCAAGCTATGTAGTAAGGTAATCTTGTACAAAATAAGCTTACATTTCAATTTTTTACTCTACAATCCCACTATCAATCATACAACTAAATAATACAGAAATGTATGTAATTTAGGAATTATAAGGTATCTATAATATATTTTCTTGTAAGAAAGTAAGCTACCTAAACCACATTGTATGTTAAAAAATATCATTTTGTCTGTATGAAATTATTCAATTCAATACCAAAAACTTCTGACGTTATTGACTTGAACTTCAAAAAACGTTTAGATGGAAAACCCAGGATCAATCCAGTATTTAATATGTTTGATATTTCAACAAATCCAAAGATTATATATTCACATATACAAGCACATACATATGTGTGTGTATATATCAAGTTCACAAAACGTTATGGAGGAACAGCGAGAAAATTAATTACTTCCTGAAGCGTACGTCTAGCATAGCATATGACAAAGTGGAACCAATGGGAAAGAGTAGCGACGAATTAAATAATAGCAACAGCAAGATAAATAACGTCTAAAAGGAATGGAGGTGTTAAAACAGAAAAGAAACAGACCTAAAATAAATGCTTGAAGCAAATATCATAGTAGATAAAACAACAGGTCAAACACAACAAAATTTTAAGAATACTACACTAATATTTAAATGTAAATATTTTCAAATAGCATGTCTGCCTCATGGAAATAAAAATCAACTTATTCAAACACATGTTGTGGCCATTTCTAAATAAAACAAGACTAACTGCATCAAAATTGATATATTTTGAATTCTTGTTGAAAAATATAACAAACTTGACATTAGTTTCATATAAACCTCAACAAACTGTTATGACATTAAACTTTAACTCATGAAATATTACTTTATAATATCAAGCAATATAGGTTATGCACTAAATGTAGCACTCAATTAGATAACACGCCTTATTACATAAAATAACGTGGACTCCTGATATATTGTTATTGTTTTTAAATATAAAAAATAATTATTGTAAGAAAAGCAAAACATGACATGGTTTTTGATAAAAATAACATGAATTTGCATTAAAAAGGGCAATGTGTAGCTGCAACTACTATACTTTACCTGCCGGAAACACATGCAAGCAAGTGAGGACAGTAGCGTGCTGGTCAGTTAGGACCAACATGCGTGGAAGGCATGCCATGCACGTACAGGGTGGCAGGAGGTGAAGGGGTGTGGTGGGAACGGAACAGGCCCGTGCTGCCATACGACCCTTGGCTGCGCAGGGTCCGCGCGGCTATGGCCTGCGACGCGGCCGAGGGGGGCAGGAAGGGGTCCTGTTCGTCCACCTGCAGGTAGTCCCGCCTGCAACACAGCAGCCACCACTCACCTCCGGCATACCGGGCGTGCTGGGGTTCAGAGCTCCAGACACACATAACAACTATTACACATTACCTTGATAAACATTACTAACCTTCAGTGGATCTACAAATAAAAGAAACTATATCTTTGTTTCTCTAGACTTTACTGGTCTGCACATACTTTCTTTTTTGGTATCTTAAGATGACATAAAATAATAAATTGTTCAAAAAAAAAATTAAAAACATCCTTTGCCATAAGGTTTTTATGACAAATAAAAAAATTACATAAAACTATTTGAATTATGGTTGTTTCAGAGTCCAAATGAATTTAGAGCTTTGAAGTTATGTTTTCGGTGTCTTGACATGTGGAAACTTTTTTTGCATAATTTGAAGCAATGCTGATTTTGGAAGTGACCCGTATTCCGAGAACAAAGATCCATGTCTCGTGAACAGGGACCTGAAACCCAGTTGTTCAGCGTGAGATCAGTGGAATAGACTGGAAGGGACACTGCTCAGTGAAGTGTGATCCGTGATCCAGGCCATCCACACCACGTGACTCACCTGCCTTGAGGCACATGCTCGGACCAGGTCCTGCGATTCGGGTCGTCCAGTGTTCGTGCTGAGACCATCGCCAACCAGCCCAGAAGAGAACCAGATCACTGAATGGTTAACCCAAAGTATGAACCCGATCTATCTGACTCTTTTTGGGTGTATAAGGGGGCCTGCCAGCGCCATAGATAACTTCATCGAGACTAGACAACATGTGATCGCCACTCAAGTGGCCTGCCTGTATGCGACCGTCGTATCCGCCTACGACTAACGCCGCTCGAGGAGGCAGCCAGGCCTGGAGGGACTCTGGTAAATGCTGCGACTCCCACATTTAAAAAAAAAACTTTGTCATGTGGCAAACAGTGAGAAGTGGTGGGAAGAAGATGAAGTATTGATGTTTGTTACAGCTAGTGGTTATTCAGGTGTGGTGTAAGTGGCGTGGAGGAGGCACAAGGCGTTGCTAACATTGCCTGAGACGACACACACGAGCCGGACTTGACGAACGAGGACGCCCACAGATCAGACAGTAGCGGCAGCCATTCTGTTTGGCAAACGAGTGGTTGGAGTGACCAAGTTTTAGTTTGAGAAAAACGTCACGGACGAGTGGCTGAACCGTGCGTGCCGTTGCCGCGGCTGACTTCAGGCAGGGCAGCTGTGTGAAGACGTAGCGGACGTCCTCGAATCACCGGGTGGTGGTGACCCGAGGTGAAGACGGACTACAGCATCCTGGCGTCGGAGTAGTCGCAGTCACCGCACATCACCTGATGGACATCACGCGGCAGACGGAGGCGACTGGTGGGCTCAGCTACTGATACTGACAAGGCGTGTGGAGTAACATGCTTGACTTCCTCACAACAGGACGGGATTCACTTCCAAGTGGGTTTATATTACAGTTCGTGAAGTACTCGGACCCTTGGACATTGCGCTTTACTCATACTGTCTTTGTTTGTAACTACAGTAAATTTATGACCTTTCTGGCATCTGCTCTTAATATGGGTAAGTGTAATGTTTATGACTGAATGTAGAACTTGCATATAGTAGATTAGTTCTGTGGTTAACTTAAAACTCAATAATTTAAAATATTCTCTCTAGAATCGCGCCGTGAGCCGAGAGGAGATAGCAGGCCTCGAGTATCATTCCACCTGGAAACGAAAATAGATAAGGCATACACATGTTGGCAGTACGTAGGCCCAATAAAAAGGGATCAAATATACTAACAAAGTAGTCTGTGAAGGGGTAAATGTGGGCAGGCCAGGAGACTGTCATGTTGCATAAAGTTTTAGGAGAGCATGTGAAACGGGGTGGAAAAATATTTGTGGATACCAAAGGCCCATATGCCGAAAGGGCATTGAGGAAGGTGGGGGGTTAAGAGAATCGCCCGACCAGTGGCGCTTGGTGGCCAGCAACAGAGCTGCTAGGTGGTGCTCATGGACTCCACTGTCTAGCATACCGCTGGAAGATGGCACTGCCTGGCAGGACAAAGCAGAGTTAGGGGCTTAACTTCAGTCCAGCAGGAGGGCGCTGCACTCGAGGGCCAACAAGAGCTAAGGTAGATGCCCCACGGGAGGGGATCCTGTCATTGGCTGGATCTGGGTTCTGAGAAGCACAGGGATAAACAGTGGTGGTGAAGGGGCGTGGGGAAAATGCTGGCGCAGACTGACACTCCAGGCCTATCGGGCTCAGGCAGCTCGAAATGTGATACGGACTTCTGACGAAACTCGCAGACGGGAGCGTGCTGCCGGAGCTACGGACAGGAGAAATTACACGCCGGAGCATGAACAGAGACGGGGGAACAGGAAACTCGCTGCTAACACAGCTTGGGAAGAAGAAAGTGCGGCGGGCTGCTGTGATCAAACTAACAGACAAAGGTTTTAACTATGAGGTCCTTTTAGGATACAGAAGTTAAAAAAAAATTATGATCCTTGTTTTACTGATCAAAGTAATATATATATATATATATATATATATAATCATGGTGTCCAGAGAAATGCCTAATTTGCGGCACATACTTCCCTGCTGAAAGGCGGAGCCCACGGTCAGTATCTGTACCCTAAACACATAGTAAGGTAGTTAACCTCTTACATAGCAACAAATTAAGATACCCAAAATTCATATGGAAAAAGTACAACAAACACTTGTACACAAACTTTTAAACTTAAGTGGCGCCATTTAAAAATTAAAAAAATACATGTTAGAATACTCATAATTAGTTTCATTGTTTTGTATGACCCTAACTACCGTATATACTCGTGTATAGCGCGCCCTTTTTTCCCCTCAAGTAAAGTAAAAATATAAGGATGCGCGCTATACACGGAAAAAAAAAGTGTGGGGGGGGGGGGGGAGGCGGGGAGGAGTGGAAGTCGTTAACTGCCGTTTCTGGCCAGCCCCCACACATACGCACAAGCAACAAGGCCTCTCTTTCACACACACACACACACACACACACACACACACACTCTCACAACCTGGTCTCTCGCACACGCTCACAGCACACACACACACACGTACGCGCGCGCGCGCAAGCTCGCACATCATGGTCTCTTGTTTATTTTTAGACCTCCCCCCTTTACAGAAAGCCAGCTCAGAAGCTAGTAAAAAAAGTTCCCCCCCCCCCTTGTCCACTTTCTTCACTTCCTCCATTCCTCGTCCCAGCAGCGACCGGTGAGTCATCTAGTTCTCCGCGCCAGCTTAGCAACGTAGCGTAGCACGCATCCCTCCCTCCCTCCCTCCACGTACCAGTTGTGACGATACAGCGCTTCATTATCTTCCGTCTACACAGCAGAGTTTAAGTATTTTCCTGACGCATCACCACACATCAATTTAAATAATCAGGTACCACAAAATGTTAGTAAAATTTATTTATGGGAAAAAAATTTTAATTTTTTTTCTTTGGAATTTGTTGCAAAAATTGTGGTGCGCGCTATACACGAGGGTGCGCTATACACGAGTAAATACGGTATGTGACCTAGTATTTTCGGTTTGGTAAACATCTTAAAAAATGTCCCAATGTTACTAGTAGGCAAGGTTATTAACATCACTTAGGCCAAAAGCATACTTTATTGATTTCAATCAGAAATGATTTTTGTTTCCAGTATTTTATGCAATTAATATTCTCTTTAAAATCTTAAAAAAAAAAAGTCCAAATGTTAGTAAATTTGTTTGTTTTTTTTTTTGGGGGGGGGGAATTACAGTTTTTTTTAAATTAAATTATTTATATTATGTAGCTGAGAATCTTCCTAATTTCAAAATTAGTATTTTGCAAGAGGGGTACATTGTTATGTAGTGATACATGCATGGTTAGTGGCAGTGACACACACCTCTTCCTGATGTAGATCCAGGTGTGCGAGTCGACCCAGACGAGCACCGTGAAGAAGACACCTGCCGCGACTGCCGCCAGGAGCATGAAGCTCAGGCCGAACCTACGACACACGGCGACACCTGTCCATGCTCGCACGCAGTCGAGGCAGGTCGAGAACTGCACCGCTTCCTCTGACAACACTGTCCGAGATCAAGATCAAACAGCTCAGAGAGGTTTGTTATAACTATTTCACAAGCTTTTGCAATAGTTCACTTGGAATATGGTTAAATATTTTGTTGCATAAAGCTGAAAAAGTTTAACAGTAGGGAAAAAAAATGTATTTTTTATGTCACTAGAGAGATTATTTTAAAAGCTATGACGATAATTTAAACTTTACTATAACTTTTAGAGAAAATATTCGTAGTTTAAATATATTGTATCAATGTCTTAGGATTGACTATTTCCTTTAAATGTGAGCACGATAGTGCAAGTCCAACTAACACTCATCCACTATTTGTTTATGGCGGATCTTGTGGCACTCATTCAAGGCAGTAACTGAGTATTACTTCACAGTTAATAAAAAATAAAATGGCACTACAAACCCAAATGCCATAATTGTGTAATAATATTGAAAATATTTAATAAAACCCATAAAACCCTATAATTATTTATAATTATAATTAGGAATAAATATGAATGGATGAACCGGGCAAAACCCATGGACTTCAACACAGCCAGGGAAAGGAAGAAAGGACATTAGTGCAATAAATACAGTAGAACCCCGATTTAACGAAGTGCTATGGTTACCGAAAATGTTTACTCTAAATCGATGTTTCGTTAAATCCGATTTACCGATTTTCAATGACCCCCGCACTCATAATCGCGTCCCTACGTTTCCATATCGTAGACAGGGTCGACGCTGATATCTTGTGCTGCCGTGCTATCTCAGACTTCGTCAACTTTACATCTTCAACGTCTTTTAAACTCGCTCGTACGGCCCCCGGTTCGTAAGTACACCTCGGTCGTACATACAGATTTTCAGAAACCGTGAAAAATGAGGCATAAAATAAAAAAAAGTTTAAAAATATGTAAAGTGTAAGGAATACGTTAAAGTTTATTAAAATACAGTCGCAACCTGCAGCGTTTATAACAAATACGAGCTACATACACATTGCGTCACAGTAAAAAATTAAAAATAAAAAAAAATGGCCGCAAATTCATGGAAAATTTCCGTCAATAGCGCGCCGTACGCGGAGAAAGGTCATTGTACTCGGTCAGCTGCTGTTACGACGCGGCGTAGCCGCCGGCTGACTCTCTTTGTTCGCTGAGCTGCGCAGCACTTATAAAAAACATATTCCAAAAACTAAAACACCGCGCACAAAGCTCTTACTGAGAATAATAGAGCTGTAGCAAACCGTATGTATTCGGTACTGAGTAACAGGTGCGCCATCTAGTAACGAGTAACGAAACGTTACACACGGCTGCATCTCGTTACTCGCATTTTTCGTATGTTTTACGCATGCGCGCGCATATTCGATGAATTTGCGTTACATAGAACGATGTTTGTTTATTAAGTAAAGTATAATTTGGAAATTCGTCGTCAAAGTTTTTTACTGTTTATTAAAGGTATTGTGTGTGTAGACAAAGTTTGAGATTGGAACAGATACAATGTAAGAAAGTATTGTTTACAAATTAGAAAAATGTTTTTTATTATCGCGTATTTTCACGTTTTGTTGTTCTTATCTTAAAAGAGATAGTATAAAAAAGCCGCTCTAATGAGATTTAATTGTTTCTTGGTTAACAAAAACGGTTAATTATCAAATATTGTTAATTGTTTATATTCTATTTATTATTATTTACGCGACATACTGTACGCATACGCAATACGACTCGATTCGTTGCTGCAACATAACATAGCATGTTATGCGGTATCAGAAGTAACGAGTAATATAACGTGATACGATAGTAACGAGTACTAATTGTTAATAGTAAAGATTACATACGGGGACACTTTTTTTCGTTACTTTTACACCTCTAGAGAATAATGATAATGGCGTATTGGTGTGACGTGGTCACAAGTTGAAAAAACCTGGAGGATGGAAAAGGGAATATTTGGAAACGTGTGATTATTGGCTAGCACTGTTACTATGCGGGCGTATTTGGAAGATAACGTGGTGAGTCAAGCCAGGGATGGAGAAGGTGGAGGGGGATGCGGACAAATAAACCCTTCATGACGTCATGTGTCGCGGACAGTCTATCTATCCAGGCGCGCGCAATGGCACGCACCTACGCAATTCAGTTACAGCACCCGGAGTTTTTAAGTAATTTGAACAATTTTTTTTAATTTTTTCGTATTTGGACAGATGATGCAAAGGCACATATTAATATATAGTACTTCCATTCTATTACTGACACCACATAGTGTAATTTTTAATAAGATTCCATTACTATTTACTTTCATCTTTTGGAAATCTATATTATTATTTTAATAAATTGGTGTTTTTTGATGGTTCCTGAAAACCTTTACGTTAAATCGCTGTTTTCGTTAAATCCGTGTTCGCAAAATCGGGGTTCTACTGTAGTATAATCATATTAAAACAATGGATAATTGTAAAGTCCAGTTTTATATGAAGGCTAGAGCAAAGGAACCATTAGGATCAGTTAGGAGTTTGCAAGAAGATGCACTATTAAAATTAGTATAACAAAGACACAAAGTTTGTTCTTCGATTATGGTCGAAAAGTTCAAAAACATTAGTGTGTGAATGCACTGATTTATCTTCGTGAGAAGGCTACTAACTACCCATAATACATGATCAGATTGTTGATCGTGAGCATCGATCTATGTCTGCAGAGAACACACACTGGTGTAAGATGTAGCCTGCCACTCAGCGAGTATCAGGTGAGGAAACCTACCTACCTCTAGCTCGACACTTCTTAGCCATGTCTCGTGCACCATACTTGCACGTCTCGTGTGTGTATGGAGTCAGGTACGGTTCACTACACATACTGGATCCATAGGCGTGCGCAGGACTTCAGTAGTGGTGGTGCAAGATTATACAACAGCCATATCATTCACAGACCCCGAGACTAAAGCAGGGGGTCCGCCCACGTGTACAACACAAGTAATTGCATCTGGCATGTTTCCGTGTGTATAGCTGGTTCGATCGATACTGATAGTGTCATGAGCACATATCTGTAACTCGACACGATTGGAAAACATATTTTTTTTTTGGAAAAAATACGGTTTTTTGTAAGTATGTATTATTTCTGCTTGTAAAAAAAAAAAACAAAATAACGTTAACCCTAACGGTGGTGCCAAGGCACCTGTGGCACCTACCGTGCGCACGCCTATGACTGGATGTGAATCTCTACGGGGGCACTCACAGGCCCAGGTCGCAGACGCTGTCCACGGCCCGCCCGTACTGCTTGTGGAAGGCCTTGCAGTCGAGCAGCGTGGCGAGCGCCGACATGAGGCCGTCCGCGTGCTTCACTTCGGTCGTCACCACGTCCAGCTTGGGGTTCAGGTCGACGGGGTTGTAGAGCCTGAGGGCGAGGCGCGACACCACCGCGAGACTGCTGCCCATGGCCTTCAGTGCGCCCTTGCCCTGCAGCCAGCGCTGGTTGAAGGGGTTCGTGTGGGAGTCGTCGCAGTGCATGTAGTAGGTGAGGATGTCGGCCCGGAGCGCGGAGCCCGCCTGGCGCTGCAGGTAGCCGTCTGGCGCCACGCACAGGTCACCGGCCGCCTGCACCACACATCAACCACGCTCTGCTACCATTCTCTCATCAACAGCTTCACAGCAACTCCAGTGGCTCCCTAATTATAAGTCATTCTGAAGTTGAGGCAAAGTCCACCATGATCGCATGTAAGTAAATACACTATGATCCTGTGTTAGGGCGCCGGTATTTCTGAACGCTCCGGATGTCTAAAACCCAGGTGCGTATTTCTCACTGAACCATTTCCCCCCCCCCCCTCCTTCCCAGACCCTACTAGGGAGGGGATCTCCCTGTTGCTGACTGCTTGCATCTCGGAGCATGCGTGGTTTGTATTCCACAGTTTTCAATGACATACGAACCTTGTCTCTTTCTCATTTTGGTTCTGCTTTGTAAGTGTTTGATTTTCCTTCTTTGGTATTAGGTGCCACTACCAGGTAACTCAGGCTTAATTTTTTTTGTCTAATATAGTAATAATTTCGTTTTGTAGCTGCCTCTTTTAATTTGTGTTTGGCAGTAATCTTAGTGTTCATAGCCTTTTGCTTGTATGTATCTAGTTTATGGCATGATCATTGCCAGTGACTACATTGAACGAGGTGCCCAACCCTGTAATATATGTTTCATTTCCCTTAACTAGGAATGTGATTTCAGTTACTTTTCCAATTTTTTAATGCTCATGGAGTCTCCCTTTTCTCTAAAACAAGAATCATTATTTTGATGCTCTAAGAGTGTTAAATATTGATTGCCTTCCCAGGCTTACAGTAAAGGAGTAAAGGCTTTTCTCGCATTTACTTTGTGATTTTTGGAATATGTTTTATATGTATATTGTAAGGTTTAATAATTAATTACAATTCTCTTAGAAATTGACAGCTAATAAATTGTCGAACATGCCTTGCTGTAATGACAACACTGTGTCTGAGATTTTGCTAAATTTTGACATTTAAGAGTATGTTTCCTATGTCACGTCCATGTATTTTGCTGTAAAAATCGTATGTTCAGCCCATGTCAGGTTTTAGTTATAAAATGAAAGCACAATACCAAACTATTTTCTTTCTAAACCTCTTCGTAGGTGCCCTTATCAGAAACAGAAAGGACTTAACACTGTTGTTGTTTACTGTTTTTTTGTTCAGTCCTTCAGCATGGTTTTTGAATCTTACAAAGGGTAAAGTTTGTGCACTGTGCATTTCAACTTAATTTTCAATGTGTGACTCAAGCTAACCTATAAGAAGGAACAAGTTTTAACACTGAATTTTTACTGTACATTGTTAAAAATATTTCGTAAATTCCAAAGTGTTATGACCATTCCATAAAATGTTTTTATGCCTACTTGAAGTATCCATTACATATTGACAGAATCAGTATTACTCTTCGCTACCTGAACAGTAGCAAGAGGAAAAGAACGGAGGCAGAGTTTAGTGAGAGAATGCAGGACTCACAACGGCGGCGGCGAGGTACAGCGAGGCCATCAGCCACGAGACGATGACGGCGAACAGGCCGAACACAGAGAACCTGCAACAGGGCGGAGCGTTGGAGGAGCGAGCGTCGCGGAGAGAGCAGTGCTAGCCCAGAGCAGCGGCTACTCACGTGATGAGAGCGCAGCGCGAGTGCCTGGCCACGCCGAACAGCAGAACCACACAGAACACCAGCAGCACGCTCAGCACGGCCATGGTGACAGGCCACCTGCACAGCACAGACACAACTACAACACCATCATCATGCTCAGGATGGCCACGGTAATGGCCTCCCGCACAATACACCACCATCACCGCACTTAGCACGGACAACCTGCACAGTACAGGCACAAATGGAAAAAAACGACACTAGCATAGCTATGGTGATTAGGCCATATACTCGACACATGTAACACTTCGACCTCATTGGGCCAACTGCAAGGCACAGACACAATTACAACTCCATCACCGGTTCTGCCCAGCTATGGTGACAGACCAACTGCATCACCATACACAGCTCAGCCGTCATCATGTGCAACATGCAAAGAACAGACAGAAAGGAAATAGCTGGTAGTAGCTACAGTCTCCCGATGGTTTGTGGGCAGTGCATCTGCTAAATGAACTAGGATAAGTGGATGTCCTGGTGAGCCAGCTGATGTTCCTTGTGCACATCAGAACCAATTTTGAGTATTCAGCACACTTAAGACCAAGTCATAGCCAGAACTTGTTATTCAGTTATCTGAAGACCATGTTTCAAGGTCTCCACAGCACGCACCAGCTAGAAGTCATCCAAGCTGATGTCTTTGTTGAACCTGCTAATGAGTCGTGTTCACGTGGAAGACAGCTATAGAGAGTTAACAGAAGATCGCCCGAGGAGCTAGTGGAAGCAGGTGTAGTCACCTGATGGTCTCCGAGGCCTGCACCAGGGACAGGAAGTCGCCCAAGCTGATGCCGTGGATGGGCCGGCTGATGTCCCGGGTGCACGTGAGAGCCAGCGAAGTGTTGTTCAGCACACTCGTGAGTGCTGCCAGGAGCATGCCACGCGCCGTCTGGTTGGCCACTGGGTTGTCGAACACGTCACCGAGCTCCGTCAGCAGCGGCAGGATCTTCTGCTGCAGCGTCGCCTCTATCACGTCTGTCTGCGGCACGCAAGCGTTACAAGGCTCCCATTGATTTCAATTTATCTAATGGCACATAAGACATTAATGCAACAAATGAAAGACTGGAGTAAAACAGTGCCATATGCCGGCAATAGCAATGAGATATGCCAAACTTTATTGCTACAAGTGGGTAGGTACGGGAAGACCGGCTCATGGCTCGGGATCCAGGGATCCGCGGAGGTCATCTTGTATTCCGCCATTTTTTTTTCAAGAACATTCCACCATTGTGAATATGATGTCATATCTGCCATATTGAAAATCTGTAATTATTAAATTATAAATTTATTAAAATTTATAGAAAAATTATTTAATAAAATTTTAACTAAAAACAAACGATGAAATTATTATTCAGCACCACCACTCCTGTGTTTTACACTTTTCGTTACAATGACATCATCTCCACGAGTCATGCGGGATCACCACCGCCGACTTCGCCTCCCTTGATGGCGTCTGCAAGACGTCGACTACCTCCGTCACCACCGCCGCCTACTGCGAGTCAGCTTTCCTCACCTACCGCACTGCCACAGTGGGGGTGGGAACCACCATCACCACCTGGGCTGACTTCAGGCAGGTGAGGGTGTGTGCGTGCCCTGGACTCGGATGACATTGTATCAACAGCCTTGATTTTGAACTCGAGGGTTTTAGCGCGCCGCCAAACTCCGTGGCACCAGCGCAAACACTCACTCCGAGCACCGTAGCCAGCGACTCCCCCCCTCCGCCTCACCCCCGCGTCCAGTGGTTTAACGGTAACCGGCCCGGTGTGTAAAATCTCCGGGCCCTCGCCGCCAGCGCCGTAAGATGTTATCCACAGTGGCGTAGCGTGCCATCTCGGCGCCTGGGGCGGGAGACCCATTTTGCCGCCCCCCATACTAAATTCAATGAGTGCGAAAGAGAGGCATCGACACGAGCCGACGCGTGAAACAAAAGATTTTGTATGAGTAATTAAAATAATAAGGAGTGCCGCTCAACTCGGCTCGCGCGCGCCGGGCGGCGCGGCGTGATGCGATGTTGCCGTTCGTATGTAAACAAACAAACGTTATAAAGAGCTCTGTCAGTGATTTCGCAGTTTTTCTTTTAAATAAATATTAAAAAATAGTTGGTGCGCAAAATTTTAGATAAAAATGGAACATTTTAGTGTGTCTGACACATGTAATGAATGAATCATAGATCAGATCTCAACCCGCTTCACCGGCGACCCGCCCCCGCAGGCTGCCGCCCGGGGCGGGCCGCCCCCTCCGCCCCACCCACGCTACGCCACTGGTTATCCAACCATATGTTGCCGAAAATTAGATTCGTTCTCTAGATCCTCTTCAAGATGTAAACCCTCTAGGGGTATACTTGAAGAAATTAATTCTTGTAGATTCTTTAATTCAGAAAGTATTATGTTCTTCCTTTATCCTAATAAGTGTTGGGTTTTTCTTGGGTTTTAACTTTTTCTTCTATACTAATAATATACATATAAATAAATAATATAAATTTAAATGAATTCTTTATTTTTCTTCTTAGGAGTGAAATATAGGACTTCTCAATTCATAACATAACATAAAATAAAATATATATTTGTTTATATAGTTATAGATATGAATATGAATATGATTAAATAATTATGATTATACATAATAATAATCTTAATAACTTCGAAAACTCCAAAGTTCCTCTTCTAAATTTCTCTTCTTCTTAATCCTCTTCATATTCATCTTTGCTTTCTTCTTCAGTTTCATGTCCATCTTGCAGTTTAGGGTTTCGAAGTTTTAAAGTTCCTCTTCTAAATTCCTCTTCTTCTTAATCCTTTTCAGATTCATCTTCGCAATCTTCTTCGATTTCATGTCCTTCTTGTAGTTCAAGGTTTCGAAAGTTCAAGGTTCCTCTTCTAAATTCCTCTTCTTCTTAATCCTCTTCGGATTCATCTTCGCTATCTTCTTCGGTTACGTATCCATCTTGTAGGGCACGATCGTCACTTTGATTTTGTTGTTCTTCTTGAGAATTTCTCGTGGCAAACCAACTATCAAAAGTTTCTAATCGTTGTCCAATCATTTTTATATATTTCTTCCAAATTTGGAACACTTCTTTATCTTTAACTATGGTTCCAAGATCGCTAATAGTTACTTCTTTGTGGCTTACTTCTTGTTGAAATTGCTCTCTTAAATCTTCTATTTTGCCACATTCGCGTAGTACATGTTCTGGAGTATCTTCTGTTCCACAGGTTACACAAAAGGGAGAGTCCACAAGATGGAATTGATGTAATTTGGCTTTAAAGTTTCCGTGACCGTTTAAGTATTGTGAACTGTAGTAATCTGTAGAGATCCATTTGTATTTCATTCTTTCTCTGACAGATGATAAAATATTATAAGTATATCTTCCTTTATCGCTGCGGTCCCATCTATCTTGCCATTTCACTAATTGTTCTTCATGAATTTGCTTCTTTTTATTAGGTGATAGTTCATTATTTCTTTGTGCCAGAGCTGAGCTAGCTCTTTCAATAATCTGCAGATCTATTGTTAGAACACCTGCTGTAATATGAAGTGCATCTAAAGACGTTGTTCTATATGATCTTGTTACTGTCAATAACACTGTGCGTTGGGATGAGTTTAAGTACCGTTGAACAATAGATAACTGTACAAGTTCAAACCATGTACTGGCAGCATAAGTAACAATGTTGACATACACTCCTTTAAAAATAATAAGGAGAGTTCTTGCATTTAGTCCCCAATTAGCAGGTGCCATGCTGCGTAATTTATGAAACAGTGAAGCTGCTTTGATGGATGTTCTTTTAACATGTTCTTGATATGAGTTTCTTGTGGAGATATATACACCCAAATATTTGAGTGTAGATACTGTTTTAACCGGTCTGCCACAGAATCTTATGATGGGGGGTCGATGTATACTCAAGTGTCCTTTGAGGATAATAGCTTCCATCTTTTCTACAGAGATTTCTAATTTTGCAGTGTCAGCCCATTTCTTTATTTGTCTTAATGCTTGTTCAGTTTTATTTTGTAATTCGTACTTGGAGGGTGCAGGAACTAAAAGAAATCCATCGTCTGCATATCCAAAAATTTTACTATTTTCTGGTAAGTCAAGTCTGAGCATGTCATCAAATATTACATTCCATAGAACTGGGCCCAAAACGGAACCTTGCGGACATCCAAGAGTAAGTGTCTTTTGTTGTTTTATATGGCCAGTATAGCATACACACGTTCTGTTCTCAAAGTAGTTTAGTATAACTTGGTAAATATTGATTGATACTTGTAGTGTTTTCAATCGCCATAATATTTGGGGCCACCAGGCGTGATCAAAGGCTCCAGATATATCTATAGTTACCCCAATTACATATTCTTCTTCATAGCTTCCCACTTGAGACTTCATATCACATATTGCTAGTTCAGTGCTGTATCCTTTTCGGAAAGCATATTGTTTATGATGAATGCCATTAACCTTCTCCAAGTGAGCAATGAGTCTCCTGTTAAGCAGTCTTTCAAACACCTTACATAGTAACATAGTAAGTGGTCTATATGAGGCTGTTTTTCCAGGATCCTTCCCTTTTCCTTTATATAGAATTTTTAGAAGTCCATGTTTCCAGATATCAGGGAATTTGCCTTTTTTCAAACAGGAGTTGTATATACCCAGAAGAATGTATTTCATTCTGGGATAGACTCTCCATAAAATTTCCACAGTTATATCATCTATACCAGGTGCTTTTTTGGGTTTTAGGTTCTTAAGAGTATTGTCCAGTTCCTTTATATTGAATTCATCTTCTGTATCTAAATCTGGTGGTTCATTCATAACTGATCTCTTGAGTCTGTGTAAAGGTGTATCTATCTCTTGGTCTTCATCTGGAAGTAAGCCTTCAGTAAAGTTTTTAAATTTTCTTTAATTGAATTAGCTGGTTTACCATCAATAGTTAGACCAGGTGTTTCAATTGGAGATTTCAGCTTATTCGCACAAATTTTATAAACTAATCCCCATGGATCTTGGTTTCCTTTATTAGAGACTAATTTCTCCCATGATGTTTTCTTCCTATGTTTTATCATCATTTTGTAGTTTCTTCTTTTAGCTCTGAATTGATTTAGCAACATTATTTTGTGGAAGGGAGAGTTGCTGTTCTTTAACATATTTTTAGTTTTCTTGATTTCTTTTCGACATTTCTCCAGATCCTGATCCCACCAGGAAAAGCCTTTAACATTTCTTGTTTGCTTTACCATGTGCTTTTCACATAAATTCTTGATTATGTTGGTGACACTTCCGGCTTGCATGTTTACATCTTCTGGTACATTTTCATTAAATTTGTCACATGCCTTCTTTAAGTCATCATCAAATCTGCTCCAATTCATATTTTTGTGCAGATACCTTGTACGAATAGAGACTAGTTGTATCTGGCTTTTGCCAAGACATAACTGGAAAATGATCAAACGATGATCGCTAATGCTCTCATCAAGTACCTTCCAATTTTCAAGTACCTCTTAGACGCCGATCAGATAGGGTAATGTCAATATTAGATTCTGTATTTGTGGCTGGTGATAGGTATGTACCCATTTCACCAGCAGTATTTATTACTGCTAAATCATTTTCAATTATGAATGCATTGACTATTTCACCTTTATTGTCATTTTCAGTACTGTGCCACAGGGTAGATTTGGCATTGACGTCGGCACAAATTATTTTCCGTTGATTGCCAATAATATCAGTTATTGATGTTATTTTGTTTACATGTTCTTGAACATCATCAGAGAATTGAAAATATGAGGAAATTAAATATATCTTGTAAATTCCAATGTCAATCAAGATCAGGTAAGAACATACTAGTATATCTTTCGTTTCTCTTCCATAGCGGCCGTGTGTCCCAAGCGGACGGACGTGTTTAGTGAGAGCTCCGCGGTATTATATCTAATCTTTGTTGTTCTTTACTAAGTGGAACGAGATAATCAGTATTAATTCCTCACTACTCAATCAGTCGGATTTTGAGGGATTTTCTCTATCCTATAGTGATGCAACGATTGAAATAACTAATTGTGAATTAGACCATATAGATAACTTGAACATGTTCCGGTCTCCGACAAAAAAAACGAATGTGAATACTGCGCCAAATCAGTTTCAAACTGAGAGTGTAAATACGACTAATCTTAATGCTCTGAAAGTAACACTTATCCCAGAAGAGGACGCGACTTCAAACAAGCCTTCTAGAACGTCATCATCCCAAAAGGATTCAACTGCATCTGGTAATGTAGTCATGTCACCCGTTTCCATGGAAATGAGCAAACTTATTGAATTATATGATCTTGTTAAATCTATGAATACTAAAATTGACGACCTTAAAAATGAAAATCAGGTATTAAAAACTTTACTGGACGACTCCAGAAATGAGATTGTGAAGTTAAGTGAAGAAGTGTTCAAGATCAAAAATGAAAAAAATCCTCAAACTGAGCCAAAGAAAACCAATAAAACTTATAGTCAAGTTACAGAACAAAAGAAAATTGAACAGAAAAAGAAAGTTGAAACATCTGTCGCCGCGCCGGTTGAACGTGCGGCTGACCTCGTTACCAGTCAGCACTTTTCCCGTGTTGCAAGCAACGCTGATGCAAGCAACTTAGTAAGCACTTCTCCTAGCAAGCGGACTACTGATGAGCAAGGTTTTACCACCGTGCATTATTCACGTAAGAACAAATCCAACGGCAGCCACGTAAACCAGCCTGAGTCTGACAACAAAAAGAAATCAAAAATACAAGTTGGGATGAGGAACATCTCATCACTTAAAACAGTTTCAAAACCAGCTTTCAAAAAAACAAAAGCATTATTTGTAACCCGTTTTGACCCATCAGTTGAAGAAAAAGAAGTTGTTGATTATATAACCAGTGATCTTAATCTATCACAACTGAAAGTCGTTAAACTACGATCCAAATATGACACCTATGCATCTTTCCATGTATCAGTATTAGAAGAAGACTTTGACATGATACACAATACAGTTTTCTGGCCGAGCGGTTGCCTTATCAGCCCATTTTATGGTAAGCTATTCCCGGATCAAATATTCAAGAAAGCTGATAAAAACATCAATAACCATGAAACAACCAACTCTGCATTAAATTCTTCTGTCCAAGATCACATTCCGGTGCCTGGAGGAGCACACTGAAACCCGTGTTGCGCATACTGGACTTATGTGAGTGGGAAATTCTTTACCAAAATGTGAGAGGACTGAGAACTAAATCAATAGAATTTTATAATAATTTAGCTATTAATAATTTTGACATCATTTGCTTAACTGAAACTTGGTTTAATAATAATTGTATTGACTCGCATTACTTTGACGATAGATATTTGATTTTTAGAAATGATAGAAATGCAAAATTAACATACAAAAATAGAGGTGGTGGGGTTTTAATTGCTATCAACAAGCAAAAAATCAATTCTGCTTTCTCGATTAAGATAACTAAGCATCATGAAATTGAATCTATTTGGGTTAAGGTCAAAACATCACATACCAACTTCTTAATACTTGGCAATATTTATATTCCTCCTGATACTTCTACGGCAACCTACCAGTCCTACTTTGAAGATCTCGAAGAAAAATTTGCAAATTGTTTAGATAACGTTATTATACTGGGTGATTTCAATGTGCCTGGTATACATTGGTTAAATTCTCAGTCTGATAGAATAAATTATAGAAGCTTATCAGCCAAAGCTATGGCTATATGCAATTTCACAACAGGTTTAGGCTTGTCTCAATTCAATTATACTCAGCAGCCCATCCATCTTTTAGATCTTTGTTTCTCTAATTTACAATATTGTTTGGTCAGCAAATCATTAAATCCTCTTGTTACGGAAGATATTTATCATCCTGCTATCATAATTAATATCAAAATGGATATATTAACAAGGGATGTTAATACTACGTCTTCTTATCTGGACTACAAAAAAGGTGATTATTTAAGTCTATTTATGGCAATTAAAGAACATGACTGGTCTACACTGTACAAATCTGATGATGTTAATCTAATGGTTGATTTTCTCACTACTACTTTGATTAATTATATCAAGAACTACATCCCGAATAAAATAAATAAAAAATCCAGTTACCCGCATTGGTATTCCAAACAACTTATAGAAACATTAAAATCCAAAAAACATTTCCATAAGTTATACAAAAGAAATATGAACCCCTATTATTATGATTTATTTTCTCAATACCGAAGAGAGGCCAAAAGTCTCATTTCTCGGGACAAAAATTTTTGGCTACAAAATCTTAACAATAAAGTTAAAAAAAATCCAAAATTTTTTTGGCACTATGTAAAAATTATGAAAGAAGGATACAGACAGAAATTATCTCTTAAAATCAATGATAACGTTACCAATGACCCAGTACTTATTGCTAACAGTTTTGCACATCATTTTTCTAGCATTTATGTAACACCTACAAATAATTTAAATTACTCAATTTCTGAAAACAGTAAGTGCTCTATTCCTATGACTACCATATCTGAGAGCCTTGTACTTTGGGGAATTAAATCATTGAAATCCACTATGTCAACTGGGCCTGATGGTATTCCAAATTTTATTATAAAAGGATGTGCTGTTATTCTGGCCCCTATACTTAACTTTATTTTCAATACTAGTATAAATAGCGGAATTTACCCCAAAAAATGGAAAATTGCAAAGGTAATACCTGTACATAAGAAAAAGAGTAAACTTAATGTTGCAAACTACAGACCGATATCACTTTTAAATGGATTTGCTAAAGTATTTGACAAAATTATATGTAGGGATCTTGAATTCAATCTTAAAAATAGACTCTCCGACTGTCAACATGGGTTTAGAAAGGGGAAATCTACTACTACTAATTTAATTAGTTTTGTTAACCCAATTTATTCAGAAGTAATAACGCGGGGTCAAGTTGACGCATGTTACTTTGACTTAGCCAAGGCTTTTGACACGGTTAACCACTGTATTTTACTAACAAAATTATCAAATATAGGATTAAGCGATAAATATCTAAAGTGGTTTAATAGCTATTTATTAGATAGAATCTTTTATGTTTCAATTAATAATATTAAATCTGATCTACATATAGTTAGTTCTGGTGTACCCCAGGGTGGAACATTATCCCCTCTTCTCTTTAACATTTTTATAGATGACATTACCAAAGTATTACAATTCTCTAATTGCCTACTTTTTGCTGATGATCTTAAGATTTACAGAAAAATTTCTCTTCATCTAGACTGTAAACTTCTTCAAAATGACATCTCATCAGTTTTCGATTGGTGTAAAAAAAATCTTGTTGACCTTAATTATGAGAAAACTACATCTATAACCTTCTCCAGAAAACATCATATCATTGCTTCTGATTATAAACTTGGTAATCATGTTATCTTGAAGTCAGTTTGTGTTAGAGATTTAGGTGTCTTACTTGATAATAAATTGTACTTTCATAACCATATTGAATCTCTTAGATCGCAATGTAATAGATTGTTAGCGTTGATTAAATATATTACTTTCAATGCCACTAATTTAGATTCTATTGTTAGTTTATATTTAGCTTTAGTAAGATCCAAGATTGAGTATGCCTCCGTGGTCTGGAACAATATCACAAAAACAGATAGTGACAAACTAGATAAATTACAAAATAAACTAATCAATATCATTAATCAAAAGACCAACATTACCAACAATTCTAATAGTCTATCCTCTCTCAGATCTTTAACTCTAAGAAGAGAGCTATTAGATGCCCTTTTTATCTATAACTGTTATACAAATAAAACTAAATGCAATTATATTCTAGATAATACTGGGATTAAAGTACCCACCTATAACAGTCGACAGACACCTTTATTATGCTCCTTAGGCAAATCAAATGATATATTATACAGAATTATAACAAATTTTAATAAACATGGTTGCTATGTCTCTCTATCAAAAAATAATTTAAATATAAAACAATTTTTCTTATCTTAATTTAATTTGAATATTTTTAAGGTTAATGATGCTACCATATTTAATTTTTTTTTTTTATAATCAGGTTCTGGATTATCATTACTGTTGTTATAGAATTATGAATCTTGTTCTTGTTTATCTGTTAGTTGCTTGCTGTATTGTCTTGTGTATGTGTTATTATAGTATTGTCCTCAATGTTATTCATATTGTTTCATGTATTTGTTTTGTCTATGTATTTTTTTTATGTTTATCGTGCCTATCACCCATGGCCTTATGCCGTTGGTAGGCATGTAACAAATTGATAAAATAAAAATAAAAATAAATAAAAAAAAAAAAACATATAGCTGCTTTGGGTTTGTCACCTTTATAGTAAAGTTGTCCTTGAATGCCAATAATTTCTCCTCTTAAAGAGTATGGCTCTTGAATTAGAACGATGTCTAAATCATATTTTGTGGCTAATTTCGTAATTTCACTTGTTGCAGCTGCCGATCCTTGTAGGTTAATCTGACCAAATATGATCTTATTTTCAATATCCATAATCCGTTCTATTAATTACTCTTCCCAGAGCTTTCTTATAGCAGGGACAATCTATACTATCCACTCTATGATCAATATTCAGCTTTCTTTTCTCTTTTGCAGTTCAAACATTTGTTCCCATGCAAGAGCGGAAACCCCCCCTGCCCCCTCATCCATCGTTCTGAAGGCGACAGGCGGAACACGTGGCCGCTCTGCGGAGCTGTGACGTGGCCCGCCGACCCTCCCTTCCCCCTTCATCGACCTCCCCGTCTGTACAGCACTCCCGCCGCCCCTTCGCTGTACAGATGCTGGCGTGACACGAAATGGCCCCGCAAGGGCGCTGTAATCGTGCCCCCCCCCCCCCCCCCCCACGCGGCAGAGAAAAACAGCGATGGCTGCGCGGACTCCAAGAGCTTCGCGGCCTCACCGCCTGATGCGCCACCTGTTTGAGCACGCGCGACCGGCCGCAGCGACTGTGCTGCCACCTGCCGCCAGCTGCCACACCACCTGCAGCAGCTAATGTCCCATGCCAAAACGAGGCAGCCATGAAGGGAATGTGCCATAATGAGGCCACCCAGTCCTCCCTGCATCATCAATGCGCCCCATAAATGGCACTAGGCCGAATGCTAATTCCCAAATTGGTCACTTTTTCTCCCAATAAAATGTGGGTTTTTCTCGGGGCTCTCCCGTTTCCCACTTGCGCCCTCCCCTAAGCACAAATGAACCCCCGGAGCAAACTCTATTTGGCAAAGCAAAAGAGTCTCCGTAAAATTATGGTAAGTTATAAGTTGGGACTAAGAGTCTCCCGACATAGTTAGGAATCCTAGCAAATAAATTATTCGAGACATCCCGAGCTAGTAGCGCTTCACGCGGGCATAGCTCACCCAATTAGAAATAAACCTTAACAATCCTCACAGAACATGCACACACAAAACACAAAAAAAAAAAAATGGCAGAATGTTCTAAAAACAAAATGGCGGAATCCAAGATACCGCCAAGGTCAAGAGTCAGTCATCCTAGATAGCCACCGGAAATGATGTAATCCAAGATGGCCACCATGGATCCCTGTATCCCGAGCCATGAGCCAGTGCTACCATATGAACCAAACCTACCTACTGCTGTACTTAGCGAGAGACTAGATGATAGGTTTTCATATCATTGATACAATAAAAAAGAAGAACTTTTTACTGTTCCAAGTTCTTTTGTTATGTTGTCAATTTAAAATTAAATAATTTGTTTGTATTTTGTTAACAATGTAGAAAAAAATGTTTTAGAAATGAGGCAATTGTGCTAAAACTGTAAAATTGTAAAAATAGTATGTCATCAATTTAAAATTGTTTTTACTAAACATTACCAAAATTAAACTTAACCAATTTAATAGATAAAAAAAATATTAGGTTTATTAAATGGGTATTTCTTTAAACCCCTTAAGTGTCTGAATTGAATTAGACATACTTAAACCTGTTAATTTTTATAATAGATTGTGTGTGGAGATTTCATCTAACGTCGAGCAGGCCTACCAGCGATCCAAAGGAAATGTGTCGCGGCTCGGCGCCTGCTCGCAGCACTGTGTGGCACTCACCTGGTTCCTGACGGACTGCACGTGGTCCTCGAGGCTCTGCGCGGCGACCAGGAACTGTGTGACGGCTCGCAGCACTGTGTGGCACTCACCTGGTTCCTGACGGACTGCACGTGGTCCTCGAGGCTCTGCGCGGCGACCAGGAACTGTGTGACGGCTCGCAGCACTGTGTGGCACTCACCTGGTTCCTGACGGACTGCACGTGGTCCTCGAGGCTCTGCGCGGCGACCAGGAACTGTGTGACGGCTCGCAGCACTGTGTGGCACTCACCTGGTTCCTGACGGACTGCACGTGGTCCTCGAGGCTCTGCGCGGCGACCAGGAACTGTGTGACGGCTCGCAGCACTGTGTGGCACTCACCTGGTTCCTGACGGACTGCACGTGGTCCTCGAGGCTCTGCGCGGCGACCAGGAACTGTGTGACGGCTCGCAGCACTGTGTGGCACTCACCTGGTTCCTGACGGACTGCACGTGGTCCTCGAGGCTCTGCGCGGCGACCAGGAACTGTGTGACGGCTCGCAGCACTGTGTGGCACTCACCTGGTTCCTGACGGACTGCACGTGGTCCTCGAGGCTCTGCGCGGCGACCAGGAACTGTGTGACGGCTCGCAGCACTGTGTGGCACTCACCTGGTTCCTGACGGACTGCACGTGGTCCTCGAGGCTCTGCGCGGCGACCAGGAACTGTGTGACGGCTCGCAGCACTGTGTGGCACTCACCTGGTTCCTGACGGACTGCACGTGGTCCTCGAGGCTCTGCGCGGCGACCAGGAACTGTGTGACGGCTCGCGGCACTGTGTGGCACTCACCTGGTTCCTGACGGACTGCACGTGGTCCTCGAGGCTCTGCGCGGCGACCAGGAACTGTGTGACGGCTCGCAGCACTGTGTGGCACTCACCTGGTTCCTGACGGACTGCACGTGGTCCTCGAGGCTCTGCGCGGCGACCAGGAACTGTGTGACGGCTCGCAGCACTGTGTGGCACTCACCTGGTTCCTGACGGACTGCACGTGGTCCTCGAGGCTCTGCGCGGCGACCAGGAACTGTGTGACGGCTCGCGGCACTGTGTGGCACTCACCTGGTTCCTGACGGACTGCACGTGGTCCTCGAGGCTCTGTGCGGCGACCAGGAACTGTGTGACGGCTCGCAGCACTGTGTGGCACTCACCTGGTTCCTGACGGACTGCACGTGGTCCTCGAGGCTCTGCGCGGCGACCAGGAATTGCTCCAGGCCGTTGTGCACGTCGTCGTTGCCGTACAACCCCGCGCCGACCGCCGCGCTGCAACACCCGTACCGCGACACCGTCGAGCCTGGCTCCCTTACGAACCCAGTTCCACCCACATTATCAATCGTAATAATATGATACTAATAAACTGCGAGTAAACGTATTCATTACTAAGGCCACAATAACTAAGCCCCGCCTCGGAGCTAATTAAATGGCCAAAATTTCAAAAAAATAAACTTTGTCATAAGAAAAAAATAAAATTTTAAAAATCTAATCCAGGAAAATAGTCCAAACCTTAATTAATAACAATAAATATTGATTTACTAAATACGACTGTAAACCTAAAACCTTTATGACAAAAGACTTGTCTTGTCAAAACCCCGCCTACAGCTCAATGCCAGATGCTGGAACTGGTCTCTACAGCTAGGAGCAAGTGCAGAACAGGCGGAAAGTGTTGCACATTAACCGCTCCACTAAGGCCACGCCTCGAGGGCAGAACGCACCAGCACAGGAGAGCGAAGATGGCGAGGGTCCACTTGAGAGCGGTGATGCTGCGCTTGGGCCGTGGCTTGTGGTCGCAGCATCTCGTCAGCAGGTATATGAGCAGCACCAGCAGTGTGAGGATCAGCCAGGCGGCCGGCAGGGATCCCAGGATGCCCAGCGACTGCAAGTGCACGAGACATGGTCCCAGCTCCCTTCCCTGCCCCCTCATATTTGCCATTAACTACGGCAATAAATATGTTGGAAAAATTTAATATCATTTTGTTAATAGAGGCCTATGATAACAAAACATTTGTATTAACCAAAAAAACACATTAGGAAAGTTAGGAATTCATTGCAATCAAATCACCACATAAAATAGCCCGTAATGTCAATAATAAATGCAAACCATGTATTTCCGAACAACTTAGAGTCCTGAGTAAATCTCAATTCAGTACTTCTATATATTCTTGACTTTTTTACTGACATAATTACCCAAATATTTTATAGAAATTGCTCTTTTCGTTGACTTAGTGTTGCACTGTTACATTTTGAATGCAACTGATGCGAAAATCTGGAACAGTGGTAAAATAATCCAACACTGGAACCTGAGGCTGAGGTGGTAGAAGCAGCACTGCTCTGCCACTTACAAGTAGTCTAGTGTTTAACATTGTTGGAAAGGCAAACAAATCCAAAGCATTACTTTTTTAACACTTTGCAACTTTCATCATAGTCATGGCCAAAAGAATAGACTGGCAACACCAGGCAGCAAAATGGATAACACTTCATGGAAAGTGTGTGCTTACGTACAGCTTTGATAACACAAAATATCTATACAGTCGTGCCGATTGCAATGTAGGACTGCAGAAAACCAACACTATTACCGGCGACCGATATGGAAAGCAGTGCTAGTGAGTGCGGCAGTACACATGCCAACAGCCAGAATGGAAACAGACCGGTTCCAGTGAGCTCGTGTGCGACATGCAGTCGAGTGACACCCACCTCGAGGTAGACGGTGCTGCGAGGCTCGAAGGTGGAGTTGACGAGGTGAAGCGAGATGTTGAGGTGCGGGAAGGAGTGCAAGATGAGCGCCAGGGGCGGTGGGGAGGCCGGGGAGGCCGGGGCGATCATCCTGCAGGTCACAGGTCACGACTCCTCTGCATGGCTGTGACCTCGCGCCTCCTAGAACCATCCCCGGACACCTCTACTGCAGCTGGTAGGAGGACCGTGGAGACGGCGGTGAGGGAATTAATTCCCTTGACGAGGCATATCAGCTTCAGGACTTAGCGTATTTACAAAGCAATAACATAAGTCACAACCATGAAGCAGACAAAATATTAGCCACAAATGCAAGTACTTGAGAAACTGGAATAACATACAATTACAATAGACAACAAGCAACAGATAATTCTTCGAGAGAAGAATTATGCTTACCGGGTAAAAACAGTTCACATAAACAGGGTTATTTGGAAACTCTGGCAAACTCGCCAAATTGTTTCGCTGCCCGAAGTTGATAAATTAATAATCGCCGCGAGTCCAATGAACCAAGCTGGGGCCGACGACACACACAACCGCAATGGCTAGCCTGGCGAACTCTCATGACATAATCCACTAAATAATCCCGCCAGCAATCACTGGCTCCTCCCGGCTCCCGAACCCGAGACCTCGGGTGACGGCAGATTATGTCACAAAAAGCAAACTGCATGCTACAAGACCTACCTAAATGTTCCTTACAAACCAACTGTGGCCTCGTGCACAGGAGCTGGGGTCTACTTCGAGCACAGCAACTTTCTTACTGCAGAAAAGCCATGCTACATAATAATGTCTTATCTAACAATAGATTACAATGACAAATGTACATATAAATTCGGACCAGGGTGTGTTCCAGGGGCGCTATTAAATGCATTAGTCTTGTCTTGTGACTCCCGCTCGCGACACAGAGCTAACGTTAGTTTTACAACAGTATTTTAACAAATTTATTTCTAGGACTATAGGACACGAGTTATCCTTACATAGACATGGAAAATGATTTCATGGATATTTATTATTAGCATATAGTATGTATGCTAATTTCCAGGAATCATACTGTGCTGCCAACTATTATTTTTGGCACAATTTTAAATTTGAATTTTTTTTTTAATTAAATAATGTTACCAGTACTGCTGCAAGAACTTAAACTTTTTCCTCCTCTTATACACTCGCATTCAACCTTTGTCAGATTTGTCTCACCAAGTTTGCCCAGCCCTAGATCTGATTTTGTCTACCATTCAATGACCCAGCAGGGCGATCCTTTTATTCCCACCTTGGCGCACGGACGTCGCCTGTAATTCGTCTCCGATCCATGACGAGAACTGCTATGCCTTGCAAGCTCTCAGGGCAGACCTGTTCCAAGACCTCGCCTGACGCGAGCACTCCTTGACATGATCGCGAATCATCTTCGCCAAAGTATAGTCACACCTTCGGGTCCTGTAGAGCATCCTTCCCACTGTCATCAGCAGCCCCCACACACCCCCACCTCTCCAAGTTTTCCTGGGAACTCTGCTCCAGAGATTTCACCGACCACTAACACCGGCCAGGGTCAGACTGTCCCGACGGCCATCACACTAGTCCCAAATGTCCATGATTATGCCACCTATCGGTAGTTTTGCGAATCACTTCCCCTGGGAGTTTGAACGCCCGCGGAACGCCTGCCCTCTAGCGTCTCCCGCAGTAACCAGTTCCCGTAGTTCCTTCCCAGGCCACCAGAACACTGGCTCAGTCCTCTCCATAAGGCCAATGCTGCTACCAGCCACCTCGCGCGAGTCGACCTCTACTCGGTTCAGCCACACCTCAGTAGGTCGCGCTGACATCGGACAGTACCACCAACTTCGAGATATCGAAGTCTGCCTTTCTCGACAAGCACCTCGGTAATCTTCGGAACCTTTCGGTTCGAAAGCCGAAGCACCCTCCCTTTCTTTCTTTAACGTCGCCTTTTTAATTACGAGTCTCGGCCGCCCCTAACTTACTGCGCGCCGCGATTCGGGACTGACTGCTTCGCATCTACATCATCGGGACACCTCTCCATCTTTCTTTTAAGATGGGATCAAACTATACAAGGGATGATTCCCGTCATGGTAGTGTTTAGGCATTAGTCAGTCCATGTAAATTTAGCTCATAAAAGTAGTCATGTATAAGTCATCGCAAATAATTAATTTTTTTTTTAATCATGAATTGTCCGCGGTGCTTTCGTGTGCTCCACAATCGGGCAGATCCTGGAAGACATCACCTTGTTTGGTGAGTTTTTACTACCATCATCGCGACTAGAAGGCATTTTCTGCCTATTTCACCCACTGTCTGCGAGTCAGTCCTGAACCTAGGTGTTTAGGATCTGTTCACAGACAGCGTCCAAGTACCGGACCAGGAACCCAGTGCCAGGCACCAAGGACCACATCAGTCTCCACGGGGTGGATGTCTAAGGCCCCCTGATGTCCCATCAGCTGTTCCACTTCGCCTACTAATCTTCAAAGTGCCAGCCTTTCAGTTTTTAAAACCTTTTCGGACAAGCATCCAACCACGATGTTTCTCAGATCAGAAATCCAGTAGCTTACTACGACTCTATAAATGTTTATTGTCACGAACTTTTTTTAAATTGTGTGAATTGTCTAACAAGAGCCGACCCATCCTTTCAATAATGTGATATTAAATCCATGTTGTATGTTTTCTGTTAATCAACTTAAATTATGTACTGAGATCTTATAATGGAAAATAACCAAAAGTAAAATAAAAACAGAGAAACTAATGTCTGGACGAAATTATTATTTGCCTGCTGAAACCAAAAGATCCACGAGTTACCCCCAGTCATCAGGAGAGACTGGCGAGGATTAACAATACTGTCAAGTCTAGTAGACATCCTTGCAACACCTTAAAATTTTAAAGAGAAAGATTGCCAAATTTTCTTTGATGCATCAAAGCCAAACGAAGAGCTTGTTTCAAAAATAATCAATTGTAAAGTTGAGATAAGCACTTCAAGAAACATACCACCTCTAAAAATTGTATTTGCGATTATCATACAAGATAGACTCGTTTCCTATATTCCTGGAGATAAATTTGTTCAAATACTGTCGTAAAACCAACTTTAGCTCAGTCTTGGGCCAGCAGTCATGAATTATGTTAATCTTCAAGGAATTTACTCGCATTTTAGTTTTATAGTTATGGACGTGAAGTAGCTTCTGAGGAAGAATGTGTAATAATACATAAATTTAAGCCGTCGTTTGCATTGCAACAGCTTAGCAAAAACACCAGAAAACTAATGCTTGGCTCACAAATTCTTTCACGCTCTGCATTGTCAATACTGACTTTTTCAGTACGTGAGTCCAAGTGCGGTCTTGGCTGCTCGCTTGTTAGGTACCTACACTTACTGTTGATGGGACCGAGCAGAAGTGCTGGATATCAAAATATTGCAGGGAAAAAATACGAATAGTCGATGCACAAGATGAATATGACTGCCCATCATTAAAAACATTATTTCATACACACACTCACTAAAATACAGGGTGTATCAAAATTCATGTTACAACGCTTGAGGGTAGAAAGCTCTTATTGTTTGCAACCATTTTTGCCAATAAACATGTTGCCGGAAACACGTAGTTTAGCCCCTGTAGCCCCAGAAAGTCAGTGTAGGCAACCCGTTAGGCTTTGTGCGAGACAGACGATGCTGTGGTGAATTACGTGTTTACGACGCCGGGCAGCGCTCGAGAGGACTGTACGATGTCGAATGCTGACCCCCGCCCCTTTTTACTTCCGTTGGTGGCGCCCTTACCTCTTTTCTTCCGTTCGTGCCGTGCCATAGCACTGCGCAGCGTGACATCGCAGTGTCGCAGTCTGTTTTGATATCACTGGTGGTCTGTCGTTGACTGTTCTGTCGTACAAGCAAACTCGTGGTGTCATTTCTTTCGCTGTGGTTCTGAAAAGGGCGACGTTTTAGTGGAGCTCAATGGAGTACACGTTTAGTGAGTACACGGACATGCTTCTTGTTTACGGGGAAGCTAGACAAAATGGACGAGCCGCCCGTCGTCTGTACGAAGAACAATATCTGGGTCGTAGGATTCCAGCTCACACCATGTTTGCAAGACTTACTCAGCAAATGTGTGATACTGGTACATGTGCCGTCACAAGACCAAATGCTGGTGCGCCACGCAGGGTTCGTACTCCCAGTTTTGAAGAAGATGTACTTCAGAGATTTGAAGAGAGTCCGGATAAAAGCACAAGAGCAGAAGGTTCCGATATGGACGCTGACAAAATGGCTGTTTGGCAAGTTCTTCATGAGCAACTCTTGTACCCGTACCACCTTCAAAAAGTGCAACACATGGGTCCGGTGGACTATCCTATTCGCATGAACTTTTCTCGTTGGTACATTCGAAGAGTAGTGAGGAACCCTGAGTTAGCGGTTTTATTCAGCGATGAAGCCAAGTTCACTCAAGACGCTATTCTCAATTCGCACAACAGTCATGTTTGGAATGATGTCAATCCACATGCAACGTGTGTTTTTTCTTCCACCATGTCTTACCGGCGCCGGATACCTCCACTTCCTTCAGAACGAACTACCAGGTCTTCTTGAAGAGGTTCCATTGCATGTCCGACGTGTGATGTGGTACCAACATGACGGGGCACCACCTCATTTTTCTCTGCAAGTGCGAGAGTATTTAAACCAAACATTTCCATACCGATGGATTGGACGAGCGGGCCCTGTCACATGGCCACCAAGGTCACTGGACCTAACCCCGTTAGATTTCTTTCTGTGGGGTTACATAAAAGGGCTTATCTACGCTACGCCAGTAGAAACGGTAGAAGAGCTTACACTGCGAATCATTGAAGCGTTCGAAATCATAAGGTCGACTCCACACATGCTCCAGCATATCTGTGAAAACATGATTCGCCGTTGCCACCTCTGTGTCGCTCAAGGTGGGCGTGTTTTTGAACTGTTGCTTTAGGCTGTCACGTTGTTTAAACGTATGCAACAATTTCAATGTTGTGAAACAAAGCCGAAGCTGTGATTTATTTCAGAGTGAAATTAAAATCTGTGCCACGATTAAAAAGGTTATTTCTCTACTCGAACGCCCGCACATCCACAACATAACACTCTACAACGGGTTGCCTACTCTGACTCTGGGGCTACAGGGGCTTAACTACACGTTTCCGGCAACATGTTTATTGGCAAAAATGGTTGCAAATAATAAGAGCTTTCTACCCCCAAGCGTTGTAACATGAATTTTGATACACCCTGTATAGCTCCAACTCCAGTCTTTTTGTTAATGCGACTACGCCAGGCGGATGCTAGAACCCTCTGGAGGGCTACCAAAACCCATCATACTGGATGTACCAAAGGCTACCATGTTGGATGCACCGACGGCCATTATGGATTGTGAGATGTAAGAATAAAAAAAGCAAGAATGGTGCCCTCTAGCAAAATCAGCTTACCTACAGGCATCATTAACAAGTGTTGGTAGCTGCTAACCAATGTTTTGAAGGTTATATATTTGTAAAAAATAGATGTCATTTGAACCGTCAGCAAACTATTTGGAGGTGACTCCGGGTTACCACCGAGTGCATTATGTAACACCTTATGTCGAATTTAAAATTTTCAAATTTGCAATTATTTTAGTAATCACTGGATGACTGTGATGAACGATGAACAAAATATGAGTAGTGAAGAAATACTGTGCAACCAGGTTAACTGCTCCTTGTACCATGTACGATGGAGCACTAAGCACTACATTTCCAGCAACTCTACAGCACGAAAAATGTTGCAGTTTTACCAACCCCTGGACAGCAAGTTGTGAACTTAGGAATGCCAACCGTGACACAGTGTATCGATGGAGTAAATAATGTAACAGATTTTTCACTCCACCATTACTGAAAATGCCAAACTTGTGTGGTGGACATCTTGTAGCTTCCTAAACTGCAAGCTATACCGCATCCGAACTCTACAGCTCCAATTACTCTGGTACCTACCGTATCGAAGGTTAAGTACTACTTTACTCACTTTTCTTCAGGACAAACATTTCAATCAAGACGACTATGTTTTTAACACACACTGTTTCACACTGTCGACCTATAGCGCTTGCTCAATTGTTACGAAAAGCAAAATTTTCACGGCTAAAATCCTTTAAACGGGCAATAAACTTGAACACTAAAACATTTAGTGTGAAAAATAAAATTTCGTGAGAAGTGGTCCTATTTTTGTAAGTGTATAACCACATTATTTGTCAAAATGTTTTATTTAACTGTACACAAGAATACAGACATCTGCCTTGATAGTAGGGTATGAAATACAGAGAAATGCCTCATTGTGTCATCAACTGTGTTGCTGTACAGAGAACATAGGAGAAAAATACCTGCTTTTCATCCTAGCAATTGGTACCTAGTGGTAATACCAAAGCTGAGCAATTATTAGTACTCTAACTGGTCACAAGGGTTATGAAAAAACTATTCAGTGACATGTGATGAAATTTTTCACTCGGTGCAAATTTTGGATCCTCACGCCACAGACACATCTTTAGAAATGATTGGGTGTCCAGGCGATAACATGTGTCCTATATTCCATCAACGAAAAAATGTCCTTGCCCACCTGATGAATAAGTTAATAATTATGCCACGAACATGGCACCAGAATGCGAACTAGTGAAGACAGAATGTGTCATGCTCGACTCGAGTCGCAGCCAGCATCAGCATAGCCTTCAACAAACATTAACATAGTCATTTTGAAGCCGATAACTTCAAGGCTTGACAAGATAGCAAAGATGTATTCTACTGGGAGCACAGACTATGTAAAGCATAGAGATAAGAAGAAGGTTTTGCGAAAACAAGTTTGAAATGCTCTGTATTTGAAGATGGGTCTAGTGGTAGCGAAGCCTATTTCCTCCTGGGCGCACGGTACGCATGTCTTGGTGGTGTGTGTGTTTTCTTAAAGATATGATCCTACAACCAATTAATATAAGAACACTTCACATGCAAAATTTAATATCATTCAAGAGCTGTTTCCTAATATTACAATGGACCATGGACTGGTGCAAATAACATTGAATTTGAAAAGTCAGAAAGAATTTATTTACTGGGATGATGTTAACGACATATTGACAGATTAAGGCTGTTGATGACCTCGCATGGCGTGGAGCATGGCTCTTCAAGACCGGCGTGACGCAGCACGTGGGACCTCTTGCTGCCTCTTGCTGCCTCTTGCTGCCTCTTGCTGCGCGGTACGTCACACCAGCGGCTCCCAGGAGGTGATAAGATTACAACTGTTACATAACGCAGCAAGAGATAAAAGTATACTGCTTGATGGGACAGCAGCAAGTAGCCTCCAGTAGCTAAGCTCTTCCTAACAGAAGCACTCACTGACGAGGATGGAGCCAAGGTGGGGTCTGAAGTGGTCTCAACACGAGCCATCGAGGCCCGCTGGGTCCAGGGGCAGTCACCCCCCCCCCCCCCCCCCTTTTCCTCAACCCCAGGACAAGCACGTCTCTCCGTGCTACGTGCGGCGTTATGATTTTATATCCATTATATGGAAAGAGAAAAGTTTAAAAAAAAACATTAAAAACTACTTTAAATGCTATTTTTTTAAATAAGCAGGAAATTTTTAAGTTGAAGTATTAGTGCGATTAAAAAATATATTACATTAAAATTACGATTACGATCGAAAGAAAAAAATGGGGTGTGGCTGTATCATGGACACGGCCGTGTGTTGTACGTGAATACGTGTACGTAACAGGTAATATTTTCTATACAGAATATAAAATACGCTATTTTATGTATGTTATCATCATGTTTGAACACAATCACGTTTGAACACCAAGACGTCGCGTATAGGCCGACATTATATATATATTTTTTATTTTTTTTTATTTTAACAGCATATATATATTCACTGTAACTATTTTACACGAATGTTTGATTTATAATATGCTATCGATATAATTTGACGAGAGCTAACGATTGAAACGCAAACGAACGTCGTAGCTTCTCCGAGTCAAAAGTTATACTAAATGGAAATCTCGAAACGCAGCAAAATTAACTCAAAATGGCGGCACTTCCCCCTCCACCGCGTGCGATGCATCACAGTCCTAACTCAGCCTGACGAATTCTTTGATCCTTTAGCTATCCAGTGGTGTAATTAAAGTTTGGATGGAGATGATAGATATGTAGCTGCAACACCAAACTGTATCCCCCGATTTTAACATTTGTTTTTGACGTGACGTCTAATAAATCGATAAACGCCGGCTGCACGCACGAAAAAGTGTCCCGTTACGCACATTGTTCCGTTACGATGTGTCCCGTTACGCACATGGTTCCGTTACGCTGTGTCCCGTTACGCACATTGTTCCGTTACGCACATTGTTCCGTTACGTTCATTGTTCCGTTACTATGTGTCCCGTTACGCTCATTGTTCCGTTGCGCTGTCGGCGAGTGCAGTAATAATAGGTTATATTACAATTGACTAAAAAACTATGGTGATTCATATAATTGATGATAGATATTTGATTACAGTTTATTTATATGAAAACTTGTTCATAATTATATTTAAACTTTATAGCTAAACGCCAGTTTTTAAAATTAATTACAAGTCATCTATACATGAACTGTTTCTTCGCCTGTTTATAAAGTGAAGTGAAAAAATGTGGTTTTCATTGCTTATTACAACAACAATTTCGGCAATAAAGGTTAATTATTCTTGCATTTTAAAAATCTGATTACTAGTATAATGTCAAGTATTTATTCTTTTATTTTTAAAATAAAAATGATTCAATTTATAAAAGTATGCAATCATTTCATCAATGTTTTGTTATGATGTTGTCACGTTAAACTATGGTCCGTAAACCGACTTTACAGACAACCAATTTTTTATGTAAAAGATGTTACATTATAGCTGATTTGTTTCTTTATTTATATTTGTTATTATTTTAAGTCCTACTCATTTGAATATATGGCAGACTAATAATGACTGTGAATAGTTTTTGTTAGTTGATTGTATTCAAAGTTACGTTTCACGTAGGCATGTTACGCTTTGAAAAGTTTCTAAAAGTAGTATTGGCCTTATAATGTTTAAAAACTATTTATGGTCGTCCTACAAAAAAAAGGGTGGGGGCTTGCGGCGCCCATTATAAATGGACTTCAACATGGCATAACCACGATAACATAATCAAACAAATCTATACTAATATTATAAAGCTGAAGAGTTTGTTTGTTTGTTTGTTTGAACGCGCTAATCTCAGGAACCACTGGTCCGATTTGAAAAATTATTCCAGGCTATATTATATTATCAATAACATTAGGGATCCTTACTAAAAGTCCCATTTAGAATCAAATGTGTTGGAGGGGGTTAGCTACAACATGCAGTACACGTACGAAGTGTGTGTTGACAATGCCGCAGGCGCTAGAAGTTTATTTCATATTGCCTATTAACATTGTTGCCACGCACTAGATGCCTTATCATTCTTAATTTTCCCATAGAAGTAAAAAACACCCGTGAGATATTAACAACGAAGCAATCAGTACCCTCATAAGAGTTCAATTAGTATTTAAAAACTTTTTATCACTTTAAATCGCAAACCTAAACTATTGTTTTTTTTCCTCTCTGTGTTTAATTTGTTTTTTTTTTTTTTTACTAGAATTATTTTTATTATTTTTAATTATTTTTCATTTTTTGGACCATCAATAATTTTCCTCTCCCGTTACAATTCTGACAAGGACTTGTATGTATATATATATATGTGTATATGTGTGTGTGTGTGTGTGTGTGTGTGTGTGTATGTATATATATATATATATATATATATATATATATATATATATATATACTAGCTGCCCGACCCGGCTTCGCACGGTTGTATTAATGGGGGAAAAAATGAGACCAAATCTCTTATTTACAGTTATAATAAATGAAATAAAATGAAAATTAATTAATTTTGACAAAAACTTAATACAATGCTTTGTGAAAAAACGAATAGCACCGATGGTTTCCCGACTCGAGCATGCAACGTTGTCATGGAGACAAAAGTACCCACTGTTTCCCGGGCTTAAACACCAATCAACATTGATAATCAGTTTATTATTAATTATAAATTATTAAGACCATTAATCGAAATAAATACTATCCTATCTCTCAAGTTGTAAAAAATTACACATAAATGCCAATTTTCATCGAAATCGGTTAAGTGGTTTAGGAGTCCATTGAGGACAAACATTGTGACACGAGATTTATATATATTAAGAAGAAGATATATATATATATATATATATATATATATATATATATATATATATATATAAAAGCGAAATACCACTCACTGACTCACTCATCACGAGATCTCTAAAACTATACACCCGATTGACTTGAAATTTAGCATAGTTACTCATTTTGTGATGTGGACGCTCACTAAGAACGGATTCTGCGGAAATCCGATCCCAAGGGGAGTTTCGGGGGCGTAATGTATCAAAATTTCCAGTTTTTGGTAGAAATCACCATGGCAACGGCTGTTGCTTTGTTGATGCTTCATTCGTCTCTATGGCAACGACTATTTCATTGCTAGTGCAGTCCTCATCACCGTTGAAGTTTTGCAGGTACTTTAAATATCAAATATTGCCCTATTTTTCAAGTATATATATTTTACAGACTTGAAACTTCACAGTAATGTTCCTTATGTTACGCAGGATGACTTTCCGAAAATTAGATCCCATGGGTGGTTAAAACCAGGCAACAGTGGGTACTTTGTCTGCATGAGAACAGGATTTTGCATTGTTCATGCCTTCTGCGTCTCCATGGCAACGGGCATCGCGCGGCAGTGGCGTACCCACAAGGAGGGGCATGTATAATGAGCGGCACAAGAGTGATCTGCCTGTAGACTGCCGTAGCAAAGTACGGGTACATCAGTTGTACGTTGCGTGCACGAGTCGGGAAACCATCGGTGCTATTCATTTTCTCTTAGGTACATTATACAGCATTGTAATAAATTTTCACAGAATTTTTTTATTTACCATTACTGTAAATGGGAGATGTGGCTTAATTTTTTTCCATTAGTATAGCCGTGCGAAGCCGGGTCGGGCAGCTAGTTGTTCATAAGAACAAAATATTTGTTGGGAAAATCACACTGCATCGCCGTAAAAAAATAAAGGTGATTAATTTACGAAGAAACGAAAGGTGTCATTTTCAATATTTCCATCGGGAAAGTGGGTGCTCTCTAGATAATCAAGCCACGATAACCTCGAGACAGTACCCTGTTCTGTCGTATTTGCCTCGAGTAAAATGTTCTTTTTTCCCCTACTTAGACGAATAAATACAGAACCTCAATATCCCCGGATTAAGAGTATTGTATACAGGCATGAAAAAATATTAATAATTTATAGAAAATGCAGTGTATATTATTAACTTGAAAAACAATTAACTATCCTTGAAATCAAATTTCTATTCGAATTTCTTTATATTTTACTTAAAATAATTTTCTTGCGATAGCATTTTGCAAGTCCAAAATTTCGTATGAAGCAACAAGCATTTTAGAAAATCAAAGTAAAAAAAATATGTTGTCTTTGTATTGCCTAATTACTGCATTTGTGTATAGCATATGAGTTGTCCATCATCTTTAGGCTAACTTGTATACAGAAAAATATCTAAGGGTTGAAAATAATCTCACAATATATTTACGTACGCGCTATCAGGTCTGTCTGAGCCAGTGTTGTCAATGCAGTTATTTTTTTTTTCCTTTATGTGAAAGCCAAAATACCCGCTTTCACGTACTTCTAAAAAAAAGTGCCAGGAAAAATCGAACAAAAGAACAGTGAAACCAAAATTTTCTGGAGTTATAACTTTATTTTCGCTTAACGCAAATAAAAGAGTGGAAAATTAACTGTACATTCTATTAGTCTAAGATGTACTGATTTTGAGTCCTTTAACTGACATTTCTGCTTTGACAGCTGAATATACTTATCAAATAAACAAAACAAACAATTCTACAAGTAGCATTAGCCTAGCCATCCATGTGAAACTGTTTTGGTTGTTTTATAAGAACTAAAAGCTGTCAACATCAAAATGTTAGTTCAAATAATTTGAGGCTAAGTAGTTTTAATTATAAATATTTTTTATATAAATGAAATGCTGAAATGAACTGATAAATTTTCAAGCTATGCATTCTGAACTAGGTTTGATCTCGAACACATACTTCCAATGGTTCTAGTAGAAACTTTGTCCTCTGACTCTAATTTAAAAAGTGTTATTTATTGTGGTACAAACACATCCTCATTTGACCCGAAACCAGAGAATACGCTCAGTTTTCCCCCCAGTGGTTGAAAATACCCGATATTCGGGGAATTACCCGCACTTTTGGCAACCCTGGACTCTGGCCATGATGTAGCAGAGTGTGTTGGATGCACCTGGTTCACTGGTATCACATAGAGGGCATGGCGGTGCACTGTCATACTAAGTTATCTTGTCCACGGCCTTAATCTTGGCTTTACTTCAGAGCATTACATATACAGAGAATAACTGAAATTTGTATTCAATACATTTCTTGAAATTTGTATTCAATACATTTCTTGAAATTTTAAACAATAGTTTGGTATATATTTAGGCCACCCTGTTATTTTTATGCCTATAATATTAGTTTTATAATATTTGTTTATATTTTTGGGTACTTCTGTTTGGTTCCTGGATTGCCAAACGGCGTGTACAAACCGTTCAATATTTATTAATAGTGTCTGATTACGAATAACATTTAACATTAACATTTACAAGTTTCGTTTCATGGTTTCGTATGTAAAAAGGTAATTTTTCAACGGTGAAAAGCTAAAACGTATGTTTTCACTGACGTTTTTAGGTATGAACATATTAAACATAGTATAGAGAAGTGCAGTGACACATTATCTTTAATATTCCAGCATAAAAATATAGGGTCACGCGTAGAGGCCCATAGAGGTGTGTTACCGACGCGAAGACTGCACGCCAGGTGGTCGCACAGTGCGTCGAGGCACTTGGTACCCATTTCCTTAGCAGTTTTAATACCTATTTTCTGCTCTCGTGTAGGTAACATTCCAGCACCCTTCCAAGAAGTCCGGCTCTGAGTATAAAAGTTTTCATACCCGAAGTCTTGGCTAAAACCGTAATATAACGTGTTCTACTCCTCTGCTATACCCACGAGCGGAAGTCTAGATGGCGGACCCACGTGTAGTAATATAAACCCGTACAGACCCTTCTGTGATCTCTCCCTAACCCAGACCCCTCCCAACACACTTAGTTTTAAATTTAGGTTACACTTAGGGTACACATTAGGGGACGTAACAAACGTACTGTTATGCCCAATGAAACTTTATGATAGCAAAACTGCCCTGGAATATATTTGGTAAACTAAAATAATCGTTTAAAGAAGTAATCACAAGTTTTTCAATACATACTGCATTTAATCGCGAGGCCACAACAAAATTGTGAGCCTCGGTAGCATAGTGGTACATCGCGCAACTGATATAATCTAGGGTTGATTTTTGACGAGGTTCAAACCCTGGTCAGGACAATAGTTATTTTTTTTTTTTACGTGACAACGTCTAATAAATCGATGAACGCCGGCTGCACGCACGAAAAAGTGTCCCACTACGGATGTGTTCTGTTTGCTCATTGTACGCATGCGTGGCTCTCTCTTCATGCTCATTGTACGCATGCGTAGCTCTCTCTTCATGCTCATTGTACGCATGCGTAGCTCTCTCTTCATGCTCATTGTACGCATGCGTAGCTCTCTCTCTTCATGCTCATTGTACGCATGCGTGGCTCTCTCTTCATGCTCATTGTACGCATGCGTAGCTCTCTCTTCATGCTCATTGTACGCATGCGTGGCTCTCTCTTCATGCTCATTGTACGCATGCGTAGCTCTCTCTTCATGCTCATTGTACGCATGCGTGGCTCTCTTCATGCTCATTGTACGCATGCGTAGCTCTCTCTTCATGCTCATTGTACGCATGCGTGGCTCTCTTCATGCTCATTGTACGCATGCGTGGCTCTCTTCATGCTCATTGTACGCATGCGTGGCTCTCTCTTCATGCTCATTGTACGCATGCGTGGCTCTCTCTTCATGCTCATTGTACGCATGCGTGGCTCTCTCTTCATGCTCATTGTACGCATGCGTAGCTCTCTCTTCATGCTCATTGTACGCATGCGTGGCTCTCTTCATGCTCATTGTACGCATGCGTGGCTCTCTCTTCATGCTCATTGTACGCATGCGTAGCTCTCTCTTCATGCTCATTGTACGCATGCGTGGCTCTCTTCATGCTCATTGTACGCATGCGTAGCTCTCTCTTCATGCTCATTGTACGCATGCGTGGCTCTCTTCATGCTCATTGTACGCATGCGTAGCTCTCTCTTCATGCTCATTGTACGCATGCGTGGCTCTCTTCATGCTCATTGTACGCATGCGTGGCTCTCTTCATGCTCATTGTACGCATGCGTGGCTCTCTCTTCATGCTCATTGTACGCATGCGTAGCTCTCTCTTCATGCTCATTGTACGCATGCGTGGCTCTCTTCATGCTCATTGTACGCATGCGTGGCTCTCTCTTCATGCTCATTGTACGCATGCGTAGCTCTCTCTTCATGCTCATTGTACGCATGCGTGGCTCTCTTCATGCTCATTGTACGCATGCGTAGCTCTCTCTTCATGCTCATTGTACGCATGCGTAGCTCTCTCTTCATGCTCATTGTACGCATGCGTAGCTCTCTCTTCATGCTCATTGTACGCATGCGTGGCTCTCTCTTCATGCTCATTGTACGCATGCGTGGCTCTCTCTTCATGCTCATTGTACGCATGCGTAGCTCTCTCTTCATGCTCATTGTACGCATGCGTAGCTCTCTCTTCATGCTCATTGTACGCATGCGTGGCATCTCTCTTCCACTCGATTGGAACAACCATCGATTTGACTTTTCAATCATATTTTTGTTTGAATTATTAATATTATTTAATTTAACGATCGTCCACCGATTTTCAGCACAATCGGTACGGTTATTTAAAAGTAATGTTGAAAATTCAAATACGTTTTGAACCAACAATTTTGTTTTACAGTTACACATAATAATTCAAATTACACCCGGGATCTTTTGCACAATGTTTTAAAAAATATTGTACAACATTATAAATAAGTTTGGTGTATTTGGGATGCGTATTTGTTATAAAATCGTGTTAATATTATACCCCTACCGTGAACAAAGTTTTTATAAATATATATATTTGAAACTATGATACATTAGTATTGCCTCGTGCGCGTGTGGTTAGCATACTTAACACTTAATCTAAAGGTTGTCGGATCGAAACCCGGCAGTTGCGAATTTTTTTATACTTGTAAAAATTAATATGGCGCACGCAACATTTCAGAAGTAATAAATATATTTGAATTAATGAATGCAAATAAAATTAAATTTATTACTTAATTCAATTGCACATTTCATTTCACTCCTTTGTATCCATACAAAATAGTGATAATTCAATAAAAATGATTCAATTTTATTCATAAAAGTATGCAGAGGTAGATTTTATCATGCAAAAGATTGAAAAATTAAAAAAAAAAATTCTTCCTCAAAGAATATAATATTTTTAATGCCTAAATGGTTTGGTTGCAAAAACCTATTACGGCTCAGTCTCAGGCCGAATATATTTCCTTTTCTTCTGGATCAATCATTTCATCAATGTTTTGTTATGACGTTGTCACGTTAAACTATCGTCCGTAAACCGACTTTACAGACAACCAATTTTTTTTTAAATAACAAATTACTGGATTATACATATTGTGCTTTACGAAAATATGTATTAATACTTTTTGTTTATCTTATTGCTATAATATTATTAAATACATAGTTCAGACCATTGATTTTATTATTTCACTAGGTAGATTTATTCTTATTTAAAATAAAATTCTATCTAATTAAAACTCCAACATTAGTTAGGAAACGACTGTCCATAAATTATTAATGAATAAATTTAACACTTCATATAAACCCACACCTATTAGCTTAGATGAAAATGCGAGAGGGTTTTCCTTATCTTCAGATTGAAGTTTATTGCGAACTACGCGGGTTTCCTTGTCTCACTAGATTACAAAAACTGTTAGAACTTCTGATTAATGTAATATTATAAATATATCATAAATAAACAACATTAAAGCAAACAAAATTTCCCTTATATCCTTTAAATTTTATATTACTAGATATTGAAACTAACCTATCAATAAAAAACATACAGATATGTTTGCTTTGGTTGGTAACTACGTTGGCTGGTTTTCTGTTAGCATTCTAGGTATCGTGTGTATGAAGTTAAGAATTCTTTCTTCTTTTCTGTTATACAAAATTGTATGCACATTTGTATACACACAGGTATACAGAAGTTATAGCTTACTTTTGAAATGTAAAAGTACTGTGTAATTAGTTTTTGTGGTTGTACAGTTTGTTTTTATATATGTATATATTTGTATTAATTGACTTGTTCTATATCCCGGAGTCCTTACCTCCATATGGGATCTACAGAACAAAAATTAAATGAATAAATAAATGAATAAATAAATAAATAAAAATGAGCATCATGCAAAAAAAATCCAACAAAAACACCCAAGACGAAATTATAAATACCTAAAATTAGTATTGTTATTGTAGGAAATGGTTATTTTCGCGCTATCATAGCTTCTTCGTAATCATGATGCTTCTGATTGTCAGAATTGCCCATGACGTCAGATGCAGATGGTGATGTCAGATCTGTCTGACCTCGAAGTTCCGCCAGCTCCGCTCAGATCCGTTCCACTGTACCACCAGCACCTGACGTCATCACAGGTCACACGAGCCAGTCATAATGTACCCTCAGCTTCGACTCAGACAGAATGTACCGCACCTCAGGCCTGGACAGTTCAATAACACGGCCTAGTATCGTACATTACAGGTGAACTTCACGTAATTCAGTCTGACACGTCGTGATAAGCATTTACGAAGCCCCCGCATTAGTATTGAGTAGAGTTCGCTCTAGGTTTAAATCTTGCTTATAATCAGTTATTGCTAAAACACTAATACGTTTTCGGCCAACCATAAGTTATAAACATCCTGCTACGTTGTCATTTGAGAACTTTATTTAATAAATAAAATGCGTATGTTGACTGAATTGTGCCTAACATTTTATTTTTGTTTTATGTACATAACAGTACACTTACCGAAGGAGAAAAAAAATTCTGCATTGAATTTCTTACTATTATGGATTTTGTATTCTGAAAACAATATTTTTCCTTATGATAATATTCACTTCCAACTACAGCCGTATTAATTTATCGAAGGCTGAAACAACCTTAATAAACAATTGAATGGGGTTAAGTTTATGTTCGTCATAACCAAGCCGCTGAACTAGTTGTGTTGTGCACGTGCATTAATACTGCTTGATTGTGTCCGGGACTCGACTGTGCTGACTCTGGCACGCTGCAGATAGGCCCTAGGCGTGGCTCCCGCCGCCAGCAGTCCGCGCTCCAGCCGCGGAATATCGACCGCGCAGTTGCCTGGCGACCCCCTCCCACCCTTCAGGGATAGGTTTGCAGCCCTGGAGTAGCTGTAGTAACACCCTCGCTCGCCCATTGATTTCCGGCTCCCTCCCCGGACACACACTCACACACGTCATCTCACGGCAAACACTGAATTCGAGCATGTCCTTCATGATAGTCTCTCACAACTTCTCTCCGAAATCCAACAGCACCATTACTCTATGCTTTCCGTGACATATTAAATTAAGCATGTATTATAAATCAACAACATACACAAGTTAATTCTGTAATCCTTCACTATTATTGACAACCGCAACAGTGCAGTACACGTTTAGTTGGGGATCGTCAAAAGGACTTACCTTTTATTAGGTATTTTATCCGCGTAACGAAAAAGAAAAACTTAAATAATTGCTCATTTCACCAACATGTAAATGACTTCAACACCAATCGCACCAACACTCCAGTATCATTATCCACTGCCTACTTCGAGCGCACGAAACGACTCTGGTAGCGCCAACAGCGGCCGCGTAGCGAAACAAACAAGCCAATCGGGTACATTATGAACTATTCAGAACTTACGACTTTTATCTCACGGGAGATAGCAGCACCATCATTTCGTGCATAGAGTATGTGACGTATTAGTACTCACGAATATAAATACTTACGACCAATTTCACCAACTTCGTTTAAGTTTTTCAAAAAGCTGGACAACTATTAAGCATCGTTCGTTTAATAACAAATTGCATTTCACCAAAATTTTAGTTACGTTTACGATATACTACCATCGCTTAATTTCATTATATTAGTTTAGCACACACCAAAATGGCCGCACTATAGTGTCAGCTGATACATGATGACGAAAAAGAGACACATGAAAACCTCAAATTATTAAACAAGAAAATTTAGTGAAATATGATGGTGATGAAAATTATTTAAATGCGTATTTTTAATTAAAAATTAAAGAATATGCTGAAAGAAAGTGAACTTCTGCCTGTCTTCACATCAAACAAATGTCGCCTATATTAATTTTATAAATATTTTCAAAAATAATTTTATGTGGTAGTTTTAAAATAAATAACCTTCATAGTCTAATTTTTAATTAAACGCTTTAGTTTTAGTTGTTATAAAAGTTATACATAATCATTTGCATTTAATCTAGCTAGTTTGTTTTCTTCTCATTGGTTTGAAACAGTTTGAAACAAACCCGGACCATAGAGACCAAAGACTCAAGGTATATTTCTATTTATTCCACAAAGATTAAATAAAATACATGGAAAACTTTATGAGTTGAATATCTCGTTCATTTAAATATAACGTATTTAATTACTACAAATAAAGAGCTACATATTATTGTAAACATGATATGATAAATTAACCTAAGCAAGAAAGTTCAAGCGCAAAAATGATATAAGTTATCATTTATTACTTATCAATTGCATAAATATATTACATTAACAATTGAACAAATCGTTAAGACATTTTCATAATTTTATTACAGCTGGATATTCTATTTCATCTAACAGAAATAACCTAACGTAATAATATTTGATGTTCTTTAAAAAAAAGTTTGTAAAATTGACATAAGAAATGTTTAAAAAATTAAAATATTTATATATATTTGTTTACAAACTTAGTATGACCCCAAACCAAAAAAATAAATAAATAAATAAATAAATGCTTGTAATCGAATTTCTAACGAACTTTAATAAAGTTAAACATTGCCGAAATAAATGAAGTTAGGGGAACATGATAAATGTGTGGTAAAGAGAAAAAAATTAACCGTAGTTTAAAAAGGGTGCTGTCGCAAAGGGGGTTCAGATTTTAGGGTACATATATGTACTTGGCTTTATACCTAGGGCGCCACCACATGTGTTACGGGCATGTGGACCCGGCGACTATTCTCAGGGCCGTGACATCGCCCGTGAGCAACGAGGCCCGTTTTCCCCCAGTATAAATAAAAAAAACACATAATTACATCCCCTCTCAGCGGGGGTCACGCTATTTATTAAAACACTCAATAGGGTAGGCTCTCGAAGGCGGCCCACACGCCTCAGTCCTCTCCCCGCGTGGCCACGTGCACAAAAGACACTGATATGTTAATTAAATAAAACTTAAATAAAACAGTTTACTGCCCGAGGTACGTCTTGCAGTTATAGAAAATTATTTATATAAATTAAATAGCCATATGGACGCGGATCAGTAATAGTCTAGGCAGGGCCGGTGAAAGGTAAATTGGCGTCCTAGGCGAAAAACCTTAATGCCCCCCTCCTCCGCCGGACACCACAAAAAAATTTTCCTTGCCTCAAAATACATCACATAAGCCTAAGATTTTGTCAACAATCAAATGAAAGTAGGCTTGTTTGTTTTTTTACTTTTATACTTCTTACAAATCATAAACAGGTCACCGTGGACTTTAAATAATTACTTATATCAATATAAACATTCCAAACTGTTACAAAAATCCATTTTCATCTAGTTTCAATAATCATTAAACATATTATATGAGCTGTTATGTGTCGTGCTGCGCCGCCCCCAGCTACTTGGCGGCCTAGGCGGTTGCCTAGTTCGCCTGGACGCGCCGGTCATGAGTCTAGAGTTGCAAACGTCGGGCGCGGGAAGCTCCTTGCCTCAGGCAGCGACGGCGACTGACTACCTTCCGGCGCGCCCTCGAGGCGGGTCCACCACTCACATCCGGCCAACGGCTGTCACCATGTATTTAATTAAAGCGTGCCACCAGAAAAGGAATGAACATACATAAACCCTTAATTAAATTAGCCTATTGGCTGAAAGCAATAAAATTACGTAACTAATTTAATATTAAAATAAAGTCTGCCTCGGGAATGTTCGTTCTCGCTCGGCATCGTTCGGGAGCGAAGCACTGACGTCACACCGGTGGGGAGTTCGCTTCGAGCCTTGGCCGAGGACGGACGCGTCAAGCGGAGCTGCGAGATTCCAGGAACAGCCTGTTTACTCGCACACAGGCCAGGTGGTATTCCCAGGTTTTCCTAAGAAGTGTAAGCGTGCAAAACAACCCGGGTTGTAGCTAACCCTACAGCCTAGCCACAACCCGGCTTAATCCCGGGTGCGTGGTCAGTGGGTGTTAGTGCGTTGTAGGGTGTAACTAGCGACATGACTGACCAATTAAGTGACGAGCAGGTGATGCAGGAGTGCATTGATGTGCCCCTGCCGAGCGACGACGAACAAGAAATGTCTAGCGACGACGGCTTTACAACAGTCGTCTCAAAAAAACAAAAAACGGGAGGAAAGGACGAAAGACTGCGCCCCCCACTGACGAACCCCGCGATCGCCAGGCAGCAGGCCGAGCGACTTCGCAAGCAGCCCGTCAGAAGGGCAAACAACTCGGCCAGTCAAACGGCCGCCAACACGCCCGCAGGTTCGAGCCCTGCCCCGCCAAACCCTGCCCCTCAGGCAAAGAAAATGCAGGTGAAACCCCTGTATGTATTTGTTGATTCTGGCCACAGCTACCCGGCCATTAAAAGAGTGCTGGATGCAGCACTGCAGGAGCGCTGGTCGTGCGTCAGTCGCGGCCATGACCAGCTCATGATTCACACTGCCACTGTGGAGGAGTACCACAGGGCAGTGCGTGCACTGGAGCAGGCCGGAGTGCAACACTCTGTGCTGCTGCAACGGGACGAGATCCCGAACAAGTTTGTGTTTTGTCGAGTGCATAGCAGCACCGACAAACAATTCATTCAGGCCGAGTTCGCCGCAATGGGTCTTCCAGTGCAGAACTTCTGGTTTCTGTACAACAGGCAGACAAGGCAGCCTATAAATAAGTTAGTCGTAGAGCTCCCGAAGGCCGTAAATCCAGAAAGGATTTACGACCTGAAGTCATTCGGAGGCCTCAGCATTCGTGTTGAGGACTATCGACACCCCAAAGGCCCCCTCCAATGTGGCAACTGTCAGAGGTTTGGCCACCCCGCAAAAGGCTGCAGAGCCTCCCCTGTGTGCCGATGGTGCAGCCAAGGGCACAAAACCGAGGTTTGCCCCCAGGGAGGTGACAGGACGAAGGCAAAGTGCGCGCGATGTGAAGGCCCGCATTGCGCCAATTACAGAGGCTGCATGGCCTACAAGAGGGAGAACTGGCGTCACCTCCCGCAACAGGAGCGGAAAGACAGAGAGCTGCAGTCCAAACGCGCATTGCGCGAAAACAAGCGAGCAACAGCCGCGGCTCAAGTCCGCCCGCCCCCACAACAAGCCGGCCCCTCAGGCTACTGCCCCCAGCCCCCAAGGCAGCCGTGGCGAGCCCCGAGCTACCCCGCCCCCCCACAATGGCAGAGCCCTAACCAATATTCAGTGCTGAGCGATAGGCATGAACTGGAGTATCCTGTCTTGGCAAACCCACCCAGACCTAGAGGCCAGCCCCTGCCCCAGAGGCCCCCGAAGAAACACCATTCGGGGCACAAAAACTGTAAAGGCCGGGCGCAAGGTCAAGTGATGGATCAGCCAGGTACTAAGGCGCCACCCAACTCCACCACTCCCCCCAGTGATTCCAAGAAAGTCGCGCCTGGGCAACAACAAGCCAGCCCGTTGCAGACTGACTCACCAACAGTAATGCCAACTGCTTCACCGCAGCTAAATCCCGCGGAGAAGCCAGCGATGAACGCGAGCGACTTTCTGAAGCTCGTAGGCCAATCGGATGCCATTACACAGGACCCTAACCTGGCACACGTCCTGGAACCAATGTGCATTTTAATGGCTATTTGGTGTAATCCGTCCAAGTCAATAGAGGACAAAATAAAAGCCACCACGGGCTTCGTGACAGCATTAGCGGCCAGCTTTAATGCCGCACACCCTTAATTTAGGTTCTGCCATTAATACTACCCCCGTAGACAGTAGATTAAGTACCATCCTTTACTGGAATGCACGAGGAATTAGAAATAAAATAATCGAATTTACCGATCATTTAATTAAACATAATATTAGAATCGCGGCGATAAACGAAACACACTTAATTCCAACAGATCGTCTAACTATCTTAAATTACACTATTTATAGGCGCGACCGCGATACCAGAAGTGGAGGGGTTGCCCTACTAATCCACAGAAGTATACAACATAGTGAATTTCATTTACCTGAATTTAATAAATTAGAAGCTGTGGCAATTACTTTTAAAGTCAATAAACAACAAATTGTGCTTATTTCGATGTATGCACCACCGGGCAGGTCACTAACTGAAAACGAGCTGGACATCTTATATGGCTCAGCTCCCACATTCCTAGCAGTCGGCGATATTAATGCCAAACATAAAGACTGGAACTGTCGGAGCAATACAGCCAATGGCCTACTGCTGCAAAGACACGAGTCTAACAAAAATTATCAAGTACATGCTCCCTCAGAGCCCACTCACGATAGCGGAGTACTAAGGCACAACCCCGATATTTTAGATATTGCATTAAATAAGAGAGTTCAAACGGGATTCGAACTCAGAGTCTTTCACGAAATGTCGTCTGACCACTTTCCAGTACATCTACTATTCGATGACGTGGACACTGACATCAGTCCTCCGAGAAAAATTAAAGACTACAAGAAAGCCGACTGGAGAGGCTTTCAGACGTATTTAGTCGATAATTTGCCTGCAGCCGATGCTGCCAACTTCGAAACAAAAGATAACATCGAATCAGCAGTCACTGAACTTACAGTTAAAATTCAAACTGCAATTAACTCGTGCATCCCAGAAAAGGTGGTTAGATTTAAGCAAGATGAACTGCCGGTGTATATTAGGGATTTAATTTCTCAGAAAAATAGATTAAGGCGCGAATATACTCGACGTAGGCAGCGCGACATTAAAGCGAGAATTAATGAATTACAGAAAATAATTTCCGATGAAATAACTCTATGGAGGAGCAGCCAATGGGAGACGAAAGTCTCTCAGCTACAGGTGCAAGATGGTAGTACCTGGAGTATGACAAAGCGATTCCTTCATAAGATAGATAAAATACCTCCGCTACAAACACGCACTGGGTTCGCTTTTACACCGACAGACAAGGCACAAGCCTTCGCGAATACCCTTGAATTAGCCTTTCAACCTAATATCGAACCCTGTGACCCGCAATTTAATGCCAGAATATACAGAGACCTTACAATTAAACTTAATCAGCCTTTAACCTCAAAACCTTACTTAACTCAATCTCAGGAAGTTAAACAGGCTATCAGGCGTATGAAACCACGTAAGGCACCGGGAAACGATGGCATTCAGGCAGTAGTACTTAAGAAACTGCCCGATGAAATTTTGGAATACCTAGCTCAATTAATAAATGGAATACTTAAACTACAGTATTTTCCATCGCAGTGGAAAGAAGCGAATGTGATAGTTTTTCATAAATCCGGAAAAGATAAGACACTGCCCCAAAATTATAGGCCCATTAGTCTGCTGAGTACATTGTCAAAAGTAGCTGAATGCATAATTCTACAGCGACTAAATGCTCACATTAAAGAAAATGACGTACTGCCGGACGAACAATTTGGTTTTCGCAGCGCGCATTCAACAACGCATCAACTGGTCCGTATGACAGAACAAATAATAACTGCGTTCAATCAGAATAGCTATAATCTCGCAGCGTTTTTGGACATAGAAAAAGCCTTTGATAGAGTACTTCATGAAGGCTTAATTTATAAATTATATAAAACTGGCTTCCCCGATTGTTATATTAAATTACTGGCCTCGTATTTAGAAAATAGATCGTTTAGAGTCACGACAGAAGGAGCACAGTCCGATTTAAAAATAATTAAAGCAGGAGTCCCACAAGGCAGCATCTTGGGGCCGGTTTTATTCAATATTTATATCCACGATATGCCTAAGCCCGCACACCGATCAGTTCAGTTTGGCTGCTACGCGGACGATACGGTATTGTTTAGCAGATCTAGTATTCTAGAACTCGCAGCAGACAGATTACAAACTGCGTTAAATTTAATAGAACAGTGGTGCTCAAAATGGCGAATTAAGGTAAACCCTACTAAATCAGAAGCTATAGTTTTTACGCGTAAACATCTCCCGCCACTCGAAGATAGACCACGACTAACACTATTCAATGAGCAAATTCCTCACAAAAATGTGGTTAAATATTTAGGCGTGCACATGGATAGGAAACTACTATGGCGCGATCACATAGAGGCGAAAAGAAAAACAGCTTTCACTAGGCTCATGACCCTCTACCCCGTCATGAGCAGACGTTTAGGTAGCTCTGTTAAAAACGGAATAATAATTTATAACGCACTAATAAAACCAATAATCACGTATGCAGCGCCGGTGTGGGCAACAGCAGCGGAATCTCACTTAATCAAGCTACAGAGAATTCAGAATAAGAGTATTCGTATTGCGACAGATGCGCCTGTGTATTGCCCCGTAAGGGCTATGCACAGAGAGCTCAAACTCGAACTTTTAAAACATTATTATTTCCGAACTGCGCAAAAATTCTATGATAAATGTGCCATAAGCAGAAACCCATATATTTCATCACTGGGCGAACAAGATCCAGAGTTGCATGGAAAATATAAAATGCCAAATTCAATCTTGGCTCACAGACCTCCGTAGTGTGCTGTGGCTGGCTGAGCGATCGGCCAATCAGTCTCCCGCGAGTTGAAACTTAAATTATAGACATTAACGAATAATTTGCTTATTCAAAATGGTCCGAAGCACGCAGGTGTAGGTTCGGCTCCCGGGAGTTCACTGCCTGTTGTGTTAGGGCTGACTCCCTATGTCAGATGGGCATGGCCCGCCTGGCAGGCTTCACCTCCAGTGCCGGTTGTGTTTCTGAAAGACATGGGATTTTGAATTACAAGCTTGCAACAAATGCCAGAATGCGAATAGGTCTTGACTTAATTCACCTGTAACTTTATACACCGACAGTTCCTCTATATTTAACTAGTATTATAGTAGTAGATATTAGAGATTTGTAAATTAGTAATAAGTCCTAGATACTAAGTAATAGCCATCAAAATATATATATTTCTAAAATAATAATAAAAAATCTATAAAAAAAATTAAAAAAAAAAATAAAAAAAATATATATATATATATTTTTAGGTCTTATTTTAGTTTTATCTTAAACACTGCACGTCCATCCCTGATTTGGGTGTTTGCATATTTCTTAACGAAATGCCTAGTTTGTAAGTCATTTATCTTTTTTCTGTTTTAGTTTCTTAGTTTTTTTAGGTGCTGACTGGCGGCGGAGTGAGTGGTCAGTGCAACCACTCACCACCAGGGGCGCTTGCGTCCCTGGTCACTAAATCCAGTCCTGGATAAAAAGCAAAGCGGACTACTAGTCCAAGTGCCCAACCCCCGCATGGTAGACTCTTTTCTACTCTGTCCAACACTTCATCCAGACCATCCTCTGTCTCCTGTAAACTCCTACACGTAATGCATGCCAATTTGCATCCCGCATGAATGTGCCCAGGGTTTTCCCTGTGTCTATGCAGGTTTTACCTGGGCCCAACCTATCTCTAGTTATAGTCTAGATTTAAGAGTGAGGGGAGTTAGTCATGGCGCCAATCGCTGCCATGGCTGGCCAATCCCCTCCTAGCACATGATGCATGCGACCCTCTCCTTGCATGGCTAATCCCAGCATGACTAGGCGTATAGGCTTCGGCCTGAGACGCACCTAGGTCCCTCCCTAACCCGGACCCCTCCAAAATACACTTAGTTTTAGTTAGGTTAGGAAAAAAAAATAAAAAAAAAAAATAAATCACACCGGTGGGCGCGGGCCGACACTACGGCGGGCAGTTTGAAACGCCCGGGTCATAGAGGGTGGTGGTGGGAGGAGGGGCCTGCGGTGGCGAGACGTGAGGTACATAGGGCTTGGGGAGGGCGTAGCCCCGGTCGACGTCAAGGGTAAGGAACTTTATAATATAATCTTAGTTAAACAACGGTTAACAACAGAGAGGTCAAATTGGCCTTTAATATTGCTCGATTATCTATTGCTACAGTGTTCGTTAAAAAACACAGGTGATCTAAAGCTACTCGGCTTGGAATTCCCGTAAGAATCAATGAGGTGGCCGGGTATCATGCTTAATATTTTTTGTTGGCTGTATTCATGAAAGGTTGCTGGAATCGTTTGCATAAATAGATGTGTTAACAAACAAACATAGATGAAAATGTTTGATAAAATGAGTTTTTAAAGTGTCTGAAATATAAATCCCCGAGTGGACTGTTTAGTTTGTGAAGCCTATCTCTACTTCAACATATTTTAATCATTGTGTTTGAACGAATATAGTTTTAAGCCAAAATGGTTAAAAAGGTTTTTAAATTACCATTTACATGTTAAGTTAACAAATACGAACCAATATTTATTTTAGCAATGAATATTTTTTGAACCATAAAAATCCAATGATACTACACAGGAATATTTGTTTAGTGAAAAAAAAAAAAAAAACAATTAATTATTTACATTATGTATATGATTTTAGGACTGCTTCTATAAGTTAAATTAAGGTTTAAGCTAGTAAACAGTTATCAATACTATATGTATATGGTTGAATTTGCTTAATTTATGAAATGAGTTGCTTCTTGTAAATAAGTGAGAAAATAAACTCAATTCCATTGTCATTTAGAGCAGCATTCCAAGACATTCAGTCAAGGTAGCGAATAAGCACTATCTTGTTGGGGGAAAGTTGCGGTTATTTTTTGTAATGACCATTAAAGTGTACCGTACAAAATGTATTCCAGGATAGTTTCACTATCATAAAGTTTTATTTTGACAGGCAATGCCGTTGCCCTCCTGACCTCTGAGATCTCCATGGAGCTTCACCACTCAATTCGTAGATCTGTAATTTGAGAAAGGGACATGAACTATAGGAATTAAGAGTGTAACTATATAAATGTAACTTGATAAGGGTATGTGTAGGTATTTGTATTAAGAAGCACATAGCATTGTAAAGAGGGAGTGCGCTGCCCGAGGTATGTGTCGGCACGGTGGAGGGGACCAGAGAAGTAACGACGAGTCAAGCCTACCGCACATGGTACAATATTTTCTACTAGTTTGCTTACTAGAATGCTTACTGGTTTCTGTACTGTGTAGGCTACAAGCTGAAACACTAGGTGTGCTACAAGTTTCTGCTGCACACGATTCTAGCTGCCTTACTAGTTTTGTTAAGAGAATATTCTCCACAACAAATTTTTATTATGATAATTCACATTTTTTACTGCATACAAACAAGGCTCTTCTTTGTCTGCATTTATTAAAACGAGGAGTTGGTCATTATTCCATTTCTTTCGGTCCAAGTTTATCACGACATGCGCGCTTAAAAGTGTAAACAACCCCTCATACTGTTTTCGTGAGTTCTGATTGGCCACTCCTTAAATATTGGAACACACCAAGCAACGAAAATAGGACGCAGTCTATTACGCAAAACCAGTAGCCCAGCTCGTACAGCTACTAGTATCCAGTTTGAATTCGAGTGAAGAAACTAGTAGTAGAGCCAGTACGACTCCTAGCTTACAATATTGTAAGGAATCTTGTACCGTGTGCGGTGGGCTTCAGTCACCGTGTGCATGGAGCTCGGCACTGGAGCGGTGGGACTGCGAGATGGGCTGGCCTTCAGCTCTACAGTGTTGCTAACCTGTTAGACGTGGACATTTGAACTGAAGTTGCATCGTTGAGAACGGGCTGTCGCGCGGTGCTTTTACAAGTAGGTGGTCGCAGTTTTTATAGAGAGGTCGTTAGTATAATAAAAAGGTTTTAGAGTCTCCACGCGTGTGTTATTTGTCAGTGTGGTGTTCCGGAGACCAGAACAGTCTGAGTTAACCCGTCGTGCATCGCACCTCCAGAACAACCCCTGACCCTGAGTAGTCTCGTGCCCGACTGTGTGCTGGCGCACTGTCAGTTGTATATTGTTCTCCAGCTGGCGCCCTCTAAGTAGTCATTTAGCTTTAGTAACTTTAAATACGTAAGGGGAGGTAACGACAATTTGACACACCAACATGCTTAGTACGTCCCCCGATGATCAAAAAAATGATTTTATAAGAGTTAATGACACCAGATGGGGTTCAGCCATCTGGACAAAATCAACAAAAATTGAGCTCTGTGCATACACAGTAGGTACAGTAACGAATAAGTTACCAAAATCCGTTGCCTAAAAATAAGGGACTGGCCGTGAACTATCATGCACTAGGAATATGATTAGTGAACAGATGTAGCATATTCAATATCTAAGCCATTATTTTTGTGTCTTGTAATACCGGCCTTTATTACTGTGTAAAAAAAAAAATAGCTTAACAATATAAAAGAAGATTTTTATGTAACTAAGTACTCTTAAAATAATAACATTCTGCGATGACTACAAAATTAAAGAATTAGGGATACTCTGTAATTTTTATAAACTTCAATTTATGATATATTTATATTGCCTACCTGAGTTATTCCTAATAATTGCTTTAGGGTAGGTGGGTTGAAAGATGTTGAGCAAACAAATTGTAATAAGTGTTACTGCCCTTGTGTAGTTAAAGAGAGCTTTGTATTAATTTGGTTATAAAAGCCCTGGAAGCTGCCTTGAGTGGGTGAAAGACAAGACACTACAGTACACTCAGTACACAAGGGAGAAATATAAAAAAAAAAAAAGGAAACTTACTTCTCACAAGAGTAAGTAGAAAATGGATTGTATTTATTGAAATTAAAAAAAAAAAACTAATAGGTTTGCTTAAAGCTTACCCTTTTTATTGTTAATTATAGTTTGAGTTTTTTTTTGATAGGTTCAAGAATTACAAAATTACACAGAGCAAAGTTACTGGGGCCCTGGCCATCAAAACTTATTGATTACAAATAGATTATTAGTCATACCTGAAATACAAATTTAACATTTTCCTTTGACCAAAAAAAACATATTATAATGAAGTTTTCACAAAAAGACTAACATAAATAATTTAACTAGGAAAGTTTTTGGTTAAACATTAGTTAGCCCAACCAGTGCAGGACTATGTATAATCTAGGTAACTATTTCTGGTTTAACAATCTCTGATATCGTTGACTGTTCGCTGGCGGTGACTAGAAGTGAGGAGTAGAGGTGCCGGCTGGAGACACGAGTGGGATTCATGTCCAACGAAGAAGGAAGAGGATGTAAATTTAGCTGAATTTAGCGATGGACTTGAGCCGGAGAAAGACCCAAACTATTGGACCATCTCTTGGACACCACAGGAACCAAACGAAAAGGAGGTCCAATGGTCAAGAGTAGAAATGTAGGTGACAAGAAACAGGGATCGTGAAATCAGGGTAAAAGTTAAGTAGAAAGTCAGCTATAGGCGAAAAGGAGTATAATATCCCACCTACCATCCTGGGGGTAGAATGATGAAAACCACTCCCTCCGGAGACACACTAGGTCTCGCGGGAGCCACGCACGAGTCATGCTACAAGAGTACCTAGTGATCAGAACTACGCCGATATCAACCTAGAAGTAAATAAAGTAGGGATCACATCCCTCAAGCTAGTCGCTGCGAGATTGATTAACGTAATGGGTCGCGGGTGAGAAGCACCGGAAAGAAAGGACCTCGGTGACGGCAGAAGGACAAATCAATCAATCCTTTGGGCCGCACGTAGTTAAAACTCGCGCTAGGGGCCCGAAGGCCTAAGAAGTGGCGGAACTGGCCTCTGATTGGCTGGAGGTTGTGATCGAGGGCTTACTCCGCCGATCAAAGGAAAAAATATCAAAGGGGGCTGGTAGCCTAACTTTAGGGGCATCAGAGGTAACTTGTGGTCCGAAAGCAGCGCGCTCCATCCTTTAGTTTTAAGTAGATTTCAAAAAAATACTACCTATTACCAGTGGCGTAGCCAGGATTTGTGTATGGGGGGTGTTAAGAAGCATGCTCCCTTCCCCCCCCCCCCCCCCCCGTATTAAAGCGAGGGGTCCGGAGGTCCTCCCACGGAAAAATTTGGATTTTAAGGTGTAAAATAGTGCTATTTTAGCAGTTTTCGGTACTTAAATTTAAATATTGTAATGGTAAAAATATTATTAATTTTAATATGAAATTTGTTTGAGTGATAAGAAATTAATTAAATATTTGGTGCTGGGGGGGGGGGGGAAGTTTGAACCCCTAACCCCCCCCCCCCCCCCCCTTCCTGGTTACGCCCCTTCCTATTACCATTATGTGACATCCAGGAAATTTTTCACAGTTTTTTGTTTCATGGTCCATAGAACCTCTGGGCCCTTTGGGCCACAAGATGTCGCATAATTTTTTTAAAAATAATTTTTATTACCTTTGTTTATAGCTTGATTAATTCTTTTAAAATTGCCTTGTTTTTAATTTATCATTTTAGTTGGTGGTTGTAATTCTTTAAGATTTGTTTTTCATAAATGGCAAATGTTTTGGAAAAGACATAACAGAAATGAATTTTAAGTGACACTGCCTAAAAGACGCTACAAAGTTTGAGAATATTCAAGTTATATGAATAAAATGTTTGTAGTACATAGATTGTTTGATGAGTTATGACTTTTTCGTAAGCCTGTGTACTTGACCATCATAATTGCATTCGTAAAAGCTACAAAACATTAAACTTATAGTTATTGCAGACTTCCTCCTGTCACGGAAATGTTACTGAAAAGAGCATGCATATCTGAATCACCTATATGTATGTACTTTATATATGTAAACCAAAAATATTAAATTATTAGATAATATACTCCTACATTACTTTTACTTTTCTTGCAAGATTAATTTTGTGCAGTGCAAATACTACCTAACATTGTTAGTTTATGTGAGAAAAATTTGGTTACTAAAAACTTCTGATCTGAACATCATTCTTCAACTTTGTAGTAATTGTTTTTATGGTTAACTTAAACAAACTAGCATCCCACATTTATAAACACAAATGCTTTTTAAAGGTGAAAATAGAAATTTTTTCAAAAATGTTTGTGTGTGTGTGTGTTTGTGCATATATATGTTTGTGTATATACACACACACATACATGCATATATATAATATATTATATATTTGTATACAAGCAATTAGAAGAAACACTGTCATGATTTTCTTTTCGGGGTGCATCTGTAGAACTTATTTCACTTATCTGTTTGGTTTATTGACAAAGGAATTGGAAAATTATGTTAGATATAGCTCCAGATAGCTAGTTACGAGACTTTTAAGAATATGTCTTATATACTTTAGTCAGAAAATATATGTGCACTCAACTTCTTTTAACAGTGTAGCCAAAAATTAGCTATAATGCTCTACATATTCATATTTTACCAGAAAAATTACACTGAACTGATATTTTTGTTAAATTGTATGTCGCCATAATTACTTCTGGACGACGTATTTTTGACTTAAGTTTAAATTCTCAATTTCACTAATACAATGAATTAATTCACCATTAAGCAATACATATAAATTACTACGTACGTTTTTCAAGTTCAATCTAGCATAAAGAAAAAAGACGTTTATTAAATTAAATGTTGGTGATTATTTGAATTTTTAACTTCTCAATTATGAAACAATTGGAAAAAAGTTTTGTTATTAATAAAGCAATTAAATTATGTTTAAATTAAACACGATATAACTAGTCATCGGTTGTGAATTTTATTATTTCTCCCCTTGCCTTTGCCAAAATTACCAAAAATACACTTCTCTAGAGAAGCAAAAATAAAAATTCTTTTACATGGCCGACAAATAGCGGCTATATGATTGAAATTACGTATTAGGCATTACATTTGGATGATATGATTACATTAATGAGTTGTTTTATTCTGAACGTACACACGTGCTGGTTGAGCGAGGGGGTATCGAGGGGTGAGGGGGAGCGCTACAGCAGTCTACATGCAGACCAACTGAGTGGTGTGGGATGTAGAGTTTCACACCCTCTACAATAACATATCCTCAAGTGGGGTGTGAACCGCCCCCTTAACCATAATTACCCCCGATCGATTTATTATGCTTTTTCTCCTTTCCTAGTGAAGAGGAATGTGTCTTAATTTATGTGTTAAAATTCTGCATACATTATGCATGTTTTTTCTGGAGCGATATGCTAGTTTAGATGTGCATTTAAATATCAAATTGTGAATGTGCTTTTCAGCATGTAACTGTGTGTATAGCTCCAAATATATAGGAATGAATGATGAGTGGACTGGAATTAGCAACATTTCACTTTTTGCTTTAACTGTCATGTAAAGATTTTTTTGGGACAATTTAATATATACTGGGTTTCATTATAATTAAAGAATGAAATTTATAACTTGAGTCATTAGTTTTAGGTTACCATTTGTTAAAAATTACATTAACAAGTTTACAAATAGCTGAAGTAATCAATAAGTACTTTTAACCTACTACAACTTGAAAATGTAGCAATTTAAAAACATTATTTTGTGCTTATAAAATGAAAAACTAAACACCACCTTACTTTAACAAAGGCATTTTATTTTTCCTTCAATAGTTGTTCGGAAATATGCAGATGCCACAGCCACATACATGAATAATCTTCATCCATACAACCTACAATGATATTTAAACAATAGGTAATTAAAAAGTAAGAACTGTAAAGAACTTACAACACAGAATATTTGACAATCATTTTCAAAATTTTCTGTAACATCTGTATACAGCTTAAGAAAATAATACACATAAAAAAAAAGTTTTCAAAATTATATACAGCATAAACAAAAAAAAAAAATTCTTACAAGCTCTGATGGATACACGTGTGTCTACTCACACAGAAAAGACACAGGAGACACAGAATAATACACATTTGTATACATAGGTTTGAACACAAACTAAAAATAACCCAAATAACTTAACAACAATAAGTATACATATACATACACGAAAACCAAAAATTTTAACATAGAATCATTCATAAAACCATATTGCTCTCATATATGATGGAAGGTGCGATGATGAAAAAAATTAATTTTACCAACAATACTTAACAAACGTGTTTCCGAAAACCAATCAAACTACCAGACCTGTTGTTCTCCCGCGGGTTGTGCCCATACTGGCTCACTGCCAGCCATCTAACTGACATTCCAGCGGAACATTTTAATAAAGGTTCACTAATTTAAACTGAAAATGGATGAAACAGGAGTGTCCACAGTGGTCACTTGGCATGAGCGCTCGCGAGCAAGACCGCACGTCAGGTGAGGCCTCGCATGAGCTGTAGTCTCACCGGAGCTTCAGCCAGCACTGCAACCAGCACCAGCGCCCGCTGGCCACACCACTGTGGCTTTATACCTCTGGCACACAAATATTTCAATTAATAAAATAATGTATTTTTTGGTTGATCACTATTTTGGAATTTTCCAAGTAATACTTCTTTAGGTGCGTCATGAAAAAATGATAATGAATTTTGACATTGCGCATGCACTATGCAAATAAATGTTTCACAGGATGAATAAAAGGCAGTTACAAAAAAAAGCATGATGGACCCACGTTTTGCAGCACAAACCTATACACATATATCCCAATTTGGAAACATGGGGGACTCAACAATCATATGGGTGTGCGAAATGAAAATTTTTAGTAGCAAAACTATTCTCAAATACAAATTGCCAAGATAAGTATCCATAAAAAGGAATAAACTTTAAAAATACATTAGAAATTTAAAATTATTGTAATATTACACATAATCTCATTCAACTACTGCTGTGATACAGTAGAATAGTGACAAAGCGTGCGTGTACAATAATATTGCAGATATTTTTGATTTGGTTCAAATCCAGTCACCGGAATTTTTTCTTTCATATACAAATTGTACTTTAAGCAAAAATTATATTTCTTCCTGTATTTAAATGCTGTAATAACTTTTAATACATAGCTCGTTTGTTGGTTCAGTTATTTCGTACTATATTGCCTAAAAAAATATCAGCACAACCATTACTGAACACACCTAGTTCGTAAGTAAATAATTTTCCATACATTACTCACGGACAAAATTTATATGAACACGCCTAAGTTAAATGGAAAAGCGAGCTGGTTTTATTTCACTAAAAATTTAAGAATGATGGGCATTACTATTACGTTAAAATTTATGCTTGTTCTTTTGTCTCAGTTGGTAAGATAATTTTTTTATATTTTCTCTAACTAGTATAATAAGTAAAAAATTAAACAAAATTAAAAAAAAAAGGTAGCATCTTGAACTCAAGTAACGTAAAAATTATATCATAAAAAAAAAACCTGCATGAAATCAGACCCAATTTGCATTATATATGTGTTTATATATATATATATATATATATATATATATATATATATATATATATATATATATATAAAAATAAAGTAACTTTATAAATGTGTACTTTCATTTTGTTGGTAAACTCTGCAGCCCAATTTCACGCTCCCTAACTTTAAATTTGCTCTGCAAGTGTGTTTATGCATCATTCTCAGAAATAGGAGTGTTCAGTAAATGCATTTCAGAATTTATTTTTGTTTGTATCACTGGAGCGAGAGCACATTCATAGGGCGAGCAGCAGGGGTGTCACACACTTCACACGTTGTCTTAAGTCGGTAATATTTCATTGCTTAAAGTCGTGGATCAACAAATGTTGCAGCAAAAATGCATAGGTACATTTAAAACCACTATTGTCAATCTCCCAACTAACATGTCATTTGAAATACCAGGATAATACATAACAGTGGCAGAAAACAAAGTAAAGCAAAGTAATGCAAAGGAAAGGAGATGGTGTTATTTGTTTACTATCATTTCATCACATTCCACAGGTTTCATCAAGGTGACATAACACTAACTATATTTTAGTATTAGAAAAGAATTTTCCAAGAGTTTCCAAATAGAATTTCAGTTGACTTTATTCACCAAAGGCACTTGACATTCCCGTCGCTGCAACGATGGAGCCCACGGCCTTGAGAACGGCTGGTCTCTGCTCGCGGACGTGGCCTGAGCAACATCGAGCGTCCTTCGACTCGGCTGAGATTTGCCACCAGTGCATTAACTCGCTTAGCTTTTTGTTTAGTTTGCAGTGTGGTCCTGAGAGAAAGTCGTCAATATCCCATATAAATTTCATATATTTTTTTTTTTACACTGCATACTTTAAAATTGTCAAAATATACTTTTTTTGTTATGCTGTCTTTGCACATTATATGAATCAATCAATTTTCCTATATTCTTTAATGGGTAGGTTCACTAGTGATGTACCAATATCATAGTTTTGACAAAACATTAAAGAGACTCATACCTTGGACAGATGGGCGATGCAGCTAGCAACATTGTTACTGGACTGATGACTGGTTCCAAACAGTTTCATAAAAACATTGACATCGTCCGGGGCTCTGCCCAGCTGAGTCCTCACCCCCTCCTCACCCTTCAACCCCCCACCAGCGACGCGTGTGTGCGGGCAGAGTTGGTGCTCTCTAAATGGTACATGAATATTGTAAACCTTTTCTTTTGTTTACCCAGAGTGTACATGTGTTCAGGTTCCCTTATACAATGTAAGATTATATACAATGGACCTGGACTTTCCAAAGGCAAACACATTGTAATATTTTATTTTGAAATTTTTATATGTAAAATTATTATACCTTCTTGTGGTGAAAATGTTTTTACTGTAAATTTAAATGTAACAATTGATTAAACTTAGATACATTAATGACACGAACTGGAATGAATAACGGTTTCCGCAGTTCTGGCGTGAGGGTGCTGATGTCTGTCCCCGCCCCCAGGTGAGACGCGCTCCACACTTTACTGATATTACCTCGGGGGCACGTCTGCTTTAATAATCTAAATAGTAATCGGCATAGCAGAACTCGGACATGATCGCGAACTAGTTTGCCAGGCCACGCGGAGGCCGTCGCCTCACCTGAACCAAACGTGCCGTGCCGTGCCGTGCCGTTAGGCATTTTAACCGCTTCACTTGCCTGTAATTTCTGTACGAGGCGTATGTGGTGCTGTGGCACGTAATACGTCTTGTGCCTGGACTTGGTCATCCACGTGTGTAACAGCTGCTGTTGCTTCGCCCCACACAGCCTGACGCGACTGCTCACCCCCACACCCCTCCAAGGTTCTCCCGGTGACAGCGTTACTGCACTGGACAGCGAGCCAGGACCAGAGAAGAGGTAGCCCATACTAACAGTTGTCTCTCTCAGCAGGCCAAGATGGCACACGCAAGGA